>NC_063341.1:56895431-56901366 GCF_021869965.1 Rhincodon typus | reverse complement strand
CATCAGTTGAGGAAGGGTCACCGGACCCGAAACGTTAACTCTGTTTTCTCCTCCACAGATGCTGGCAGACCAATTTGGAATCAAAGTTTGGCTGCCATTAAAGAGACTGTGTTTAGGACTTTTGAGGTAGATTCCCACCGGGAGGAAAGATAGGGCAGAGAAAGCTGGAAACCCCTGGGATGGAAAGGAAATAGAGATAAAATGAATTAGGAAAAGGGAAGGATCATAGAAACCATTAGTATGTCATTCACTTCCTCACGTCTCCTCTGCTATTTTAGATTATGGTTGATCATTTGCATCAATGCCTTATTCCTGTTGCTATCCCTCTGTCCATATGCATTGCATCTGCCATACTATTGTCCATTCGTTCAACTTGTTTAAATACACTTGAAGCATCTTTGTATGCTCCTCACAACTCGCACTCCCATCAAGTTTTGTATCATCGGCAAACTTGGAAATATTACAATTGGCTCCCACATCCAAATTGTTGACCCAGATTTTTAATAGCTGGGGCCTAAGCTTGATTCTTATAGAGCCCCTCTAATTAGATTTATGGAAATGGTTTCAGGAATGAGGCATTTCAGTTACATGGGAGAGAACTTTCAGGGCTCTGGACAAAGGAGATGGAAACTGTTCACGTTGTCAGAAGGTCGAGAACTAGAGGACAGATTGAAAGTTATTGGCAAAATTTGAGGAAGGTTTTTTTAAATGTTGTCACCAATTAAGATATGGAATTAAATGCTTGATAGGATGGTGTAGGCAGGTTTGATTACCCCTTCATTTTGAGACAAAATCTGTATGACATTGAGGAAAGAGACTAGCCTATGTTGCTCTTTCAGAGAGTTGATAGAAACGTGATAGGCTGAATGCCACAATGCTTGATGTCTATTTGCATTTTTTTCAAATGCCCAGTTTGAAGCTGTTTTTAATGCTCCTTTCTTATTTGGTGTATGGAATTAGATTACCCTTGAAGCCAGTAATAATAATTATTAGAGTTATGCTACAGAATTCAAGCAGAAATTTTTTATTCAGTTCTCAACTTTATGCATATATTCCTGGGACCTCAAATATCTTACAAATATAATATGTGCAACTATATTGTTATTTATGTAACTTGCCTTTAAAATTGTACATTGTTGTACTTTTTTTCCCAAATGCTTTCAAGTATCTTTTATTCTTAATAGAAAACACATCTTGGTCTGGCTACTAACCTCGTAATCTGAGGTCTGCAAGCTGACAAATAAAACAAGGGATTTCTCAATGTGAATAAAGTCAACATAGACTCCTAGTCATACAGCACGGAAACAGATCCGTCGGTCCAACCAGTCCATGTCGAACATAATTCCAAACTAAACTAGACCCACGTGCCTGGTCCTGGCCCATATCCCTCCAAACCTTTCCTATTCATGTACTTGTCCGAATGGCTTTTATTTTTTCACTAATGTGAATATTGTTGGTGCAGTTTAGATCTCTAATGTCACTGCCTGCATCAAATTCTGAGGCAGTGCCTTCCTGATCCTAACAACTCATTACATGAAAATGCTTTTCCATGTGTCAATATTGTTTCTTTTGCCAATATCCTTAACTCTGTTTCCTGGTCACTTGTTCTACCAATATAAACAGTTTCACCCAATTTACTTTGTGTGGAATCTTACTTTTGAATACCTCTATCAAATCTTTGTCAACCTTGTCTTTCCTATGTTCCTATACTTCACCAACATTAACTCCTCCAATCTATTTAACTGAAATTTCTTGTCACCAGTGTAGATTTGCAATTGTAGGATGGAATAGTAAGTTTTTTTGCATTTACAGCTCTGCAGTTGTCGAGAGCTGTCACTTCTGCAGTTTATCCTCGATAGAAGTAATGTGTACAGTAGGAAGCTTCTTTCCTGAACAAAATAAGAAACAATTTGTGAGGATTGCAGTTGTGTTCTATTTCCTCCTGATGTTCAGCAGTCTGAACAGCGTATTTTTTGTGTCCCTCAATCTAATTGGAAGGTGAATGTATATATAAAATACAATCGGGTGATGAGTGAGTACTGTCATCATGTGTCAGTGGTGTGAATTACCACCTTCAAATAAATTGACATGAAATGCTCTGTGCTTAATAGGAGTGCTTAGATCCAGGCGGTGACAGCTCTCCGTGCAAACACTTAGTCTAAGTTATTTGACACTAGAATTGCTACATTTACAAGTGTTGATTTAAGTATATGTCAGGCTGAGCTTTGTTGGTTTTGTGTGTGCACGTGTGGTCCAGTGACTGGTGTGGAGCAGTTTAACTAAAGTGATCTGCACCCTAATTTCTGCTAATAATTTCAATCTTCTACCCTCCTTGTTTGAGACTAATTGCAATCCTGAGATTATGCCAAGAACAACATTTTTACATTGGCTGTATTGTAAAACTTCCCTGGGGAAACACCAACATAGATTCTTTCTTCATAAATTTAAATAAAATCAAAAACAATGTTGAGAAATTACTACAAATTAGTAATTGGATACAATGATCATAAAGTGATTCTACACTGATTCCATAAAGGAGAGAAAATTTCAATTTAAAAAGGAAACATGCTACTTTGAGGCAAGTGGGGAAGAAAATCTGATGTAATACAACAAACCTGCATTTGAAACAGCCAAGATGAGTTTCCGAACTATTCTGTTTGAAACAGTAAAACAGTTGGGTGTCAAAATAATAGATCCTTTCATGTGAGAGTAAGTTGGTGGAGGTATTCCAGTAATTAGTGAGTTACAGGGAATGGAATGGGTGCCAATCTCTCTAAATCAGTAGAGATGTTGCTAACAGCCAACTGTCACTCTGGCTGACTTATTATCTGAAACATTAGTTTAATAATATGGAGATATAAATAGGGACAAGAATAAACCATGTAGTCTGTCAAACCACCTCTGCAATTTAATGTCGGTCAAAGAATCTAGCAGGGAAAGAAGCCATTTGACCTGTTGTGTCTGTGCTGGCCCTTTGAAGCAAATCATGTAGTGCCGCTCCACTGCCTGTCCTAGTAACCCTGTGTTTTTTTTTCTTTCCAGATAATGATCCAGTTCCTTTTTTTGAATGGTGCATGCAGGGTAAAATGACAATCTCCTATGCAGTGTCTTCCAGATCCTAACCATTTATTGCATGAAAAAACTTTTTCCTTAACTCACCATTGTTTCCTTTGCCAATTACCTTAAATCTATCCCCTCAGGTTTTCGATCCTTCCACTGATGGGAACTGTTTCACCTTATATGCTGTATCCAGAATCCTCCTGGTTTGAGCATCTCTATCAAATATCCTGTCACCCTTCTCCAAGGAGAACAGTCCCAACTCCTGTAGTTCCTCATTCCTGGAAGGTGGAAGGATATATTCATGAATGAATCCTGCTACCTTGAATGATTCATACCCTTTTGTTTCCTTTAGAATTGTACCTTTAGATTTACGTTGTTTTTTGCATTCTTCCAACCATAATTCAATAAATTCATGCTTCTCTGTAATAAATAGTATCGAACACCCATTTGCCTATTCCATTAACCCGTCTTTGTCTTTGATATCAGTAGCATTTCTTTCTCTGCTTTCTCATCAAAAAAAAACTTAAAATCAGCTAAAAATGATTTTCCTTAATGGACATATCCTTTATTCATTTAATGGAATGAGAGTGTTGCTGGCTAGGCAGCATTTATTGCCCATTCCTAATTGCCCAAAGGGCATTTCAGAATCAACTACATTGCTGTGGGTCTGGAATCACATGTAGGCCAGACCAGGTAAGGATGGCATTTTCCTTCCCTAAAAGACATTAGTGAACCAGATGGGTTTTTCCGACAACTGGCGATAGATTCATGGTCATCATTAAATTTTTAATTCCAGATGTTTTATTGAATTCAAATTCCACCATCTGCCTTGGTGGGATTTGAACCCAAGTCCCCAGAATGATTAACAGTCCAATGATAATATCGCTAGGCCATCGCTTTCCTCAAAGAATATATTGGTTAATTAACCTCCAACCTATTAATTTTATTATTGTTTGTTATTGAATTATTGTTTCCATCCCCATCATGGAGGTGAAACTGACTGGACCGTAGTTGCCGGACTCCTCTTTGCATCCCTTTTGGGAAAAAAAAAGTGTATAACAGTTGCAATTTGCCAGTCCCCTGTTCCTATCCCTGAGTCTAAGTTAGCAAAGTTTTGATCAGTGCCTCTGCGACTTCCAGTCCTGACTCCCACAATATGCTCGGATATATCATGTCTGGTCCTGGTGTCTTATCACCTTTAAATCCAGTTTCTCCTACCTATCAATTTTAAGCATATTAAATGTCTGAACTAGCTCCTCTTTTACCATGACTTCCTTGTCTTCCTGGGTAAAACCATATGTTCAGTATTATTACCTCAGTCATGTCCCTTGCCTCCATGTGTAAATCTCCTTCTGAGCCCTGATCAACCCCACTCCTCCTCATATCACCTGTTTACCCTTTATATGTCTTAAAGACTTTCAAGTTTTGTTTTTTATGTTTGCTGACTGTATTCTCTTGTATATTCTTGTTGCTCCTGTTTTTCACTCCCTGCTGAATCATCTGTATTTAGCTTGGTTGTCAAATATATTATCCACCTGACATTTATCAAAAGTGCAATTTTTCTGCTTTCTCTTCTCTCTCTTTCTCTTGTCATCAGGCAGCTTTGGATTTGTTTGCTCTACTTTTCCCCTTCATGGGACTAATCCTTGCCAGTGCCTGAAATATCTTTTCTTTAAAGACCGCCTGTAATTCAGTTAAAACTTTGCCTGTTAATTTTTATTTTCAGCATTATCTGGGCAGATTCATTCTCACTCCATTGAAGTTTTTTCTTCCCACTGACCTATTCTCACTCAGGATTGTCCTTTTCCATAGCTAGTCTAAACCTCATGATACATGAGGTATCAACTTCTGATAGATTATCCTTAGATGGCAACTTCCAAACCCATTACCACTACCATCAAGATGGCCAAGGGCAGAAGATATATGGGAATACCGTCACCTGCAAGTTTCTTTCCAGGGTACTGCCCATCCTGGCTTGGAAGCGATAAATAAATGCTGGCCAGCCAATAATACCCACATATCCCAAATGAATAAAAAGAAGAAAAGGACCAGGAGCCCCTTAATGTTCTGTAGCTAATGCTTGATCCACTTGGCTGACCTTATTCCCAAGCAGCATGTTCAGTAATGCCTCCTTTCTCACTGGAATGGAAAACTGATATTTTAGAAAATACTCCTGAAGACAGTTTAAGAATTCTTTCATCTCATTTGCTCTTCACATGACTGTTATCCCAGTTAATATTTGCATAATGAACACTTCCCCCATTATAACTACACAGTGTTTGTATCTCTTAGTAGATTCCTTGCACATTTGGTCTTCTGTATTTTTCCTATTGGGCAGTGGTCTGTAGACTACATTGAGCAATGTAATTGCATCATATTTGTTTCTTTGCTCTCGCATAATAAATTTGTCTGTGACACGTCTAGGACATTCTGTGTCTCCAGCCCTGTCCTGTTCACCTAAGTAAATACTGCTGTCTTACCTCCTTATTTTCCTATTTTTAAGGAACACCTTGCATCCAGAAATATTTAGCCCTGCCTCCTGTCTTTGAGTCAGATTTCTATTATTGCCACAACAATATGTTTCCACATGGCAGTCTATGCCTGCAAATCGCCAATCTTGTTGATCACATTGCATGTATTCACATACATGGATTGTAGGTCTAATTTAGTCTTGGTTATATACTCTTTTTTACACTGAACCTATTTGTTTCTCATTCGATTATTGTCTGTCTTCCTTTTGGTTCGCGCTCTTGCTCTCCTCTCTCTCCGCCACACGCCCCCCCCCCCCCCCCCCCCCCCCCCCCCCCCCCCCCGCCACTCCCCCCACCCGTTATATTGTCTCAATAAAAGAGATAGTAACCTGAGCTCCCCTCCC
>NC_063341.1:56805899-56895331 GCF_021869965.1 Rhincodon typus | reverse complement strand
GAACTGTCACATTTATCAGTATTCAGAACAAAACATTTGTTGGAACATTCTTGCACTATCTGCCTATTTATTTTGACTGTCTGGTGATCATTATTTCTCCTGTCCCTTATATGCTGTGAGGTGTTCATATTTAAAAATATCATAACCTTATAAAGCAGAGTTCCAAAGAAGAATCATTTGGGATTTGAAGTATTAACTCTCCAGGTGCTACCAGACCACAATGCCTCCAGCAATAAATTTTTATTCAATAATATAGTGAATCTTTTGCTGTACTGCCTCTGGTGCCAAGTACATCCATATTAAATATGGAGACTTTTTAAAAATTTGTTCATGGGATGTGTGCATTGCTGGCTAGGCCAGCATTTATTGCCCAGAGGGTAGTTCAGGGTCAGCTACATTGTTGCGGGTCTGGAGTCACATGTAGGCCAGACCAGGTAAGGATGGCAGTCTCCTTCCCTAAAGGGTATTAGTATTGCACACATTAGTATTAGTATTCCAGGTGTAGTATCACCAAAGTACTGTAAAATTGCAGCAAACCACTCTTTTATTCTTGTGTTCTGACCCCTTTGCTATAAAGGTCAACATACTATGCCTTCCTAATTGCTTGCTGCGCCTGTATGATAACTACTTGTGTACTTTACACATGTACACACATCTCATTAAACACCCAAATTTAGAAATTTCAAATGAAAAAAATAATTATGACCTGAGTGAATAATATTACACCTCACTGGACTAGTGTACTGGAAACAGTCCTCTTATTCCTGGAGTTGTTATCAAAGTTAAAGATTTTAAAAAGTAGTGCCGTCTCCCAGAATTCCTCTCGGTGACATCCCTGCTGCTGTCTGATTGGATGCTCTTCTTCACTTCGGTCCGTGAGGGTGTTCTTTCGCAATTCTCTCCCCAGTTGCTGTGACTGCAGTGCCGTCTCCCACAATTCCTCTCAGTGATGTTTCTGACACCTTCTGATTGGATCCAAATCAGACTGTTTCACACTTAGGAAGGTCTCTGACTTAATAGTTGCAAGTCACAGCTTAAAACTGGCTACTTTAGGCTTAAGCTTTTTTTTTAAACTGAGACCAAAAACAACTTGCATTTCAGTGGTTCATTGGATTCTGACCTGAACACACACACTCCAAAGCTGTTCGGCATATGAGAGCCAATCATATAGTTGTTGGCAGGCAGGAGGCCTTCATCAGCATTAACTGATCAACATTTCACAGACCAATCAGCATTCTGTATTCACAACACAGTACAGTTAAAACCTTCAAAAACTCTCAAATTTGATCCCAGTGGTTCCTAACTAAACTTTTTGAATAACTAATCCCTTTCTCTGTGAATAATCAATTCTAGATACCAGGTTTATAGCTTATTCAACAGACTTAACAAGTATTAAAATGGTAACTTGAGCAAAATAAAACAACAAAGTAAACTACAAAAACAAAAATTGCTGGAAAGGTTCAGCAGTTCTGCCAGCATCTGTGGAGAAAAACCAGAGTTAACATTTTGGGTCCAGTGACACTTCTTCAGAACTGATGGTAGCTAGGAAAGTGTTGGTTTTTGTGTAGAAGATAGGGGAGGGTGTAAGGAGTAAATGATAGATGGAGACAGAGCCCAAAGAGAGAGAAGAACAGTTGGACAGACAGAGGAGTGGATAACGGTCAGCTTAGCCAATCCCTGGAAATGCAAGCCCAGTTATGCCCGTTTCTTTGTTTGGTATGGGAAACATTCCACGTTCCAGTCCTAACTGGTAAAATCATCGGAGCTGTTTCCTTCCCTTGTCCAGAATTTGGAAAAGTTTATCAATTTTGCCTCCAATATCCACCCTGCTCTCACCTTCATCTGGTCCACCTCTGACTCCTCCCTTTCTTTCCTCGACATCTGTTTCCATTTCTGGGAATAGGCTGGCCAACAATATCCACTACAAAATATCCGACTCCCAGAGTTACCTTGATTATACATCCTCGCACCTTACTTCCTGTAAAGACTCTATTCCATGAGTCTGTTCTGATGATGCCAACTTCGACAAGGGGTCTTAAAGTGTCCACCTTCTTCCTCAACCGAGGATTCCCCAGTACCATAACTGATAGGACCCTCAGCCGGGTCCAACCCATCTCCTGCAGTTTGGCCCTTAACCCCTCTCTTCCCTCCCACAACAGTGATAAGGACACCTTGTCCTTACCTATCATTCCACCAGCATCCACATCTGGAGAACCATTAACTGCCATTTCCGTCAGTGGAATGCCACCACCAGATCCCTGTTTCCCCTCCCTTTCCTTGTCAGCCTTCTGCAAGGACTGTTCTCTCTGGGACAGCCAGGTCCACTCCTCCTTCACTCCCAACATAGCCCCACAGCTCCGTGGCACCTTCCCCTGCAACCGCAGAAGGTTTAATAATTGTCCATTTATTTTCCCCCCTCCTCAGTATCCAAAGGCCCAAATAGGCCTTCTAGGTGAAGCAGTGCTTTACCTGCATTTCACTGAATCTAGTCTACTGTATTCGTTGCTCACAATGTGGTCTCCTGTCCATTGGGGAAATGAAGTGTAGACTGGGTGACCACTTTGCAGAACACCCAATTTCTGTCTGCAAAAATACCTGAGCTTCCAGTTGTCACTTCAGCACATCACCTTGTTTCCTGGCCAGCATCTCTGTCCCAGGCTTGTGCAGTGCTGAAGCATAGCTCAGCATAAGCTGGAAGAACAGCATCTCATTTTCTGCTTGGGAATTCTACAGCTTTCTGACTCAATATTGAGTTCAACAGTTTTACGGCTTGAGGTATCTTCTCCCATGTCCTTATCTCAACTCCCACACACCAGGCCTTGTTATCACATGGTCTGCTATTACTCACAACCCATTGTTAGCCACTAGTCCGCATTAGTAGCTGTTCATTCTCCTAGACTGACTGTTATCCACTCCTTTGTCTGTCCAACTGTTCTTCTCTCTATTTTTGGGCTCTGTTTCCACCTATTGTTTACTCCTTACCCCTCCCCTCACACTGCATAAAAAACAATTTTTTTCCTAGCTACCATCAATTCTGAAGAAGGGTCACTACACCTGAAATGTTATCTCTGATTTCTCTCCACAGATACTGCCAGACCTGCTGAGCTATTTCAGCAATTTCTATTTTTGTTTCTGATTTCCAGCATCCGCAGTTCTTTTGGTTTTTTTTTTACAACAAGGTAACCTAATTATCTATGATTTTAAACCCAATAATCTTCGTTTTCAGCCCCATTTGCAGTAAGGACAGATAGACAAACCGACACAGTTAAAGGATAAATGAAAGAAGGAAACAAAACTGGCCAGACTAAGTGTTTTCATAATGCGTTGTTTCTAGGTTGATTTTCTGAAGATGTTGATCAGTGCCAGCTTTTCCGTTCATTTTCAGGAGGATTAATTAATCCTTATAAATTTGTTTCTGGGAGAAGAGGTTTGGCTATTGATGCAACACAATGAAGATTTGAAAGCTCCCTGGCTAACCACCTATTATCGGCCATTGGAAGTTCAGAGAAAAGAAATTGAGTCCAAAGGCAAGTTCAACTCACCAGTACCTCCCTTTGTTTGACCATTGTATTCTTACCCAGAGTTGCTTGCAGCAATCACCAGGTGCTGACTTTGTCAGTGACCAACCATCTGTTATCTTGTTAGACATATGCTGTCTCTGGCGTCAAAGTGTCTATGGAGCTCTTTGGTCAAGAACCAACCTGCAATTAACTTTCAGGCCTGGCCTGACAAGCAGACGCCAGCTTATTTGTCCCTTTTTTCAGTGCACGATTCTGTTTCAAGTCCACAGGTCATCTTTCAGCTCACAGTTCACAGCTCCAAACTAAAACTGAATTTAAAAAGAAACAGAAAAATCAGCAGCAGTTCTAACACTTATGAACCTGCCAAATCTTAATTTGTACACAGATCCTTGGTTCCAGCTTGTCGATAACAGGGCTTACTCAATTGTTTGAGCCAACAGCTGTGTAAACAGCACTTCTAACAAGTGTCACATAACTCGGTTTTAAAAAGTACTTGTCTTTTAAAGCATTTCTTTTACATTTCAGTCCACGATCAAAAATACAGAAAAATACGATGATATGGTCTTTACTATAACCTCGCATCTCCATACGTTATATACTCTATCTTCTATCTTGTTGCGCATGCATATTTTCTTGTCTATCTTTTTATAGTCTCTTTCTGTCCTTTTCAGACCATATGTTCCAATTTATGATTTGGATATTCGTAAACTTTGATCCTTTATTCTTTGTCTTTTTGTCTAAGCCAATGATATAGAATGTGTATATATAGCTGAGAACCTAAGACTGATCCTTAAAGCAGTCTACTCATCACAGCTTCTAACCTGCATTTATTTATACACTTTGCCTCCTGTCTGTAAACCTATTTGTGACTTCATGAACCTTATGTTACATGTTCTGTAGTACCTTGTTGAGTGCCATTTAAAATCCAAGAATAATACATATACTGGTCCTCCTTTATCTAGTTGTATGAGGCATTATTTTAAATTATTTTTCCTTCTCGGAAGACAGGACATGTTTTAAACTTTTCTGTGGGGATTCCAGAGAAAAATGGGTGGCAGTATTACATGGCTCATATTTTTCCCTCCTTTGCCCTCAATGTTTTCCTATAAACACCTCACAGCGCCAGGGACCTGGGTTCGATTCCACCCTCGGGCGACTGTCTGTGTGGAGTTTGTACATTCTCCCCGTGTCTGCTTGGGTTTCCTCCGGGTGCTCTGGTTTCCTCCCACGGTCCAAAAGTGTGCAGGCTAAGTGGATTGGCCATGCCAAATTGCCCGTAGTGCTCAGGGATGAGTAGATTAAGTGGGTGTAGGGTGATAGGTCTGGGTGGGATGCTGTAAGGGTCAATGTGGACTTGTTGGGCCGAAGGGCCTGTTTCCACACTGTAGGGATTCTTAAAACACAAGCATGGTTAACATCATCCCCAGTTTCTGTTAATGAAAACAATAACAAACAGAAGTAGAAATATGTCAACAAACAATATTCTAATTAGCATAATGTAGTATGTTTAAAAAAAGTGATGAAAGTCCTTCTTGACATGAAATCGGAAAAAGAGAATATTTTTTAATGAAGTAGACTTCCTGAACAGCTTTGTCATAAGGTGCTATAATATTAGTTTCTTCATGGAATATTTTCCGTTGGAGTTGATATATTGATTAATGGTCTGAGGCCTGTTGCTAGAAAGTGTTACCATTACATACTTCGCTTAGGAGGGGATGGTTAGTCAAAAAGGGGAACTAATTATTTTTTGTGAAGTATGTTCCAAGTTTATGTACAGTTATGGAACAGTCAAAACTTGTGCTGAATGCTGAGAAACGTACCTTTACAAATGTCTACCGAATTTACAAAACCCAATTTTACACTAGCAACAAGAATGTTGTTTATCAAATACTGCAGTGGTGGCAATGCACCAACACCATTTTTCCTAACTGGAAGACTTCTATAGGTGACCTCTATAATGGTAAGCTCTAACATAACATGTTGTGACATTTGATTTAATGAATACTTGTGTGAAAACCATTACACTGACTCATATTACTATAAAAGATTAAATTGCAATGTATTCCAAGATGTGAAGGTGCCGGTGTTGGACTGGGGTGTACAAAATCGGAAGTCAGATGACACCAGGTTTTAGCTCAACAGGTGTATTTGAAATCACAAGCTTTTGGAGCGCTGCTCCTTTAGGTCAAGTGGAGGGAAGTGCACAGGCACTGGCAGCTGATAGCCAAGTTCCGTACCCATGAGGACAGCCGTAACCGTGTTCTTGGGTTTGTGTTACGCTACATGTAACCCCACCATACTGTTCTGTGTTTGCAAAATCTTTCTCACTGTTCTGTTTTGACACCATCACATTGACAACTTGTAATTATCTCTCTACCTTAATTAGTTTGTTCAGTTTTGGATTACTTGTTACTTTTGGTTAGGCTCTCACCATGTGCCTGTTAAACCTATCATGGGACGTTGTCCCACCCACTACCGACGTTACTGACGATGTCACAAATTCCACCCTCACAGTCAGCTCCAACCCAGCCACCAGATTTATGCCCACCCCTAGCCCCAAGCCCTGCCAGGGTTTCACCGTTCTCCTCCCCCCCCCCCCCCCCCCCCCCGACCTCCCCTCGTTGAGGATGAATGGTCAGTCTTCCGTAAAGGACTCCCCTTCAATCCACTGCGTCCACACATCAATGAATTCCATTTACACTTGGACATCACACACTTTTTCTACCGCCACCGCCTCCGCCTCCCTGTCTATTTCTTTAACTGTGAGTCTAACCCACCCTCTACAGACCCTTTCTCTCGTCTACAACACATCCCATTCTCCTGGACACCATACCAAGGCCTCTTACCCTCCCTCGACCTCTTCATCTCCAACTGCCGTCGTGACATCAATTGCCTCAGCCTCTCCACCCCTCTCACTCATTCCAACCTCTCTCCCACAGAACGTGCAGACCTCCGCTCCCTCCGTTCCCACCCTAACTTCACTATCAAACTCGCAGATAAGGGAGGCGCTGTAGTGGTATGGCCCACTGACCTTCACATAGCTGAGGCCAGGTACCTACTCTTTGACACCTCCCACTGCCCCCAGATCATGACCCCACCCCTGACCACCAAACCATCATCTCTCAACCATTCACAACCTCATCACCTCAGGTGACCTCTCAACAACAGCCTCCAACCACATCGTTCCCCAACCCTGCACCACCCGTTTCTTTCTCATTCCCAAAATCCACAAACCTGACTGTCCTGGCCGACCCATTGTCTCTGCCTGCTCCTGCCCCACTGAAGTTATTTCCGCTTACCTTGACTCTGTTTTCTCCCCCATAGCCCAGGACACCACCCACTCCCTCTACCTCCAAGACTTCCAATTCCCTGGCTCCCAAAACTGCATCTTCGCTATGGACATCCAGTCGCTGTACACTTGTATCTCCCATGCAGATGGCTTAAAAGCCCTCTGCTTCTTCCTCTCCCGCAGGCCCAAACAGTCCCCCTCCACCAACATCCTCATTGCTTAACTGAATTCATCCTTACCCTTAACAACTTCTCCTTTTAACCCCTCTCACTTCCTACAGACTAACAGGTTAGCCATGGGAACCCGCATGGGGCCCGAGCTATACCTGCCTCTTCGTAGGATACATGGAACAGTCCCTCTTCAGCTGCTACACTGGCACTATCCCCAACCTCTTCCTCCACTAAATCGATGACTCTATCGGCGCTGCCTCATGCTCCCATGAGGAGCTTGAACAGTTCGTCAACTTTACTAACACTTTTCACCCCAACTTCAAATTCACCTGGACCATGTCTGATACCTCCCTCTCCTTCCTGGACCCCTCTGTCTCCGTCTCTGGTGACCACCTCGAAACGGACATCTATTTCAAGCCCACCGACTCCCATGGCTACCTAGAGTACGCCTCCTCTCACCCATCTTCCCACAAGAATGCGATCTCCTGCTCCCAATTCCTCTGCCTCTGCCGCATCCGCTCCCAAGCTGGGGGCGTTCCACTCCCGAACATCCCAGATGTCCTCCTATTTCAAGGACTGCAACCTCCCCCCTTCGGTGGGCGAAAATGCTATCGACCGTATCTCCTGCCCCTCTGCCCTCACATCCCCTCCCCGCAGCAAAAACAAAGACAGAATCCCCCTTGTCCTCATATATCACCCCACTAACCTCCATATCCAACGTATCATGCTCCGCCACTTCTGCCACCTACAATCCGACCCCACCCCTATCTGCCTTTCGTAGGGACCGCTCTCTCTGCGACTCCCTCGTCCACGTCACACTCCCCACTAGCCCCACTACCTTTCCGTGCAACCACAGGAAGTGCTACACCTGCCCCTATACCTCCCCCCGACCTCCATTCAAAGCACCAAAAAAACCTTCCACATCAGACAGAGGTTCACCTGCACGTCCGTTAATGTAGTCTATTGCATCCGCTGCTCCCGATGTGGCCGCCTGTATATCAGTGAGACCACGCGGAGGCTCGGAGACCGCTTTGTAGAGCACCTGTGCTCTGTTCGCGACAGACGACAACACCTTTCAGTTGCAAACCATTTCAACTTCCCCTTCCACTCCGTGGGCGACATGTCCATCCTGGGCCGCCTCCAGTGTCACAGTGACGCCATCCGGAAACTGGACGAGCAGCACCTCCTATTCCGTCTTGGGAGCCTCCAACCCAATGGTCTCCATGTGGATTTTACCAGTTTCAAAATCTCCCCACCCCTGGCCTCATCCCATGTCCAACCCTCCCTCTCATCCCCGCGTCCCTGATCTGACACAACCTGTCCATCTTCATCCCCACCTATCTGCTACTCCCACCTCACTGACCAATCCCCACCACTCCCTACAGCACTCACCTCTCACCATCCCACCTACCTTCCGCAGCCCCACCCCTCCTCTCTCTCTCTTTATTTCTGAGCTCCTTCCACACCCCCACCATTTCTGGAGAAGGGTCCCAACCCAAAACACTACTTTCCTGCTCCTCTGATGCTGCCTGGCCTGCTGTGTTCCTCCAACTCCACATTGTGTTATCTCTGACTCCAGCATCGGCTGTTCTTACTATCTCTAATGTTATTCCAGCCATTTGGTTTGTCTCGAGCACCATCCTCTTTTTGATATCTTTGTAATTATTTTGCTGCTTTAAGTAATTGGATCATAGATCATCCCTTCACTTGACATTCAGCTGTTGACACTTTACTCACACCATTTGTACCATCTTTTGACATCCTTAATTACCTGGAATTATCTTGCAGTTATCTCTCTTGCCTATAAATTCTGCGCCTCTGTGATTCCTTCCACTTCACTTTGATGAAGGAGCAGTGCTCCAAAAACTTGTGGTTTCAAATAAACCTGTTGGACTATAACCTGGTGTCTTATGACTTCTAACAATGTATTCTAAGGTATAGAGCCATAGAATGTAACGGTGGAGAAGAGGCAGTTCAGCCCTTCGTGTACGTCCACGCTCTGCAAGAAATATAAGAATGTTAAAATTAAAGCAATGAATAGAAGAATTCAGATCTGTCCCTCAAGTGCTACACCTCAACGTTTAGCATTTAACCGTACATATATAGCCTGATTTTCTTAAAATAACATTGAGGCTAATGCCATTTCCATTAGTTATGTGTAGATAGTACATTAACTCAGATGGGGAACAGGTGCATGCTTAAATGCCAATCTTGAGAAAATACAGACTTAAATTGAGCCATTCTGCTTTTAGCTTCACAGAAGCAGCATTTCACAACCTTTCTGGTGACATGCCACTGGATGTTTAAGAATAATTGTTGTATATGCGCAGTTTCAAATAAATTTACTGCAGGAAGTTAAGTCTTCTCATTAAAAGTATAATTACCCATTTCACAATGTGGTAATTTAGTTACTGTCCACCCCTGCACTGAAAATTATGACTATTGTGAACTCTATTTTCTTCAGTTATTAATTGTAGCAAATGTTAAAAATGCCAATTTTCTTGAAGAAAATCAAGTTGTTTTACTGTCTTTTCTGGCTCTGCTTTTCTCTTTCAATCCAATCTTTCTATCCTCCTCTCTTTCTGCATCTGATTTGGCATTGAATTCGTTCTCCATAATTTGCTTTTCTTGCACTGTCCTCCTTTTAATCTTACAATCTGTTCTTGCCTGTTCACCTATTTTCTCCTTTCTCCTTTCCTCTCTTCCCTGTTATTGGCTCAAGCTTCCGGCAACGTGTCATATGTAAAATGAAAAAATTAAACCTAACTATGCCCAAACATGTTTTAAATGACCAGATTCCATAAGTACCATTAAAACAAAATCTGAGGCAATGTGTTGAATTTAAATAATTATAAACACACCTCATTCTTTAAAAATTTCCTTCCAAAAATCAGAAATCTGATATCCTACACAGAATAACACGCCTTAACTGTCTGTTAGGCGAAGCTCACACTAGTATATCGCAAAAATATGCCATTAATCTCACTTTCATTGAAGAAATTCCATATATCCCAACACAGCATTTCCATATATTAAATGGATGTGAAATTGCTAGCTTGATGTACGTTTATGTTAGATTATGAGCAATTTCATACTATTGTCCAACAATTATTAAGGATTGGTTAAGAATTTTGCAAATCCATTTGCATTAAGCCTTATCGAGAGGTTTCAGTCCTGAGAGTCAGATAAGTGGATTTGGATAGATATTCAAATGGGTTTGGACTTAGGTGCTGTGGATGAAGTTGTTCAATAAAAATCACAAACTTCTGTAAAGGAACTCTACATCAAAACGTCTCTTAATGACAACATCAAGACTGTGAACTGATTTTGTGGAGGACTGTACTTTTGAATCACTGGTACTGGTTTTCCAGCTCTGTAGCTGGGAGTTTGAATTTTGAACAAGATGACATTACTTTTTTAATGGAATTCACTTTTATTGTGTATACCTCATTTTTCAGATGTAAATATGGCAAGCATTTGTACTACTAATTTGTTTAGCCTGCTCGTTACTGATACTGGCTTTGCATTTATACCAAGTCCAGATATATTTGCAACTGTATTTGTCTGCTCAGTTCTCTCACCACATGTTTTATCTCATCGAATTGAACTTGGGAATTCCACATAGTTATCTTTTAAAGATAACTTTGTGTAGGAGTGATTTATATTTTCTGAGATTCCAAGGAAATGCCTGAAATACATAAAAAATCAACTAGTTCAAATTTGCATTGGTGCACACAAATTCAGAAACTTGCCTTGTGGAAAATAATGATAGTGTTAAGGTGTAGAAATAGTTCTAAAGTGCTAATTAGATAAGTTTGTGTGAATTTAACTGGCAGTTTTCATTATCATGAGAAACTTTATCACAAGGTTTGTATGCCATGTAAACTGCTGATGTCATTATAATATATCCATCCCTTTGCTTACCAAGAATCTATTCAGTCTGCCTTAAAAATATTCAATGAATCTGCTTCCATCACCTCCTTGAGAAAGAGAGTTCCAAACACTCATGACCTTCTATGAGAAAAAATTCTCTTCCTCTCTGTCCTAAATAGTCAACCCCTTATTTGTAAAGTGTGACCTCTAATTGCAGCTTCTCCCTTAATAGGAAGCATCCTGTCTACATCTACCCTGTCAAGACCAGTTAGGATCTTGTATATTTCAATCAAGTCTCCTCTTTTCTGAAATCCAACAGATATAATCTGATCCTGTCTAATCTTTTCCCACAAGACAGTCTGCCCATTCAGGGTATTAGTCTAGTAAATCTTCTCTGATCTGTTTTCATGTATTTACAACCTTCCTTAAATAAGGAGACCAATATTGTCGACAGGACTGCAGATGTGGTTTTATATAACCCCATGCTGCATGACATTACTTCCTCACATCACCCAGTAGAGCTATCCTACATTTGTAAATTGTGTCCAATATAATGCTTTTACAATTAACTAATGGGCAGGAAGTTTCTGATCTACCTTATCCAAAACTATCAGAAATATGTAAACCTCTAAAGTTGAAAACTTCTTTTCTTTATTTCTTCATTTACCTGACCTAATATTCTGTTTTGATTTGTTTTTCTATGTTTTTAAGATGGCACTGGAGAATGGTGACACTGTATAACACTTTTCACTGTGTATTTTGTAATAAAATACGCATGACAATAAATAAATAAATCCAAATGAAAGCTCTATCAAATCTCCCCTCAATCTCATTTTCTCCAGCATAATCTTGCAATTAAAATTCTTCATCCTTTGAACTGTGACTTTGTTGTTGATGTATGGATGTAATTGGAAATTTGTATAACTGAAGCAAAACCTCCTTACTTTTGTACTCCATCTCTCTTCTGATAAATAAGAGCATTCCTATTAGCTTTGTTAATTACTTTGTGATTCGTACAAGATCACTCAGATCCTTCTACATCTCAGTGCTCTGCATTCTGGAGGGCACAGTGGCATAATGCCGTAGTACTACTAATCCAGATCCCCAGGCTATTGTTCTGAGGGCATGAATGGCAAATGGTGAAATTTTATTTTCAAAATCTGAAATTCAAACTAGCTCTTCCCCCTCTCCCCTAACTCTCTCAAACATCAATCGCACCATTCTGTTCAAAGTCACATTCTGTGCCAAGCCTCACTGAGATGCCTCACTTTTTTGAAGAAAAAGAGCTGGCTGATACCAGGTGCAAAAGCAAACAATTTTAGCTGTCTTCCTTAACTTCCTAATTTCAAGTGAACTTCCAGTGGAGATCCTGCTTCAGTCTGAGAAATTTCAATTGGATTTTTAAAAGGTAAATGAGAGCAAAACTTAGTTTTATGAAGTTTAAAACTCCCTCAGTTACTAACTGCTAGTATCTAGTACTGCCATCAAAATTTGATTTGTTTGGCTCGTGAAACTACCTGAGGTTGCATGCAGGATATACATTCCAGTTTGCGCAAAGGATATCCAATCAAAGGTGATTGGATGTAATAGCTTTTTGCAATGTTTTCAGACCCTGAAATTGGCTGCAGGATAATTATTTAAAAAATAACAGAAATGTTTGAAAACCTTGTGAAGAACTGAAAATAGTATTCAGAACCAAGCAATACCAATATAGTGTTATTAAGAGATCTAACATTTCCGGAAATGTCGTACTTGTTCATTGAATTCAAAGATTTTTCTGTTCTTTTCCAGAATATGATAGACTGGGATTTCTGCTGAAGTTAGATTCCAAAATGTAAGTAGAAACTTTGTTTAACTAACTGTTAACTAATTGAGTGCATTTGTTTTTAAGACATTCTAACATTGGGCTCAAGGCAGAATATTTTGGCCATTGACACAGGTAGCGAGAGAAGTTGCAGGCAAAGACTCGGATTGTAAAATTTTATGTCCTGTATTTCCTCTGTTATTAACTATTGATGAATGCTATGCTTATAAGAACGGATACCATTCACTTGCTGCATGAAAAAAATTTTCTTCACATTGCAATTCTGTCTTTTGCCAATTACCTTAAATCTGTGGCTACAGGTTCTCAATTCTTCCTTCAATGAGAACAGTTTCACTCTGTCTACTCTGTCTAGATCCCACAAGAATTTGGATACCTCTATCAACTTTCCTCTCAACCTTCTCCAATTAGAACAATCCTAAATTCCCCAATCTTATGTCACTGAAGTTTGTCATTCCTGCAGGCATTCTCGTGAATTCTCTTTGTCAACACATACCACCGCTCCTACCATCTAAAAGGACAAGGGCAGCAGATACATAGGAAAACAACCACTTGCAAGTTGTTCTTTAAGTCAGTCACCATCCCAATTTGCAAATAATTGTCATTCCTTCACTGTTGCTGGTTCAAACTCTTGGCGCTTCCTCCAGAATAGCGTTATAGATGTACCTATGGCAAATGAACTGCAACAATTCAAGAAAGCAGTTCACCGTTACTTTCTCAAGTGCATTAGGAATGTGCACTAAATGCTAGCCCAGCCAGTGAAACCCACATTCCCTGAATGAATAAAGAAAAGAAAAATGTTGATCCACAGTTTTATACAGGTTTAACAAAATTTCTGACCTTTGTAGTGTAAGCCTTTCCTTATAAAGTCCAAGATGCCACTTGCTTTATTAACTGCACTCTCCAATGCTCTTGAGAAATTGGTGATCCACCTTACTGAATTTCTGAAGTTCATGTGGTGGAATGTTTATAGTAATCCCTGTGACCAGTTTTCAGAGCTATTCAATTTAGTTCCCCCATTCCTCTTTTCTAAATATAAGAGCAAAATCTCACTAAATTAATGCAACATTACTAAATTAACTAAAGGAATAAATGATGCAAGGATTACGTTTTAATGTTGAAAACAGAAAGCCAGATCCTCCTAAAATGTAGTAACTCCTTGACACCGTTAAGTTGTGGAAAGGATGTGTAAATCCTGTTGCTTGATATTAGAACAAGTTTTTTTTAAGAGTCAAAAAACAGAGGTGTACAGCACAGAAACAGGTCCTATGGCCCAAATCGTCAATGCAGACCAGTTTTTATAAACTGAACTAGTTCCATTTGCCTGCCTTTGGCTCATATCCCTCAAAATCTTTCCTATCAATGTACCTATCAAGTTTAGCAAGTTTGCAGATGACACTAAGATTGGTGGAGTAGCAGATAGTGAAGGGGACTGTCAGAGAATGCAGCAGAATATAGATAGATTGGAGAGTTGGGCAGAGAAATGGCAGATGCAATCCAGGCAAATGCGAGGTGATGCATTTTGGAAGATTCAATTCAAGAGCGAACTATGTGGTAAATGGAAAAGCCCTGGGGAAAATTGATGCACAGAGAGATCTGGGTGTTCAGGTCCATTGTACCCTGAAGGTGGTAACGCAGGTCGATAGAGTGGTCAAGAAGGCATATGGCATGCTTTTATTCATCGGACGTGGTAT
Organism: Rhincodon typus; assembly: GCF_021869965.1. NCBI lineage: Eukaryota > Metazoa > Chordata > Chondrichthyes > Orectolobiformes > Rhincodontidae > Rhincodon > Rhincodon typus. Next base: position 56,880,962 of record NC_063341.1, on the reverse strand, counting down.
TGAGTACAAGAGTTGGCGGGTCATGTTACAGTTGTATAGGACTTTGGTTCGACCACATTTGGAATGCTGCATACAGTTCTGGTCGCCACTTTAACAAAAGGATGTGGATGCTTTGGAGAGGGTGCAGAGGAGGTTCACGAGGATGTTGCCTGGTATGGAGGGCGCTAGCTATGAAGAGAGGTTGAGTAGATTAGGATTATTTACATTAGAAAGACGGAGGTTGAGGGGGGACCTGATTGAGGTCTACAAAATCATGAGAGGTATAGACAGGGTGGATAGCAAGAAGCTTTTTCCCAGAGTGGGGGACTCAATTAATAGGGGTCATGATTTCAAGGTGAGAGGGGAAAAGCTTAAGGGAGATATGCGTGGAAAGTTCTTTATGCAGAGGGTGGTGGGTGCCTGGAACGCGTTGCCAGTGGAGGTGGTAGAGGCGGGCACAATAGTGTCATTTAAGATGTATCTAGACACATACATGAATGGGCAGGGAGCAGAGGGATACAGATCCTTGGGAAAATAGGCGACAGGTTTAGATAGAGGATCTGGATCAGCACAGGCTTGGAGGGCCGAAGGGCTTGTTCCTGTGCTGTAATTTTCTTTGTTCTATCCAAATGTTTTTTAAATGTTGTAATTGTACCTGCCTCTACAACTTATTGTGGCAGCTGCTTCCATATGAGCATCACCCTCTGTGTGAAAATTTGCCCCGGAGGTCCCTTTTAAGTCTTTTCCCCTTTCACCTTACAACTGTGCCCCATAGTTTTGGACTCCACTATCCTGGGAAAAAGACTTTGGCTATTCACCTCCCGAGATTTTATAAACCTCTATAAGGTCACCCCTCAGCCTCCTGTGTTTCAGGGAAAAAAAGGCCCAGCTTATCCAGCTTCCCCTCATAACTCAGACGTCCAGTCTTGGTAACATCCTTATAAATCATTTTTGTACCCTTTCCAGTTTAATAATATCCTTCCTGTAGCAGGACGACCAAACTTGTATGCAGTACTCCAAATGTGACCAATGTCTTGTACTGCTGCAACATGACGTCTGAACTTTTGTACTTTGTGCTCTAACCGATGAAGCCAAACGTGCCAGGTGCCGCCTTCACCACCCTGTCTACCTGTAATGTCACTTTCAAGGAACTATGTACCTGCACCCCATATCTTTCAGTCCGACAGCATAGTCTGGGGCCCTACCGTTAACTGTGTAAGTCCTGCTCTAGTTTGTCTTACTAAAATGCAACATCTTGCATTTGTCTGAATTAAACTCCATTTGCCATTCTTTGGCCCACTTTATTTTAAGAAATAAAATATAAACCTGTAACAATAATGTTATTGAAGTTCTGCAATTTCAGTCTATTATTGGTTGACATTAACATTCTCTTTGCAACAAGCAATTTCCCTGCCTTCATTTCCAAAGACTAAGTCCAAAGTTCTGCAATTTCCTCTAAATTTCCCATCTCTGTCCTTTTCAAGAGACTCTTCAAAGCTTACCTCTTTGACCAAACTTTTTGGTCATCTTTTCCAACTGCTTCTGTAAAGCTCCTTGCAACATTTTTGCCAAAGGCATTGTATGCATTCACGTCATTACTGTGTCTTCATTATTCTCAATGTGATGAGAACAATTTAGGAACTATAGTGTTAAGACTATTTGGTCCAAGCAGAAAAAAGAGAATGTATTTGTTTGACAATACCAGGAGAAGAGGAGGAAGCTATTGTTCAGCGAGGGCTAACTGTGGGTATTGATTGATGCAGACATGTTCTTACCTATGTACACCTGTGGTAAGTTTCACATCTAACACAGCTTAAAATTAATCCCTAAAAAGCACTTCATCGTAAGTTAATTATGATTAATTGACATCCCTTGGAACAACAAACTTTTAATGATACAATTAGGATTTTAAAGCTAATTATTTACTTTCCCGATGGTTCCTTGCAGCAGAGGTTTGAAGTGTTTGCGCTAAAGTAGTTTTGACTGGTGAGGTACGAATGCAACTTAGCTGAACTATGTTTGCAAGCGCATTTAGGAGAACTAACCTATATGCTAAATATTCCTTCAGAAAATCCTGTTGGACATTGAGCTGAGCTTCAAACCTTACATTCTAGCCATCGTCAAGACAACCTATTTCAACCTTCATAATAATGTAATTTCTTACCCTTTGTTAGCCCCATTGCCGCAGTTAGTATTAAGAGATTGAAAAGTTACAATTATCTGCTCAAAGTGAGGAATGTTAATACTGGGAAATGGAGAATGCAGTCGGTTCAGGTACATTTTGGTGTTGACAATTACATCTCCCAGCAACGGCTACTGACCAGAATTGTGAAAGCTTTGCTGATTTTCTTTTGCTTCTTGTTAAGATTAATGTACCCACTGTGCTGCATAAGAACTGTTAACTCAATATAGAATTTAGATATTGAACCTGAATCCTCCCTAGTATCTTTAACCTGTTCCACCTACAGTGTGCATTCACCCAGTGAACCATTCAAAATCTCTTCTGATATTTTGTTTTACTGCACTTATGAGTGCTTATTCAATGCAGGAATAACTTAATTTAATTTAGAGCAAATCCAAGAATAACAAACTCAGAACAAATGTTAGTGTGAAGTGCTGGATTAATACATTTTACTTTATTACCTTTTGCTCTGTTTGTTTTGTCAGTTTTCTTCCTTACTAATCTGGAAATGTTCCCTTCAGAGCACAATAACAGCTATTAAAATGTCAAATTTGTACACCTGACATACTCCAGCTGCATGCTGCAGATTTTGTGGTCTTCTCAACTTCTGCTGTTTGACTGAAAGTAAGTCTTCAGAAATAAAACAGTGCTGAACAGCATCTGAGCAACACCCAAAATTTAGATAGGGGTTTATTGAAATTTCCAAGCTTAGTATGCTGATAGTTGCACACTACAGTGACCATGATGATGAAGTCATCATATTTTTTGATTCTTTGGAGGTCATTCATATAGATTTGATCTGTCTATTTAACAAAAGCATTTGAAAAGAAGGACTTAAGATATATACACATATCTTTGAGCACACTTAAATGCATAGATGTAATTTCTTATAAGCTCGTGTCTTTTTGCCAGAACAGGTACCTGATTCCAGAATTTAGTATAGCCTTTGGGCATGACAATCACCCTAAAACTTTTGCAGCAATCTCTTAAACTTCATGGAGAAACGTGCCTCATTTGAGATTCAAGTTAGTATTCAAAAAGGTTACAGATCATGAAATTCTAAATTTATTTGGAAGGTAAAAGCGCTACTTCGATACACATGCGCATTCTAATTGGTTGGGCATTGATAAATTGGGAATAGTGATTAAATGTTGTGCACTTGCATAATTAGTTGCAATTGGTAAAATGTTAAGTTATATGAGAAATCAAAGGGAAGTGACAAAATAGAGAATACCAATCCTTGCACTGAATCAAACTATTAGTAGTCCCTCCTGAGACCGAAGAATGCGAGAAGTCCAAATATGAAAAATTGTGTTCTGAAAGGAAATCCAGTATGCAGGCTCCACTCTAGAGGCAAGTGATAGAGCAGCCTAAGATTGTGAGCCTTCTTGGATGCTACATTGCAATAACTGGTTGCAAGGAAGGTGAACCTGTTTGTCACTCAATAGCAGCATTCCCATTAATTATCATTATTCCATGAATAAAAGGAGGCAGAGATCATTAATGCCACTAGTTGTGCCAGCCCTAAGCCACGTGTTAACAGTCGGTGTCCTAAACGCATCTGGTGTAACGTGTCACCTGGATATATGCTCACTTGAATCTTGTAAAGAAAATATTTGCAAAAATGTTCAATTCCTTTCTGGCCGGAAGACAGCCAATGTAGTACTGTTTAAGGGAGTAAAGGATAAACTGGGGAAGTGCAGACCAGTCAGTTTAACCTTGCTGGAGAAACTATTGAAAGCAATTCTAAGGGACAGAATTAATCTGCATTTGGAGAGGCAGGGATTAATCAAGAAGAGTCAGCAGGTTTTGTTAAGGGAAGGTCATGTCAGAACAACTTGTTTGAATTTTTGAATTGGCAAAGTTTTTGACAAAGTCTCGCATGGGAGACTGATAGTAAAAGTAAGGGCCCATATAGGATCCAAGGAAATTTGGTAAATTGTACCCACATTTGGATGACCAGCAGGAAGCAGAAGGTGATTGAGGTTGCAGGTTTGCTCGCCGAGCCGGTGTGTTTGGTTGCAGATGTTTCGTCACCCTGCTAGGTAACATTGTCAGTTTCCCTCCGGTGAAGTGTTGATGTTCTGTCCTGCTTGTCATTTATGTGCCTCGGTTTGTTGGGGTAGTTGGTATTACTTCTGGTTTTGTTCTTCAGTGGTTTGTATATCGGGTCCAGTTCAGTGTTTGTTGACAGAGTTCCGGTTGGAATGCCAGGCTTCCGGGAATTCCCTGGCATGTGCCTGTTTGGCTTATGCTATTTATGGATGTGTTGTCCCAGTCAATCGTGTGCTTCTTTGTGTGTATTGAGATCAGTGAGAATTGGTCACACCTCTTGGTGGCTAGTTGGTGTTCGTATATCCTTCATTGCCAGTTTTCTTCCAGTTTGTAATGTTTCTCACAGTCCTTGCATGGTGTTTTGTATATTACATTAGTTTTATTGGTTGTGGGTATGGGGTCCTTTATGTTCGTCAGTAGCCAAACAGAGACATGCCAGGGAATTCTTGGAGGCCTGGCATTTCAATCGGAGCTCCGTCAACAAACACATTGAACTGGACCCGATATACAAACCACTGAAGAACAAAACCGGAAGTAGTACCAACTACTCCAGCAAACCGAGGTATGTAAATAACAAGCAGGATGGAACACCAGTGCTTCACTGGAGGCGCACTGATGATGTTGCCTAGTAGGGTGATGAAATGTCTGCAACCAAACACACTGGCTTGGTGAGCAAGTTTACAACTTCATCCACAACCCAAGCTACAAATCTTCTCAAAAACTTCACAGGGTGATTGTTGTAGTGCCTTTCTGTGTGTTCAGTGGAGTCCTACATGGGGCAAGTGTTGTGGCCCTTACTGTTTGTGGTTTATATGAATGATTTTGACTTGAATATAGGAGGGTTGATCAGTAAGTTTGCCGATGGCACAAAAGTTGAATTGGCAAATAATAAGGAGCACAGTCATAATTTACAAGAGGATATAAACGGGTTAGTTAGATGGACTGATCAGTGGCAAGTGGAATTTAATCTAGATAAACATGAGGTGATGCACTTGGGCAGGACAAACGAGGCAGCGGAGGTACACAATGAATGATGAGACCCTGGAAAACACCAAAGTTCAGAGGGATCTTGGTGTGCATGTACATTGGTCCCTTAAGGTGAGTAAAATGGTTAAGAAGGCATATGTTATACTTCTGTTTATTAGATAAGGTATCAAGTTTAAGAGAAGGTTATGCTGGAAATGTGTAAAATTTTCATTATGCCACAGCTAGAGTGTTGTGTGCAGTCTGGAATCCACATTATAGGAGGGATTTAACTGCACTGGAGAGTTTGCAGAGCAGATTTACCAGGACATTTCCTGGGCTGGAGAATTTTTTCTGAAGAGAGATTGGACAGACTGGGTTTTGTTTTCCTTCGAGTAGAGGGAAGAGGATTGAGATGTATAAAATTGAGGAGCATAGTAAGGGTAAACAGGAAGAAACCTTTCCCCTTGATGTTGAATCAATGACCAGAGGGCATAGATTTAAGGTAAAGCACAGAAGATTTAGAGGAGATGTGGGTGTGGGAATTTGGAATTCACTTCCTGTAAGGGTGTCCCCTCATCCTTTAAAACTTCACCGAGTACAGACCCGGAGTCCTTAACTGCTCCTCATCAGACAAGCCTTTCATCCCTGGGATCATTCTTGTAAACCACCCCTGGATCCCATCCAACATCAGCGTATTCTTCCTTGAATACAGGGCCCAAAACTGCTTGCAATATTCCAAATGTGGTCTGACCAGATCCTTGTACAACTTCACCAGTACATTACTGCTCTTGTATTCTAGCCCTCTGGGGTGGCATGGTGGCTCAGTGGTTAGTACTGCTGCCTCATGGCACCAGGGATCTGGGTTCGATTCCACCCTTGGGTGACTCTGTGGAGTTTGCACATTCTCCCCGTGTCTGCATGGGTTTCTGTTGAGTGCAGTCCAAAGATGTGCAGGCTAGGTGGATTGGCCGTGCTAAATTGCCCATTGTGTTCAGGGATGGGTAGGTTAGGTGTGTTAGCCATAGGAACTGTTACAGAGAAAGGACAGGGGGTGTGTCTGGGTGGGATGCTCTTCGGACGGTCATTGTGGACTTGTTGGGCTGAATGGCCTGTTTCCACACCATGGGGATTCTATGAAATGAATGCTAACTTTGCATTTGCCTCCCCAAATACCAGTTGAACTTGCGCGTTAATCATTAGAGAATTCTGAACAAGGACTCCCAAGTCCCTTTGTGCTTCAGATTTCCAAAGTCTTTCCCCATTTAGAAAATAGTTTATGCTTCTATTCTTCCCACCAAAATGCATAACCTCACACTTTGTAATCCATGTGCCACTTTTCTCGTTGTCCTAGTCTGTCCAAGTCCTTTTGAAGCCTCCTCACTTCCTTAACACTATCTGCCCTTCCACCCATCTTTGTGTCATCTGCAAACTTAGCAACAATGTCCTCACTTCTTTCGGTCAGATCACTGATATATTAATATAGTTGTGATTCCCAACATTGATCCTAGCAGAACTCAATTAGTCACTTGCTTTCATTCCTGAAAATGACCCCTTTCTCCCCACTCTCTGCCTTCTGCCAGTCGGCCCAATCCTCTATCTGTGCTAGCACCTTGCCCAAGCATGGGCTCTTATTTCGCAGGGTCCTGTGTAGCACCTTGTCAAAGGCCTTCTGGAAATCAAAATTGATCATGTTCACTGGCTCTCCTTTGTGTAACTTGCTTGTTACTTCCTCAAAAATTTGAATCAAATTTGTCAGCCTACTGTTGACTAAGCCATGTTGTCTCAGCCCTATTTTACTATACACTTCCAAGTATTTGCAATCTCATCCTTAATATCACCCAGTAAAATCTTACCAACGACTGAGGTCAGACTCACCAGCCTGTGGTATCCTGCCTTCTGTGTCCCTCCCTTCTGAAACAGAGGTGCAACATTAGCCATTTTCCAGTCCTCTGGGATCCTCCCTGACTTCAGTGATTCCTGAAAGATCATTAGTAATACCCCTACCATCTCCTTGGCAATCTCCTTCAGAACTCTGGGACGTAGTTCCTCTGGTCTAGGTCTTTTATCCACCTTCAGACTCTTTAGCCTCTCCAACACATTCTCCTTGGATGGCCACTGCACTCACCTCTATACCCGGCTGTCTTGAAGTTCTGGTATGCTGCTGGTGTCTTCCGCTATGAAAACTGCTGCAAAGTACCTATTTGGTTTCTCTGCCATTTCTTTGTTCTCCATTACTACTTCCTCAGCCTCACTTGTCAGCTGTCCATTGTCTGCTCTTGCCTTTTCTAAATATCTAAAAATAACTCTTTTAATCTTTTGACTTACCAGCTAGCTTACCCTTATATTTCAGCTTCTCCCCACTTATTGCTTATTTAGTTATCTTCTGCTGGTTTTTAAATGCACCCTGTTTCTTTTATATTCCTGGCTTGTAGCTATCGCTGGCTGGCCAGCATTTGTTACTTCTCTAGGTAGCCTAGAGAAGTTGGTGGTGAGTTGCTTTCTTTAACCAGTGCAGTCCACATCCTGTAGGTTAACCCACAATGCCCTGACGGAGTGAATTCTAGGAGTTTGACTCAACGTCAGTGAGGTAATGGTGATTATATTTCCATGTTAGGATAGTGAATGGCTTGGTGGGGAACTTGCAGGTGGTGTTCCCAAGTATCTGCTGCCTTGTCCTAGATAGAAATGGTCATGGGTTTGAAAGGTGCTGTCTAAGGATCTTTGGTGGGTTTCCACTGTGCATCCTGTGATAATATACACTGCTACTACTGTGTGTTGGTTGAGAATGAGTGGATGCTTGTGGATGTGGTGCCAATCAAGTGGGCTGCTAAGTTCCTGATGGTGTCACATTTATTGAGCATAGTTCAAGCTGCACGCATCCAAGCAAGTGGGGAGTATTCTGTCACACTCCTGATTTGTGCCTTATAGATGGTAGACAGGATGTGGGGAGTTGTGATGTCCTTGCCTCAGTATTTCTAGCCTATGACCTGGTGTTGTAGCCACTCTGTTTATGTGGCGAGTCCACTTGAGTTTGGTTGTCAATGGTAACCCCAAGGATGTTGATAGTGGAGGATTCAGTGATGATAATACCATTGAATGTCAAGGTGTGGTAGTTTGATTATTTCTTATTACAGATGGTCGTTGCCTGGCATTTGTGTGGTGTGGATGTTACTTGCCACTTCTCAGCCCAAGTATAGATATTGTCCAGATCTTGTTTGTATTTGAATATGGACTGCTTCAATATCTGAGGAGACGTGAATGGTGCTGAACAGTGTGCATCATTGGCGAACATTCTCACGTCTGACCTTTATGATGGAGTGAAGGCCATGGATAAAGCAGCTGAAGATGGTTTGGTCAAGTACACTATCCTGAGGAACTCCTGCAGAGATGTCTTGAGGCTGACATGACTCACTTCCAACAACCATTTTTCTATGTGCCAGCTATGACTCCTCGGAGATACCCATTGATTCCAGTTTTGCTGTGGCTCCTTGATGCCACACACCATTGAATGCGGCCTTGATGTTAAGGGCTATCACTTACCTCACCTCTAGAATTCAGCTCTTTTGTATATAATTGAGCCAAGACTGTAATGAGGTCAGGAGCTCAGCAGAAACAAAACTGAACATCACTAGTAGGTTATTACTGAGCAAATACTGCTGATAACACTGTTAATGCCACCTTCCATCGCTTCACTGTAGATCGTGAGTAGACGGATGGGATGGTAATTTGCTCAGTTGGATTTTCCCTGCTTTTCATGTACAGGATAAACCTGTGCAATTTTCCACATTGTTGAGTAGCTGCTTGTGTTGCAACTGTATTGGAACAGCTTGGCTAGGGGAGCAGCAAGTTCTGGAGCATAAGCCTTCAGTACTATTGGCGGAATGCTGTCAGGATGTTTGTAGTATTCAGTGCCTCCAAACATTTCTTGACATCACACGCAGTGAATCACATTGGCTGACGACTGGTATTTGTAATGCTTGGGACCACTGGAGGAGCTGAGATGGATTATCCATTTGGCAGTTCTGGATGAGGATTGCTGTGAATGCTTCCGCCTTATCATTTACACTGATGTGCTGGACTCTTGCATCATTGATATTTGTGGAACCTCCACCCACCAGTGAGTTTGATTGTTCAGTACCATTCACAATTGGATGTGATAGGAGTGCAGAGCATAGATCTGATCCATTGCTTTTGGGTTGCTTAGCTCTATCTATCACTTGATAATGTTGTCTGGGATGCAGGTAGTCTTGGTTTGATAGCTTCACCAGGTTGACGTCTTGTTTTTAGCTATTCTCTGTGCTGCTCCTGGAATGCCTTCCTGCACTTTCCATAGAACCAGGGTTGATCTCCTGGCTTGATGGTAATGGTGGAGTAGAGAATATGGCAGGCCATGAGGCTGCAAATTGTGCTGGAGTACAGTTCTGCTGCTAATAGTCACAGCACTTCATCGATGCCCAGTCTTGAGTTGCAAATAGTGTTCAAAGTTTGTCCCATTTAGCACAGTAATAGTGCCACGTAACACGATGGAGGTTATTCTCAATGGGAAGGTGGGACTTCTTCTCCAAGTGGACTGTGAGGTGGTCACTCTTACCAATACTGTCATGGATAGATGCATCTTTATCTGGCAGATTGTTAAGGATAAGGTCAAGTATGTTTTTCCCTCTTGGTTCCCTCATCACCTGCCACAGACCCAGTCTAGCAGCAATGTCCTTTAGGACCTGATCAGCTCAGTCTGCAGTGCTGTTGCCAAGCCTTGATGGTGGAAATTGAAATCCCCCACCCAGAGTACATTTTGCACCTTGCCACCCTCAGTGCTTCCTCCAAGTGTTGTTCAACATAGAGGAATACAGATTTATCAGCTGTGGTAGGACAGTACATGGAAGTTTCCTTGCCCATGTTTAGCTTGAAGCCATGAGACTTTATGGATCTGGAGTCAGTGTTGAGAACTCCCGGGTCCAGTCTGCCCCTACTGTATAGCACTGTTGGCAGCCTCCTCTACTGGGTCTGTCTTGCCGGTGAGCCAGGACGTATCCATGGATCGTGATGATGATGATGTCTGGGACATTGTAGAGTATGTTTCCGTGAGTGTGACTGTGTCAGGCTGTTGCTTGACAAGTCTGTGAGACTGTTATCCCAGTTTTTCCATTAGCTTCCAGATGTTGGTAAAGAGGAATTTGCAGGGTTGACATGGCTGTTTCTGTCTTTGTCTTTTCCAATGCCTGGGTCGATGCCAGGTTGTCCGTTTAGTTTCATATCTTTCTTGAGACTTTGTGTTGATTCATCCAACTGATTGTCTTGCAAGGCCATTTGAGAGGGCAGTTGAGAGTCACCCACATTGCTGTGGCTATGGAGTTTAATTAATAAGTCTATAAAATATATTTCTTTTTGCTTAGGATTAATTTCTGCAGTGCCTCCTGAACTATTCCCAGAAACACCTGCCATTTCTGCTCCGCCATTTCTGCTCCAGCATCTTCCCTGCGAGGCTCCCCTTCCAATCAACTCTGGCCAGGTCCTCACACATGCCGTTGTCGTTACCTTTACTCAGTTGTATTACCATTACATTTGATTCCAGCTTTTCCCTCTCAAACTGCCTCATTACACATCACCAAATCCAGAATTGCCTGTTCCCTAGTAGGCTCTACCACAGGCTGCTCCAAAGAACCATCTTGTTGACATTTCTTAAATTTATTTTCTTGCAATCTGCTGCCAACTTGATTTTCTCAGTCTACCTGCATATTGAAGCCCCTAGCGAGGATTGATGAGTGCCTTTCTTACATGCCTTTCTATCTCCTGATTTATTTTCTTCCCCACATCGAGTCATAGAGATACACAGCACGGAAACAGCCTGTTCGGTTCAACTTGTGCATGCCGGCCAGATATGTACTTCCATTTGCCAGAATTTGGCCCATATCCCTCTAAACGCTTCCTATTCATAGACCCATCCAGATGCCTTTTAAATCTTGTAATCATATCAGCCTCCACCACTTCCTCTGGCAGCTCATTCCATACATACACCACCCTCTGCGTGAAACGGTTGCTCCTATTTGTCCTTTTTATATCTTTCCCCTCTCACCTTAAACCTATGCCCTCAGGTTTTGGACTCCCGCACTGTGGCGAAAAGACCTTGTCTATTTACCCTATCCATGCCTCTCGTTTCATAAACCTCTGTTAAGTCACCCCTCAGCCCCAAGTCTCTAGGGAAAATAGCCACAGCCTATTCAGCCTCTCCCTATAGCTCAAACCTTCCAACCCTGGCAACATCCTTGTAAATCTTTTCTGAACCCTTTCCAGTTTCTCAATGTCCGAGGGAGACCAGAATTGTACACAATACTCCAAAAGTGGCTGAACCAATGTCCTGTACAGCCGCAACGTGACCTCCCAATTCCTATACTCGAAGCACTGACCAATAAAGGCAAGCACACCAAAACGCCGCCTTCACTATCCTGTCTACCTGTGACTCCACTTTCAAGGAACAATGAACCTGCACTCCAACGGCTCTGCTGCCAGGAAGCCTGAATATAACTCCCATCAAGGTCATTTTTTTGCTTTGCGGATCCTCAGCTCTATGCCTTCCCACGTATATTGCTTCTTGCTATCAATTTAGTTTCATTTATTACTAGCAAGGCAACCCTGCCCGCTCTGTCCATCTGCCTGTCCTTTTATAGGAAGCAAATCGTTATACATTTAGTTCCCAGCTTGATTCCCTTGTAGCCATGTCTTTGTGATACCCACAACATCGTACCCACCAATTTCAATCTGCGCTACAAGCTTTATTTGTCTTGTTTCGTACACTGTGTGCATTCAAGTACAACACCAAATGTCCTTTAGGGAAAGAAGCTGCCATCCTTACCTGGTCTGGCCTACATGTGACTCCAGACCCACAGCAATGTGGTTGACTCTTTACTGCCCTCTGGGCAATTAGGGAGGGGCAGTAAATGCTGGCCTAGTCAATGATGCCCACATCCCATGAATAAATAAAAATAAATCTGTCCTGCAATGACTGCCTCCCTTCTCGTAGTCGTCCCCTTATTTACTGTGCCTGAATTTAGATTCCTGAGCCTTTCCATGCTCTGTGTCCTATTACTTGTTCTGGAAACCTCTGCTGAGCGCTCCCCACTTTAACTTTTTTCATAATTTTCTATGCAAATGACACCTCCTGACCTTTTTAATTTAAAGCCCTATCCAGAGCCCTAGCTTTGCGATTCACCAGGACTGTAGTTCCAGCATGACTGGAATAGACCCTGTTCCATCAGAACAGCTCCCTCCTTCCTCAGTACTGGTGCCAATGTCCCATGAATTTGAACCCATTTCTCCTGCACCAATCTGTGAGCCATGTGTATACCTCTTTAATCTTGTCGATCCTATGTGAATTTAGTTGTGTCTCAGGTGGTAATACAGAGATTATTACCTTTTCGGTCCCACTTTTTAATTTAGCCCCTAGTTTTTCATATTCTCTCAGCAGAATCTCTTTCCTCTTTCTGCCTGTATCATTGGTACCAGTTTGGACCATGGCAACTGGATCTTTCCTCTCCCACTCCAAGTTCCTCTGCAGCCCAGATGAGACATCCTGAACACAGGCAACAGAGCCTTCAGACTCTTGATCCTAGGAACACAGAAATGTCTGTTCCCCTGATTATATTATTCCCGATTACAGCTATATTTCTCTTCTTTCTCCATACCACTCTTAAATGGTTTGTTGTACCACGATCCACACGGAGCAAGAATCTTAAACCTGTTAGAGAAGCTTAAGGGCTGAGGCTCCTTCAGCACCACCTCCTGGATTCCTCTACCTGCTTTGCTCATTGTCACACCCTCCTGTGGCTGATCCCTAACTGAATTCGAAGTAGTTACTGTAAGATGTGTGGCTGCTTTTTGAAACCCAATGCCCAGATAACTCTTCCCCCTGCCTGATATGCTGCAGTGTTTGAAGATTGGACTCCAGCTCATCAACTCTGGGCTAGAGTTCCTCAAGCAATCAATACTTGCTACAGATCTGATCACTCCGAAGCACAATGGGTCCACCAGCCCCCACATCCTGCAGGTACAATGCATTGCCTGGCCCTGCATCTCTATTTTATTTATAACGAATAGTTGTGCAGCTTTCTGGTGAGGGGTGTCATAACAAGTGCTTGGTTAGTTTATGGTTTGTTCCAAACTAATGATTTGCACTGTATAGAGTGACAGAATCCTATCTGTCGTATGAGTACTTGTATATCATACTTGTTAGAAAGTTCTGAAAATGTAATTTGTGGGTAACTCTTAGGGAACTGGAGAATCCAGTGGTGGACAACAGAAGAGATGGCTGTGCAAATGCTGATACCCACAAAGACAGACTTTTTATTCCTTCCCAACCCACATTGGGCTACATTCGGTAAGTGCAGAAATTGAGGGACTTGCGTTGTAGCCCCACATAATGCCATATCACTGGCCATGACGATAAGTGAATATGTGCAATATTACTCATTTGTGTAGGAGGTATGATTACTATACATTATGTTGATTAATATTCACGATATCTATTGAGAATGCACACAATTTGCATGTAAAACCCAAATGAGCTTTTTATCAATTGGTTTCATAGCTTTATAAGGAACAAAACTCTTCTCAACAAATGGAATGCCTTGTGAATTTGCATTTTAAAGCAGAGATGCAAAACAAACATTTAGGTGAGGGCAACAACAAAATAATTTTCTGTTGCATGCATTTAATTTGTGATCTGGAGGACTGGGATGAAGTTGAATTTGTGTTCGACTGTGCTGTTAACCTGTAGTTGAATAACCTGTCTGCTGTATTTCATTCAGAGTCATTCCGAGCGGTTTTTGTCCAAATTAGGACTATATTGTAAAAAGTACACTTAATACCCCAGAGTGTTATTGATGCTCTTAAAAGAATTTGATATGGTGTAGATTGGGTTCAAATCAATTTCATTTTGCTGGGATCTTTGTGAAACAGTAAAGAATAATTTTTTATAATATTGATAACTCTACATTTTTTTAAAATGCAAAGTTATGATTTTCTTTCCTAAAGTCACTAGGATTGATTTCACTAGGGTTGAAGTTTAGATGAAGCAGAACTAACAGTTTTTATGCTCTCAATGTCGAAATTATGACAGTGAATTCTGTAAAAATAGGAGCTATGAGTGGCAATATTTTTATGACTGTTGGGGAGGGGCTGTTTCACAGTGATTCTACTCTAATCTCCAAGGAATAAAAGATATGGACAACAGATATTTTGAAAGTCTTAAAGGCATGTTTTGAACTCCAAGCGAACATCAGTTATTAACTGTGTGTGTGTTTGATATTAAGGCATAAGGTGAAACAGAGTCCATTTATTTTTCTACGTGAAAATTACTCAGAAGTGACTTTGAGCAACTAAAAGATGATCTAAGTAAAGACAGGATTCGTAGTAGGAATATGAAATCCTGCAGTGAGAACACCTCTAATGAGAGAGCCAAAACACATTCTCTGGAAAGCATTTGATGTGTGAAGTGCAGAAGTTGTAAGTCAGCAGCTAGAGTATAATTATGGCAAGACAGACCAAGCCTTGCATTATGCTGAAAGATATTCCGGGCTAAAAGGGCAGAAATATCACAGACCAAGGACAGGATGCAAGTCATGCAAAGGAAAAGAAGGGGAATGAACATTCTTGCTGTAAGAAGCTAAATTATTTTGCACACAGGTGTTTGGCAAAGAGGAGACTCCACAAGTAGTTGCAGATGGATTCCAAAGAGATATCAGCTGAAGCTTGTGACAAATCACCCTACACCATGCAACAGGTCAGCTCAGTCAGGTTGATAGATGACAAATGGTTTGTCAGAAGGAGAACACCAAGTTAACATAAAATATAAGGTGGACACTGTTGTGTCATACAATGTCATAACTTTAAGACCTGTGTGGAGTGGCTAAATGTGGTGATCCAAAAATGAAGTCTCAGATGAAAGTTTGAGGCTATCTGATGGCACCATATTGATGCTGAGGAAACAGATTACTCCGAGTCCAGTGCACGGACAAGTGAAAATATGCAGTTCCAGATCATAGATGGCAAGCAACAGCCATTCGTCTCAGCAAGAGCAAGTCTGAAATTTGGACTAAAAATCCTTAATATGCCAAAATAAATTTGTAGTATGTCGCAGCACACTAAACCGTTGACTGCGGAACGTCTCGGAGAAATACAACAGTGTGTTTACTGGTTTAATATGTCTTCCTGGTGAAATTCACCTCCAAGTTGATAGAATCATAGATTTACAGCGCAGAAAGTGGCCCTTTGGCCCACTGTGTCCATGCTGTGCAAAAAGAACAACTCATTTGTTACAATCCCAATTTCCAGTACTTGTTTCATAGCCTTCTATGCCTTGGCATTACAAGTGTGTGTCTAAATGCTTCTTAAACGTTATGATAGCCTTTACAACCCCTTACAAGCAGTGAGTTCCAGATTCTCACTACCCCTGGGTGAAAAAGTTTCTATCTGTCTGTCCTATCTAAGCCCCTCATAATTTTATACATATCAATTATGCCCCATTTCACTCTCATCTTCTCAAAAGTTAACAACCCTAGTCTGTCCAACCTTTTGATAAACAACTCTCCAGCCAAGGTCATGGTACTCTGCATTCTCTCCAGTGCTATCACATCCCTCCAATAATGTGGATTCCAGAACTGTACACAGTACTTTAATTGTGGCCCAGTCAACATTTTATATAGTTCCAGCATAACGTCCTTGCTCTTAAACTCAATGCCTCGACTGGCACAGTGGCTTAGTTGGTTAATGCGCCTGTCTAGTAAACAGGAGATCCTGGTTTCAAATGCCAGCGGTGCCTGCGCTGTTGGGGCGGCACGGTGGCTCAGTGGTTAGCACTGCTGCCTCATAGCACCAGGGACCCGGGTTCGATTCCAACGTCTGGCGACCGTCTATGTGGAGTTTGCACCTTCTCCCCGTGAGTGTGGGTTTCCTCCAGGTCCTCCGGTTTCCTCCCACAGTCCAAAGATGTGCGGGCTAGGTGGATTGGCCATGCTAAATTGCTCATAGTGTTCAAGGATGTGTAGATTAGGTGGGTTATAGGGGTATGGGGTCTAGGTAGGATGCTCTGAGGTTCGGTGTGGACTTGTTGAGCCGAAGGGCCTGTTTCCACAGTGTAGGGGTTCTGTGATCTTCTATGATCTATGAATAAAGGCAAGTATAGCATATGCCTCCTTAACCATTTTATCAACCTATCCTGATACCCTGAACAATCTGTAGATGTGCACACCAAGGTCCCTCTGATCCTTGGTACATGCCAGGGTACTTATTTTTCAACCTGCCTTGTTGTCCTGCCCAAGTGAATTGAATTCCATTTGTCACTGATCAGCGTATCTGACCAGCCCGTTTATATCCTCTTTAGTCTAAGGCCATGCTCCTCACTATTTACCACCTCACCAATTATTGTATCATTTGTATATAGATATGTAGCTAAGACCAAGACAGCATCCACTGAGGCAAGTTCTAGCTGTTCTCAAGGTCAGCCTGAAAGTCAAGATTGAAAGGATGAAAAAGATAGACCAGGAAGGTGACAACTCCTAGAAAGTGAGTTGGTAGCATGATAGCATTAAAACAAGTTGAGAGTATGAATCAACTCAAAAGATCCAAATAAATCTCTGAAGATATCTCACTACTTCATGCCAATCATTGGAGGAACTTTGCCATAAGTTAGAGAATATGTTTAGGCCCAGGATGGAGACCCCAGCATTTCTGTTTCAACACAGCGGTGAGAGAATGTATTGAGGCTCAGGATCAAGGACCCAGCAGCAAGAGGGGAGGCATAGCTTTAACAGTCACAGTTTCAAACCACTGCTGATTGGGAGAGAGAAAAAAAGGTCAAATGGTGTCACAAGGAAGTGATGAGTTGATTGGTTTGTGATTTTTTTTTTGAAAAGTGTATTTTTGGAACAAGGGATTAACTGAGAAACAACAGGAATAAGTAAAAGTCAGGGCTGATTATAATAAAGTAATTTACTTAAAGTACAGTAAGGAAAATAGAGTAATGTTAGTGTAAGGGAAGCAAGTTTAAGTAGAAAAACCAAATGTCCTGGTCCAGGTTGGTACCAGTGACTTGTGTAGGAAGGGGGATGAGGTCGTGCCGTTGGAATTTAGGAAGCTTGGTATAAAGTTAGGAAGCAGGACCTCAAATGTAATAATCTCTAGATTACCCCCAATGCCACATGCATGTGAGTACAGAAATAGAAGGATAATGTTTTAACAAAGATCTGTGGCTCGGGTTGCGGTTGGAATTGTTGGTTGGTTCAACGAGCTGACAGGTTTTCAAACAAACATTTCATCTCCCTTCTTGGTGACATCGTCAGTGCTATGTAGCCTCAGTTGAAGCGTTATTGTTCTATCCTGCTTTGAATTTATATGGTCCAGTTTGTCATGGTGGACAGTCTTGTTTATGGTTTTATACCGTATTGGTATGTAGATGGGATGTATTTCAACATGTTTGTTAATTGCATCAGTGGTTGAAAGCTAGGCCTCCAGGAATTCTCGTGCTTGTCCTTGTCTTGCTTGACCCAGTACTGTAACTTTGTCCCAGTCGAATTGATGTCCTTCTCTGTCAAAGTGAATGAAAGGAGGTAGAATTGGGCGTGCTGTTTTTGCTGCGAGTTGGTGTTCATGTATCCTGGTGGTATGTTTCCTGCCCATCTGACCTATGTAGTGTTTCTCGCAGTTGCTGCATGGTATTTTATATATCATATTTGTCCTGCTCATTGTGGGTATGGGGCCTTTCGTCTTTGAGAGTAACTGGCGAAGTGTGGCTGTTGATTTGTGTGCTATCCTCATTCTGAGGGGAGACTAAACATTTGCAGGAAAACCAGTTAGCTCGCTGAATTAACCGACCGCTCCAAATAGAAGGATAGGCAGCTGAATGCGTGGCTGGAAAGATGGTGCAGGAGGAAGAACTTTAGATTTCAAGGACTTGGATGGGCTTTGGGGAAATTTGCACCTGTGCAAGCCAGATGAGTTGCACCTGCTCAAAGCTGGGACCGAGTTCTTCTCCGTGTTTTTCTAGGGCTTTGGAAGGGCTTTAAATTGACTTGGCAGAGATGTGGGAGAATAGTAGAGGAGAAAGCCAGTGTTCACAAAATTCTTAGAAAAGCAACTGGCACTGATGTACACAATAGCAGATTATTAGGTAAAGTCAGAGTAATAAAAAAAGTTACATCTAAGTGAGGGTTGCACCACATGCATGTGAATGTCCAGAGGATGGTAAACAAGATGTTGTGCCGATAAGAGACCGGGCTCAAGGAAGAGCAAGACTGAATGTTATATATACCTGGGTACAAAGTAATCAGAAAAGGAGGAGGGGTAGCAGTATTGCAGCGCTTGCGAAAGAGGATGTCTTGGAGGGTCCAAGCACAGAATCAATTTGCCTAGAGCTGAGGAACAAATTATATTGCTAGGTATGGTCTATTGAATACCAATTAGTGAAAAGGCTGTTGGAAAACAAATCTGCTCAGAAGTTAGAGAGATGCCATATTATAGTGTAATTATAATCATAGAATCACAGAATCCCTACAATGTGGAAACAGGCCTTTCAGTCCAACAAGTCCACACCAACCCTCGGAGCATCCCACCCAGACCCCATCCCCCTATAATCCACCTAATCTACACATCCCTCAACACTTCGGGCAATTTTCCATGGCCAGTCCACCTAGCCTGCACTTGTTTGGACTGTGGGCGGAAACCGGAGTACCCAGAGCAAATCTACAAAGACACGGGGAGAATGTGCAAATTCCACACAGACAGCCCCCCCGAGGGTGGAATCGAACCTGGGTCCCTGATGCTGTGAAGCAGCACTAAGGCACCGTGCTGCCCATAGATGGGAGACTTCACTTACCCAAATGCAGACTGGGATACTTGCAGACTGAAAAGCAAGTGTTCTTGGATTGTGGGCAGGAGAGCTTCTTACAGCAGTATGTTAACAGTCCAAGAAGAAAGAATGCATTGTTGGACCTGGTTATTGGAAATGAGGTGGGCTAAGTAGATCACGTGTCAGTTGGGGAATATGTTGGAAATAGTGATCATTGTATCATTATCTTGGATCACAGCATGTATCGAAGCAATTCTTTTCAGATTTGGTTAAATATAACTGAGAAGGCTTGGCATCAACAATTTGCTTAAATATGAATATTTATTAAGTAAGAATAATAATGATGATAAATGATTATAGTGGTAATAATAAATGGAAGAGAAAAAGAAAGAAAAGCAACATGTCTCACGTCTGTCTGCCCTTTGGGGACCCCTTGATTTGATGGCTGTTCAGGAGGCTTAGGTTTGTTTCTGGCACTGTTCACGATTCCGAGCCAAGGTGAAGTCCAACAGCAGCTTGGAATGAAGCTCTGTCTCTCCCTTATACAGTATGATAAACAGCCAGCACAAAGAAAGCAAATATGGAAAGACAAAACTGCTGGCTGGTACAGAAAACACAGGATGGGAAAACAAGTCCAGGTGTCATGTTCAGTTCGTAAAGGAATGTTCACAGGACTCCTTCAAGGTCATGTGGCTTGTCAAGTATTAATCTCAACTCTCCCAGCTATTTTCCCCTCCTATATAATCTATTTTCTCATGCAACTGTCAAATATCATCATTAACTTTTAGCCTTTTGTCCAACCCTATACGTTCCACCCTGATGATATTTGACAGCGCATGTTACAGTTGCACATGCAGGCTCAAATCAGCACTAGCCGCATGAGAACGTATAATAAGAACATGTAATCCACACCAAAAAAAACTATGATAAAAATAACTATCAGTGCGAATAAAACCACAATAGAGTGTTCATCAAATTAATGACGGCAGTGGCCTTTTTCGTGAGATTAGGTACAGCAGCTGCCAACTGATGAACCATCCAATGGCTCACCATGCTAGGATATCCAACTATTCTAGGCCCTCAACAGTGTTATGCTAATTTGCTTTGGTTGTTGGAAAAGCTAGCATTACTCCAGAATAAGCGTCCACTATAGTTAACAGATATTGATATCGTTGTTGTAATGGTAATGGACCAACACAGTCAATTTGCCAGATTTGAGCGGATCGATCTTCTTGCTTGATTTGTGCTATTAGCTTTTTTGGAAGTGATACATGTTTTACCTTCTGACATACCTAATGCTTGCCGATGACCTATTTCACCAGGTTAGTGGGTAAATGCAAACCTCGATCTCTTGCCCATTGCGCAGAGCCTTGATATCTTAAGTGTCCTGATTTTACGTGAGCCCATTTTCCAGTGTGGTACACTCCAGATGCATCTTCAACCGTTCTGACTTTTACTATTCCCTCCACGGTATTGTTGTGATCAGCGGATTCCGAACTATCCTTTACATTGGCATCAACATGGTACACAGTGATTTTCATGTTCTGTGCCTTTGTCCTTATTTGTTTCTGTAGTTCTGTTCCCTACAAGGGCTTTCCAGCAATCTTCCAGTCATGTGACTGCCAGGTTGGCATCTGTACAGCCATTCTGTTGGCTACTGGCCATGAGTCAGTATAAATGTGCAGACACTGCCTGGCTTCTTCCAGTGCTAGGACTGCAGCTGCCAATTCGGTGTACTGGCTTGATGCCCCATCAAGATGTCATCAATATAATGTGCTACGTGAATTTTGGGTAGCAATGGACATGTATCTAAGTCCCTTGCTACTAGCCCATGGCGTAATGTTGGGCTGTGTAGGTATCCTTGTGGTAGCTGACAGAAAATATATTGGCGAGCTTCCCATGTGAAAGCAAACTGAGCTTGTGATTCCAGGGCTTATTGGTATTGTGAAAAAGGCATAGGATAGACCAATAGCGGCATACCAGGCATTCGGCCCCTGTGACAAATTTTCTATAACAGTGATCACATCAGGCATGGCCACTGACAGCATTTGTTGAATTGGCAGTAGTCAACTGTCATTTGCCAACTTTCATCAGGCTTCTTTACAAGCCGTACAGGGCAATTGTACGCAGATACTGCATGTGTCACAATCCCTGCAGCTAACAGGCCCTGTATAGTATCTCCAGTTTCTTTGTGCCCTCTCGGGATACAATACTGTTTCATTGAAACCACTTGTGTGGGCAGAGGAATAACGAGGGGCTCCCATTTTGCCTTGCCAACAGTAACCATCAAAGCTCGTATACCAAAAGAGAATTTGCCCAATGGATTCTGTAAGATGGTATCTTTTAACAAGTCCCTACTGATAATATTTTCTGGTATGTTGGATATCAATACCGGGACTGCTCGTGGGTCCATTCCCCGAGGCCACTCTAATATTTGCTCTAACTGCCGGTGTTATCACCCCACTAAATCCATTAGTAGTTGTTCTGTGTCCTACATGTCTACGTGGATTGCCACGTATAATAGGAACTTCTGCTCCAGTGTCTAATAATATGATATCTTGCTGTACATTGCCTTTCCTCCAGTAAACCGTGATAGAGACATGTGGCCTCAGGTCTCCGGTTGTGCCACCAAGTTCCCTTACTCGGACTCCAGAGTTCTGACCCCACCCTTAATCAATTGGCTGACTGGCTCGCTACAACTGCCTGACCTCCTCCATGCTAGGGTATAGGGATGTTGTGGGAGATGCAGTTGGTGTGGTTTTCTTTCCTCCTTCCACGTCTGATTCAGTCTCGGTTACTTCCTTACCCTTTGGAGAGCAGTGCATCCTCCACATTCTGTACACGGCATTTGTAGGTATTCAGTCTGTCTTACTCCTCTCTATTCCTACTTTTAATAATGCGACAAACATTTCCCTTCTGGTTATCTTTTGTTTCACCTTCGAACCCACCCCATCTCCAACTTGTTGACCCTCTTCGCCGTTTGCTTGGGTGGGTCTCACTGTTCGCTTACCAGCTTCCACATCTTGTAACTGTTCCACTGCCTGTCCCTGGGCTGGCCCTAATAGGGCTAACATGGCACCTGTCATCCAGCCCGGACCACTTCGCATGAGCCAGTTCCTCATTCCGGCTGTGAAAGCTTCCTGGTCTGGACCCTGAAACTGTGGAGAATACATGTCCACTTGCATAGCCAAATCCCTCAAATGTTTTATACCTTTTAGTATGCTCTCTCATTTTTCAACATCACCTTCCCAGTCTATTGGGGAAGGGTATTTGTTTCCTACTGCTAGTGTCAGTGCATTCCACAACGATCCAATTTGCCCTATGTTTCAAAAGACACTATTCACATATGGTTCAACACTTAGTGCTCCCAGATTCCCTTGTTCTGTGGCACTCAGCATAATATGGGTGGCACCTTGGTGTCATGACAGTGTCAACCAAGTGGCCAAGGGTTCACCTGACTTCCGCTTAAAGCGTGACCCCAAATCCTGCTGTTTGGACATAGCGTAATCTCTCACTATTCTCACATTTTGTGGGTTCTGTCCTCCTACCTGTTTTGCGTTATTTGTTATTAGGGGTTGTGCTGTTAGTCCCTTCTCAGGATGGCTCTGGAGGTGGAGCAACCTCTTCCTCATCCATCCTTTCAGACTCTGAATCAGATGAATACCAATGGTTGGAGTCCCATTGCGAAGTTAAGAACACGCGTGCTTTGACTGGGTCAGCTTTCCAATTGCACAGTTTTGCTGTTTTTTTAAATTGTACCATTGCTAGGCAGCATACTATCTGCTTCTATTTCTCCTCCACTTTTTCTCTGCTCTCTCCGACACTGTCGTAACTGCCTCTGTTAGGGTGAGGTTACACTGTTCTATTGTTGCCAACGTGGCCTGAAACTGCCTGTTTTTGGCCTGGCACTCTTCTGATTCCCTGCATGTAGAACATTAAGCTGCTAACAATAACTATCCCATTGTGGCACACTGTCCTTGCTTTTGGGCAGGCCTGCCTCCCACAAACACTCATGTATGGTAGCCTGTATGAATAACCCTCCTTTCTCCTTTTTTCTGGTTATGACCGTACCCCATTCTTGCAGGGGCCCTAATTGTGCTAACACATTCACTACAGACCCGAATCCAGGGTCTGCCACATTCCATCCTGGAATACGAAAGGTCTCCGGAGCCTTTCCCCAATCTTTAAATATTTTCCTGAGTCCCATTCCTCATCGCCAAAATGTGTCTTGGATTGTAGCGTGTATCCAAGTGGTTCTTTTCAGATTCAGTTAAATATTATTAAGAGAAGGCTTGACAACAACAATTTGCTTAAATATGAATATTTATTAAGTAAGAATAAGGATTATAATGGTAATAATAAATAATTATCATGGTAAAATAAATGGAAGAGAAAAAGGGGGAGAAAAAAAGCAACAAGTCTCACATTTGTCTGCCCTTCGAGGACCCCTTGATCGATGACTGGTCTGGAGACTTAGGTTCGTTCCTGGCACTGTTCACGATTCCGAGCCGAGGTGAAGTCCAGCAGCAGCTCTCTTGTACAGTGTGACAGACAGTTAGCACAAAGAAAGCAAATACAGAAAGACAAAACTGCTGGCTGGTACAGAAAACATAGGATGGGAAAGCAAGTGGAGGTGCCATGTTAAGTTTGTAAAGAATGTTCACAGGACTCATTCAAGGTCACGCAACTTGTCAAGTATTATTCCTAACTTTCCCAGCTGATTTTCCCATCCTGTATAAACTGTTTTCTCATGTAGCTGTCGAATGTCATCATTAACTTTTAGCCTTTTGTCCAATCCTAAACAATCCTAATATTCAGGATGATTGTGGAGAAGACATGCAAAAATTCAGAGTCAGAAAAATCAATTAGTGGAGAGTGGATTTCATTTGGGCATGAACAAAGCTGGGCAGGGTTGACTGAATTGACAGGTTGGCTGAAAAATCCAACAACTGAACAATGATCTAACTTCAAAGAAGACGTTGTTCAGGTACGGTCAAGGTATATTCTGTCAAATACAAAAGGGAGAACAAACAAATCTAGGGCTCCTTGGATGATAGAGGAGATGGAAATTAAGATAAATAAGTGATCTTATGACAAATGTCAGGCAGAAAATAAAATTAGGAACCAAGAGGAATGCAGAATGTTTAGAGGGGAGGTAGAAAAGCATATAAAATCAGTAAATAGAAACTATGAGAAAGACTTAGCAGCCAATATGAAGTTTTCCACGTCCTCTATGGCCATATAAATACTAAAATTTTGGTAAAAGGAGTAGAGCCAATTGGGGACCAAAAAGGGGATTTACATCTGGTGACTGGACATGTCTGATGTGTTAATTAAAAACTTTGTATTGGTCTTTACTAAAGAGGGAAATGCAATCCAGGCCATGGTGAAGCGGAGGAAACTTGGCCGCTAGAAGTTTCAAAACAGAAATGCTGGATACACTGTTAGTACTTAAAGTTGATAAGGCACCAGGCCTGGATGAGATGTGTCCAAGGATTTTGAAGGAAGTGCGAGTGGAAATTGCAGGAGCACTGGCTACAATCTTTTAGTCTTACCTCGACTTGGGGAGGTGCCAGAAGACTTGAAACTTGAAAACATTACCACCTTTTCGAAGACACACTGTAAGGATAATCCTAGCAAATTACAGACCAGTCAATTTAACTTCAGTGGTGGGGAAGTTTCTAGAGGCAATTATTTAGGATAGAATTAGTAATTAACATGGAAGAAGGTGGGTTGATCAAGAAAAGTCAATGTGAATTTCTAAAAGGGAAATCATGTTTGACTTGCTGGTGTTTCTATTTTGGAGGCTAATGAGCTTGATGAGGCTAATGTTATTGTTCTGTGTACATGGACTTTTTAGAAGGCATTTGATGCAGCACCACACAACAGACTTGAGGCAAGTTGTAGGTCATGGAATAAAAGGGTCAGTAGCAACATGGATACAAAATTGGCTAAGTGATAGGAAACAAAGATTAATAGTGGATAATTTTTAACCTGGGGAAAGTTTTTTGCAATGGAGTTCCCCAGGGTTTGGTATTGCGACCCTTGCTTTTCCTGATATGTCTGAATGATCTGGGCCTTGGTCTACAGAGGACAATTTCAAAGTTTTGAGATGATACTAACCTTTGAAGAATTGTAAACTGAAAAGAGGATAGCGTAGAACTACAGAAGGGGAGAGCTTTGCATATAGTGATCATAAGTCCATTAGATTCAAGATTGTTATGGAAAAGGTCAAAGATGGGTCAGAATAGACTGGGAACAGATACTTCCTGTCTTGGGTAAATATGTCTCAGGACAGTGAGATGCGCTCAAGAATTACATATAGAGAGTACAGGGCCAGCATGTTCCAATCAAGAAAAAAGGTGGGTCCATCAAATCCTGTGGTCCCTAGGTGTCAAGGTACATTCAGGATTGGGTTAAGAGGAAAAAGGGACGCTTATGACAGATACTGAGGGCTCAAAACAGCAGAAGCCTTAAAGGAATATAGAATGTGCTAGAGGGAACTTAAAGAGGAGATTAGAAAAGCTAAAAGGAGACCTGAAAGGATACTGGCAGGTAATATAAAGGGAAATCCCAAGTTGTTTTGCAGGTAGAATAAGGGTAAAAGTACAACAAGGGCAAGAGCAGGGCTCATTAAGGACCGCCATGGTAATTTGCATGTGTAACCAGAGGATGTGGGTAGGGCTGTACATGAATACTTTATGTCAATGCTCACTAGTGAGAGCAATGATATCAGTATAAATAAAATGAAGAAGATCTGTGATACAGTTAAAGAAATTAGTGTAGACAGGAAGTTCTGAGTGGTTTGGCAGGCTTAAAAGTACATACATTTCATCCACCACTGGAGCTGTATCTCGGGTTGTTGAATGAGGCCAGGGAGGAAATAGCAGAAGTGCTTGCAAAAATTTTTACTTCCTCTCTGGCCATAGGAATGGTATCGGGGGACTGGTGGATAGCCAATATAGTACTGGTTTTCAAGAAGAGAACAAGTGCTAAACCAGGAAACTACAGGCCAGTCAGTCTAACCTCTCAATGGTGGGGAGACTATTTGAAACAAGTGAGGGACATAATTAATTTGCAGATATCATAGTGTGGAGCTGGAGGAGCACAGTGGGCCAAGCAGCATCAGAGGAGCAGGAAAGTTGACATTTCAGGTCGGGACCCTTCTTCAGAAATGGGGGAGGGAGAAGGGAGCTCTGAAACAAATAGAGGGAGAAGGGGTGGGGCTGGGGAAGGTAGGTGGGATCATGAGAGGTGAGTGCTGGTAGGGAGTGGTGGGGATTGGTCAGTGAGGTGGAAGGAGTAGATAGGTGGGAGAGAAGATGGACAGGTTGTGTCAAGTCAGAGGGGGGGATGAGAGGGAGGGTTAGTCATGGGATGAGGCTGGGGGTGGGGAGGTTTTGTAAGTGGTAAAGTCCACATTGAGACCATTGGGTTGTAGGCTCCCAAGGCAGAATATGAGGTGCTGCTCCTCCAGTTTCTGGGTGGCGTCGTTGTGACACTGGAGGATGCCCAGAATGGACATGTTGCCCAGAGAGTGGGAGGGGGAGTTGAAATGGTTGGCAACTGGAAGGTGTTGTCGTTTGTCAAGAACAGAGCGCAGGCGCATGTTCAAAGTGGCCTCCGAGCCTCCGCTTGACCTCACTAATGTAGAGGCGGCCACATCGGGAGCAGCGGATGCAGTAGACCACATTGACAGATGTGTTAAGTGAGCTTCTATCTGATGTGAAAGGTTTTTTGGTTCCTTGGATGGAGGTGAGGGGGGAGGTCTAGGGACAGGTGTAGCACTTTCTGCAATTGCAGGGAAAGGTGCCGGGGCTGGTGGGGAGTGTGGAGCGGACGAGGGAGTCGCGGAGAGAACGGTCACTATGGAAGAGGGGAAGGAAATATATCTCTAGCTGTGGGGTCAGATTGCAGGTGACGGAAGTGGCGGAGAATGATACGTTGAATTTGGAGGTTAATGGGATGATACGTGAGGCCATGGGGGATTCTGTCTTTGTTTTTATTGCGTAGAGGGAATGTGAGGGCAGAGGTGTGGGAAATGCAAGAGATCCGGTCGAGAGCATTTTCGACCACTGAAGAGGGGAAGTTGCGGTCCTTGAAATAAGAGGACATCTGGGATGTTCTGGAGTGGAGCACCCCATCTTGGGAGCAGACACGGAGGCATCTGAGCCTGGTAGCATTTCTGGAGAGAAAGCAGAGTTAACATTTT
This sequence comes from Rhincodon typus, assembly GCF_021869965.1. Classification (NCBI taxonomy): domain Eukaryota; kingdom Metazoa; phylum Chordata; class Chondrichthyes; order Orectolobiformes; family Rhincodontidae; genus Rhincodon; species Rhincodon typus. The sequence goes on along the minus strand of NC_063341.1, from coordinate 56,853,731 downwards.
AAGTTCAGTGACCCTTCTTCAAAAATATTAGTAGCTAGGAAAACATTGTGGAGTGGTAGCATGTGCTGTTGCTGGAAGGAAAGGAATGAGCGAATAGGTGGAGATGGAGCCCAGACAGAGAGAAAAAGACAGTTGAGAAGACAAAGGGATGGCTGATAATAAGACTCTGGGTGTATGTGATGATTGCAGGACAGGTAGAGCAGTAGATAAAGCATACATTTTTGTCAGCTTTATTAAAAGGGTATAGAGTACAGAGCAAGAAGGTGATGTACAAGAAACTTGTTAGACCTTAGCTGGAATGTTCTTTCTTCATTTGTGATGTGGCTAAGCCAGCAACACTCAGCATTTATTGGCCATCCCCAGTTGCCCTCAAGAAGCTGGTGGTGAGCTATTGTCTTTATTCTGTAGGTTGATTACAGTGCCATTACAGAAGTGATTCGAGTGTACAGTTGTAGGTATCATATTGTAGGAAAGGTGTGAATGTATTGGAGAAAATACAGAGGTGGTGCACAAGAATGGTTCTGGAATGAGGACCTTATGTTGTGAGGATAGATTGAAGAAGTTGGGATTGTTCTCCTTAGACAGAAGAAGCATGAGAGGAAATCTGATAGAGGTTTTCAAAACCTTGAGTAAGCTGGTTTGAGTTGATAGGAAGAAACTGTTCCCACTTGTAAAAAGAACAAGGGCAAGAGAGCATAGATTTAAAGTGATGTGAAAAAGGAGCATGAGTGAATTGAGGAAAAATTTTTTTCACATAGTGAGTAGTTAGGGAATGGATTGCATTGTCTGAAAGTGTGGTGCAGGCAAGTTCAATTAAGGCATTCAGGAGGGCATTGGATGATTATTTGGATAATAAGAATGTACAAGGGTATGGGGATAAATCAGGAGATTGATATTGGGTAATGATGCTTATTTTATGTGCTGATGCAGGCATGATGGGTTAAATTGCCTCCTCCTGCACCATAACAGTTCTGTGATTCTATGAACTTTATAAAGACAAAAGTCTTCAGTCCTAGACAGAAAGAGCAAAATATTGGCAAGTGAATCTGATGGAAGCATCAGTGCAACCTTTTTACATGTGTCATTATTTAGCAAATTTTTCCAATTTGTCACCAGAGGGTGAATGATTACTCAATACTAAGGATGTGTAGTAGTGTTGGAGCACTGAACAAGGATCAGTATTCACTAATATTAATCATCAACTGATGGCAGTGCCAGTGCTGATATGCTTTAACCTAAATGGTAAAGTTACCATGCAGTGTAATACCAGTGAGTTGGGACTTGGAGCAACCCTACTGCAGCAAAATAACCAGTTGTACTTGCATCCGGGTTATTAACACAATTAGAACATAACCATGCGAGAGTGTGTGCCGTTCTGTTGTCTTTGGTTCTGAACAGAGAGATCATCTGCACACAACATACAAGTGTGGGAAATGGATGTTCATTGCTGTCATGTTGTTGAGAGCAGTACTTACTCTTACTCTTTGAGGGTTGAATACAGTAGATGCAATATCTTTAAATTTTTAAAAAATATATATTTAAGGCTGAGAAGTAGGTAGATCCTTAATTACCAAGGGAATGAAAGATTATTGGGGATATGTAGGAATGTAGTGTTGAGGTTAAAATCAGATCAGCCATGATCCTATTGAATGACAGAGCAGACTCGAAGGTCTTAGCCTACTCTTGTTGCTTGCTCATACGAATAAAATAGTGAATGCAATGGCAAAGGGTGAAATTTTCCAGATTCACTATGAAGCAGCAGCTTGACAGGCTCTGAAAGTCATCAGCCCAGTCAAAAGTCACTGAATCTGACAGATAAGTGCTTCACTCAAAATAGACAAAATCCCCAGTAGGATACAACTCTTTAACCTCTACAAAAAGTAGTGATGAAAAATGTTGTGATGAAACGATGGCCTGAAAGCATCAACGACACACTGTGATCACAAGAGCATGTAGGCATATAGAGATGAATTGACAGTCTAAAGTGACATACAGTACAATAAAAGAAGTCAAAGTCTAAGGAATTGGGAGGAGAGATGCTGAAGCACGTCCAAAAAAAGCCACCAAGGAATTGAAACACATCTGAGGAAGGCAAGAGAAATGTTGTCCTGTCTGTCTCCCCAGACCAAATGGAGTGTAGTGGTTCAAGAAGACAGCTTACTTCCACCTTCTAAGAGTAACTGAGGGTGGGCAATAATTGCTGAGCCAGCCAGTGATGACCCTCATCCCATGAATGAATTATAAAAATAAGTCTAGTGCAAATATATGTAAGGTAATGCTCAAATGAGGAAACATACCCACTGAAGGCATGGGAAGTAATCCCAGTACAAGGACTCATGTAATGCGTCCAAACTAGCCTTTCAATATTAAAATGCTACTGTAGCCAGAAGTGGTGAAAGGCATGAATGAGAAAAACAATCTTAAACAACAGAAATCCTGATTTCATATTGACAAAACCACTAAACAATTGTCAGAATTGAGCACTGGAGAGTCAGCCAGGTTACGAACCTTCAAAGTTTCCAACTTGACTCAGCCCAAGTAGTAACGTGGCATTGACAAAATGCACTTTTTGTCTCCATCTCATATGGTGGAATTAAGTGACCAGATACCAGGCTACAAACACAAGCAAAAAAAGTGCAACTGCAGAAGTTATTCCTTCACTGCACGTAAACGATCAGGAAGTTGTGAATGAATTTGCCATTTGCATAGATCACAGATTGGTCATCAGTACCAGCGGTCCATAACATCTTAATGGAGATTGAACTGTAGTTGCCACAGTAGCAAAAAGTGATGTAGGAACAACACTCCCAGGAGAAGGAGATCACCCAGCTGTATGACCAATGACAATGCATTAAGAGATAGCTTGATTTAACTATTGTGGAATGCACGTGCAGGAACTGATGAGAATAACGAACAGTTAATGCATGAGAACAATCGTGCGGTTGGTGACTTTCAATAAATGTAATTTTTTTGTACAGAAAGGGGGATGTTTGGAATGGAAATACAATACTGTATTACCTTGCTATAATCATTGACCTCTACTAAAAGGCACTTACTCACCTTTTGAGCTAAATCAATAATGGTACAGTTGTCATGATGTGAAGATGCCAGTATTGAACTGGGGTGGACAAAGTCAGAAGCCACACGACACTAGGTTATAGTCTTAACAGGTTTATTTAAAATTGCAAGCTTTTGGAGTGTACTCCTTCGTCAGGTGATACAGGGCACACAAGATGGGTTTCCTGTGAGCTTACAACATAAGAACGTAAGAATGAGGAGCAGGAGTAGGCCATCCGGCCCCTCGAGCCTGCCCCGCCATTTAATAAGATCATGGCTGATCTTTTTGAGACTCAACTCCACTTACCCACCCACTCACCATAACCCTTAATTCCTTTACTGTTCAAAAATTTATCTAGCCTTGCCTTAAAAACATTCGGCGAGATAGCTTCAACCATTTCACTGGGCAGGGAATTCCACAGATTCACAACCCTTTGGGTGAAGAAGCTCCTCCTGACCTCAGTCCTACATCTGCTTCCCTTTATTTTGAAGCTGTGCCCTCTAGTTCTAGTTGATACTAGGACTCTAGTCCTCATTATAGTTATTATAATAGCATAAGGACAAGTTCATAATTTTTATTGCTTTCCCATAGTAGTTTTCATGCCCTTTTTAATGTGAGTTTCTTGAAGGCATCCAATAAGTCACTGTTATGCAAGTAATAGATGGTTTACCTCTGGTAAGATTTCACAAATCTCAAATGAGATGGGACCAATTAATTAGTTTTCACACCAGTGTTTGAAGAATTGGTGGATGTGAAATCTGATATGCAATCTGACATGATATTTGTCACGATAGGTTTTTTAAGTAATATTTTCTCAGTACTTAACTATGATGCCAGCCTTGACTGAGCAGTACCTCCTTTTGTTCATCTAGTATAGAAAGCACTTTTACATCTGCTTTGGTACTTTTAAGTTATTATTTTATTCATGGGACTTTTGTGTTGATGACTAGACCAGTAGTTTTTTTTCTGCCTATCCCAAGTTGCCCTTGAGAAGTTGGTGGTCAGCTCCCTTTCTTGAGCCATTTCACTGGATTTGGTATAGGTACCCATGCAATGTCCTGAGGGTAGGAGATCCAGGATTTGTGAAACTGAAGCAATAGGCAATAAATGCTGGCCGAGCTAGTGATGCCCACAAATTCTGTGAATGAATTAAAAAAGGGCAGGAGGATGTGTGGTGATAGTGTCCTTGTCCTTTTAGATGGTAATGACTGTGGGTTTGGCAGGTGCTGTCCAAGGAGCCTCGGTGAATTCCTACACTGCATCTTGTAGATCGTACGTATTGCTGCTACTATGTTGTCAGTGATGTGGAAGGAATAAATGTTTATGGATCTGGTTCCAATCAAAGTGCTTTGGCCTGGATTGTGTCAAGCTGTTTGTGTGTTTTTGGAGCTGTGATTGATCCAGGCAAGTGGAGAGTATTCTATCACATCCTGATTGTGTCTTGGAGATAGACTTTGGGGAGTCAGGAGGTGACTTAGTCACTGCAGGATTCCAAGCCTCTGCCTAGCTCTTGTATTTATATGATAGTCTAATTCTGCATTTGTGCTATTGTAAGCCCCTGCTGAATGTTGATGGCTGGGGTTTTAGCGATGGTAGTGTCAAGTAAGATTGGTTAGATTGTTTTTCTTGTTGGAGATGGTCATTGCCTGTCACTTGTGTATGTTACTTGCCACTTTTCACTACTGGCCTGTATATTCTCCAGGTGTGGTTGCATTTAAAGTGCAAATTGTGCTAAACATTATGCAATCATTGATTAACATATGCAGTTTTAACATTTTGATGGAGAGAGTGTAATTGAAGCAGCTGAAGATGTTTTGGCCTAGACAATAGATGATTGTCTCCTTAATGGCACATTCCTGCACTATCTGCACATCCCTTGATGTCGTCAATAACTACAAATTTACCAATCTCTGCCTTTAACTTCAAGACTGAGCTTGCACAGCCCTCCAAAGATTCACCACCCGCTGATTGATGAAGTTATTCCTCAACCCAGTCCTAAATGGCATGTCCATTTTTCTGAGATTGTGCTCACTGGATTGAGATCCCACATTCAAGGGAAACAACCTTTTGACATCTACTTTGTCTATTACATTTCTGTGAGAGAGTCTCTCATTCTTCTAAACGCTGGAGAATACAGGCCCAGTTTCATGAATCTGCCCTCATGGGACAATCCCATCAGAGGAACACAAGAATGGGAGTGAAACATTCAGCCCCATTGAGCCTGCCCCGCCATTCTAGATCATGTTTACCAGTTCATCAAAGGCACAAATTTTAAATTCTTATCCTTGTGTGACTCCATTGCTTAGCACTCCTTCTACCCCATAATCTGATTCATTCGTCCATTCCTGTTCTATCAATTCTGGTCAGTTGTGCTTTCTGAATTTTTTTTTCCATTCTACTAATAGTAACTGTGCCTTCTCGACCCTTTGCGCTGAAGTTCCTCCTTAAACATTTCCATCTCGATCACTCCCTTTTCATGTTCTCCCTGACGTCCCTTTTTCTGGCTCGGTGTCAATTTTTACTGATCACACTTCTGTGAAGTACCTTGGGATATTAAGGCTATAGTGAGGAAGTGGAAGCAATTTGTTAAGCTGATAATGCGAAAGAGAAGCTAGAGAAACTAAGGTTGCTCTCTCCGGGACATGAGTTTAGATGAAGCCCAAGAGAAGTATGTATGATTGGAGTGTTTGAAAGGGCAGCTAAATTAACCGCTTCCATTGTTTGGGCAGCTGGTAAACGGAGGCATGCATTGAAGACCCAACTAATTATGGAAAAAGTTAAGAATTTTTGTAAACAAGTGTTTGTCAGGACATGAAATACTTCACTATAAGTTTTGAAAAGTTAACAAAGGGTCGAAGAGTGTAGCAGTGTCGTTACGTATATGTGGATTTCAAGACGACATTTGACACATTGCCACACAGCAGACTTGTGCGGAAGATTATAGGTCATCGTATGAAAGGGACAGTGACAATGTGGATACAAAATTGGCACAGTGATAGGAAACAGTGTAATGGCCATTGGATATTTTTCAGGCTGGGGGAAGGTTTATAATGGAGTTCCCCAAGGGTCAGTATTGGGACCTGTGCCTTCCCCGTTTATATATTAATGATTTAGATCTTGGTGTGCAGACAATTTTAAAGTTTTCAGGTGGGACTAAATTTGTAAGAGTTTTAAACTGAGAGGAGGTCATTGTGGACATTGACAAGTTGGTGGAGTGGACAGATAGGGGACAGATGAGGTCCAATGCAGAGAAGTGTGAGATGATGCACTTTGGTTGGAAGAACAATAGAAAAGATGGTACAATTCTAAGGTGAGTGCAGGAACTGAGGACCTGAATTAATATGTGCGTAGATCATTGAAAGTGCCAGACAGGTGGAAAGAGCAGTTAATAACAAATACAATGTTCTCATGTTTATTAATGGACATTTAGATTATAGCAAGGAGGTGATGTTGAACAAGACACTTCTTAGACCTCAGCTGGAGTATTATGTACAGTTGTACAGTTGTACAGTTGCCACATTATAGGAAAGATGTAAATACAGTAAAGAGTGCAGAAGCAATTTACAACAATGGTTCCAGGAATTAGAAACTTCAGTGTCGAGGATAGATTGGAGAGAAAAAGGTTAAGAGGAGATTCAGTAGAGATTTTCAAAATCATCAGTGGGCTGGACAGATTAGTTAGAGAGAAGCTATTCTGCCCACCAAAGTGGTAAAAAAGGGCATAGATTTAAAGTGACGTGTAAATGAAGCAAGAGTGATGTGAGGAAAAGGATTTTTCACATTGCAAGTAGTCAGTGTATGGAATTTTTTCTGAAGAAGGGTCTCGACCCAAAACGTCAGCTTTCCTGCTCCTCTGCTGCCTGGCCTGCTGTGTTCCTCCAGCTCCACACTATGGTGTCTCTGACTCCAGCATCTGCAGTTCTTGCTACCCCCATGGAATTACACTGTGTGGAAGGTGGAGGCAGATTCAATTGAGGCATTCAAGAGTGTATTGGATAATTATTTAGATAGAAATGGTGTGCAGGGATAGGGAGAAAAGGCAGGAGATTGACACAAATGCAGGAAAAATGTGTCAAATGGTCTTCTGAATATAATGATTTTGAAAAGCAGTGTCAGTAGCAGAATTCATAAAGTTTTGTTAAGAAGGGAAACATAAATATTTTTAAAAAGTGTGTGGATTTGCAAGAAAATGACAAAGTAGATTGCCCTTTTTACAGCATGAGTATTGGTGTGATGCTTGGAATTGCCTCCTGCTGTAAATGTGTGTACTGTAATTAATTCTGTGTATTTGTTTTGTAGCATTGTGTTGCTAATCTTTTGCTTGTGTCTCTCTCCAGCTCAACAGATTTGACCTACAGAAATGGAAATAACACTGAAGGTGGCTGTAGAAAAGGATTTGCCTCTGCACAGATGACAGCAATATTCCCAAAGTAAGGAATCAATGTCACCAGAAGTTTCTGTCCTCTTTTTCTCTCCCTGCTTTTAGAGAATCTGTGTGACAGAGTGGCTGTAATGCCAAGTGGTTGATGAATAGAGAATCACTTTATTTTGTAAAATTACATATATTTTAGTTGTACTTTTCTTTCAATTAGCAACAGCAAAAACCGCTTATCTCATTGTTGATTAATATGTTTCTCAAATTCAAACTTTCAGCATATAAATTTGGTACTGAATTTGTTCACCTGTGCACTTTGAACAGCATTTTAAGATGTTCTCAGAATGTGATGAGATGCTACATAATGACATTTGTGAAATAAATCTTTGGTGAATAGGAGTTGAGAAGCTGGAATCAGATGTAACTGTATTACGATTGAATAAACGTCACTACAGAGTCATGAGGAAGTGTCGGCCAGAGTTGATTGGAAAGGGAGTCCAGCGGAGAATGTGGTAGAGTAGCAGTGCAGGAGCTCCTGGGTGTAATTTAGGAGGCACAACAGAAATTCATTCCAAGGAAGAAAAAAACCTATTAGGGGGATGACGAGGCAACCATGAAAGCAAAAGAGAAAGCATACAGTGTGGTGAAGATGAGTAGGAAACCAGATTGTTGTTGAGATATTTGTGCAGTCAGTGGTCACAGTACTTTAGGAGACTGTAGCAGTTAGAATCCTCAACCTGTAAGTGCAGCTGGAAATTGCAGTATGGAAAAATCTGAAGTAAACTACAGATGATGCTGCTGCCTGTGGCTGTTATTACACTTGTTGGTCTTGATGTGGTAGGACATTTTAATTGCAAAACTATTAGTGTTATTCTCCCAAAAAGCAGTTTCTGATATCTCTACAGTTTGCTGACACCCACAATGGCAAACAGCCACATGTTTGTATTAAACCAGAAAACACGCATGCACATCTTTCCAGATACTACTACATCATGTACAATGTAGTGTGACATCATCAAAGCGTACATCCTTCTGAAATGGGGTTCAATAGCAGAGAACCAAGATGCAAATGGAAGGAATAGGGAATGGGGAAGGGGAAGAGACACCCAGTGTGGGGTTAGGAGGGGCCCAAATCCCATCCTGACCACACCTACTCCCTCCACCTTGCCTCTCTTGAACCCCTCTTTGCTGGGTTTGATTTCTTCCCTGTCCCCTTTCATGAGAAAGACTACATCATTAATTTTGACCAAGTCTAAATCTGAAGCAGGGAGTTTGATGTGATTGATAAGATAACAGAAGAGGGCGGCAATGGCCTAGTGGTATTATCGCTGAACTGTTAATCCAGAGACTCGGATAACATTGTGGGGACCTGGGTTCAAATCCTGCCACGGCAGATGGTGGAATTTGAATTCAATAAATATCTGGAATGAAGAGTCTAATGATGACCATGAATCCATTGTCGGGGAAAAAACCCATCAGGTTCACTAATGTCCTTTTAGTAAAGGAAACTGCCCTCCTTACATGGTCTGGCCTACGTGTGACTCCAGACCCACAGCAATGTGGTTGACTCTGAACTGCCCTCTGGGCAATTAGGGATAGGCAATAAATGCTGTCTAGCCAGCGACGCCCTCATCCCATGAATGAATAAAGAAAAAAAGCGTGCAAAACAATCCGGCTGGAAGCAAATATTTGAATTTACAATGAGGTGTTTAAAGGCAGCCTCTCTTGGGAGATACTTTCTGAAGTAGTTGAGAATGAGTCACCTGCCATTGTTGATGTTCCTTCATTTATCATAGTTTGGAGAAAGGTCAAGAATATGAACCAGTTGGTTTAGTCAAATGCACAAGGTCACAAAGACATTGCAAAATGCCTTGCCCTGGTATAAATACTGGTTCTAGATGTAAATCCTTCAACTGACCGTGCAGTCTGCTAATGAAATTTGAGCAGTTTTTCATGTTATATCATTATTCGGACTAAGGGGGAGGTACTTGAGGTCTGGTTAAAATGTGCTTCATCCATTGGCACAATGGCAGTTGTGTAATGCATCATGAATGAAGTTCAGAAGACACTTCCACGCATTGACATTAATTATTGGAACCTACCAAATATGCAAAATTTGACAAATATGTTGCTCCTTTTCTTACTGCTCACACTTTACAATGACCACAGGCCCCCAGCTCTCTGTAAGAATGCAGACTTTATTAGGGAACTTAAGAGGAAGGAATCCCTGGTGACAGTGACCATAGTGTAATAGAATTCATTCTGCAGTTTGAGAGAGAGAAGCTGGAATCAGATGTAACTGTATTACAATTGAATAAACGTCACTACGAGTCATGAGGAAGAGTCGGCCAGAGTTGATTGGAAAGGGAGTCCAGCAGAGAAGGTGGTAGAGTAGCAGTGCAGGAGTTCCTGGGTATAATTTAGGAGGCACAACAGAAATTCATTCCAAGGAAGAAAAAAACCTATTAGGGGGATGACGAGGCAACCATGGCTGACAAGCGAAGTTGGGCACAGCATGAAAGCAAAAGAGAAAGCATACAGTGTGGTGAAGATGAGTAGGAAACCAGATAATTGGGAAGCCTTTAAAAACCAGCAGAGAATAACTTAAAAAGCCAATATGGGGGAAAAGATGCAATGAAAGTAAGCTAGCTAGTAATACAAAAGAAGTTTTTAAGAGTTCTTTTAGGTATATAAAAGGTAAGAGGGAGGCAAGAGCAGACAGTAGACTGCTGGAAAATAGGCCTGAAGAAGTTATAATGGGGAACAAAGAAATGGTGGAGGAACTGAACAGGTACTTCCCATCAGTTTTCACAGTGGAAGACACCAATAGCATGCTAGAACTTCGAGAGTCAGGGGGCAGAAGTGAGTGCAGTGACCATCACTAAAGAGAAAGTGCTTGGGAAGTTGAAGTGTCTGGAGGTGGATAAATAACCTGGACCTGATGGATCAAGTCCTAGAATTCCGAAGAAGATAGCTGAGGAGGCATTGGTGGTGATCTTTCAGGAATCGTTAGAGTCAGGGAGGGTGCCAGAGGATTGGGCAATGCCTAATGTAACACCCCAATTTAAAAAGGGAGGGAGGCAGAACATGAGAAGTTTTAGGCTGGTTAGTCTGACCTCGGTTGTTGGTATGATTTTAGAGTCTGTTATTAAGGCTGAGATTACAGAGAACTTGGAAGTGTGTGGTAAAATAGGGCTGTCAGCTTGGCTATGTCGACGGAAGATCATGTCTGATAAACTATTAGAATTCTTTGAGGAGCTGACAAGCAAGTTGGACAAAGGAGAGCCAGAGAAAGCGATCTATGTGTATTTCTAGACGTTCTTTCACAAAGTTTCATACAAGAGGTGTCTAAATAATATAAGAACCCATGATATTAGGAGCAAGGTACTGGCATGGAGAAAGCCATGGAATTGCACGTGGGTTCCTGTTGAGATCACAAGTTCACGTTACACATTAAAGATCTGGACGGAGGAACTGAGGTCATTGTTGCTAGGTTTGCAGATGACACAAAGGTAGCAGGAGCGCAGGTAATGTTGAGGAAGTGTGGAGGCTGTAGAAGGACTCGGACAGGTTAGGACAGCAGGGAAAGAAGTGGCAGGTAGAATATAATGTGGGAATGTGTGAGATTATGCACTTTGGAAGGAAGAATGGAGGGGTAGACAATTTTCTAAACAGGGAAAGGCATCGGAAATCTAAAACGCAAAGGGACTTGGGAGTCTACTTCAGGATTCTATTAAGGGTAACATGCAGGTTCATTTGGCAGTTAGAAAGACAAATGCAATGTTAGCATTCATTTCAAGAGAGCTAGGATATTGCCAACAGAGATGTACTGCTGAGGCTGTATAATGCTCTGGTTAGATCGCATTTAGAATATTATGAGCAGTTTTGGGCCCCTTATTTAAAGAAGCATGTGCTGGCATTGGAGGGTTTCAAAAGGAAGTTTGCAAGATCACCCTGGAGATGAAGAGCTTGTCCTGTGAGGAGCAGTTGAGGACTCTGGGATCTGTACTCAATGGAGTTTAGAAGGATGAAGAGGATTTCATTGAAACTTATAGAATACTAACAGGCCTGGATAGAGTTCACATGGAATAGATGTTTCCACTAGTTGGAGAGACTACGACTCGAGGGCACAGCCTCAGATTGAAGGGACGTCCCTTTTGAACTGATGTGAGCAGTGAATGGTTAATCTTTGGAGCTCATTGCCACAGAAGGATGCGGAGGCCAGCTCAGAGTGTATTTAAGACTGGGATGGATAGGTTCTTGGTTAGTGAAGGGATCAAAGGTTACGGGGAGAAGGCAGGAGAATACGGTTGAGAAACATATAAACCATGATTGAATGGCAGAGCAGATGCGATGGCCTGAATGCCCTGATTCTGCTGTTATATCTTATTGTCTTTCCCTAAAGCCTTGCAATTTTTCTATTTCAAGCAGTGGGGAGGTAGCAGCAATTTTTATACTGACTTATGGGATGTGGGCGTTGCTGGTTGGCCAGCATTTATTGCCAGTTCCAAGTTTCTCTTAAGAAGGAGGTAGTAAGCTGCCTTTTGAACCGCTGCAGTTCACCTGCAGTGGGTTGACCCACGAAGCCATTATGGATGGAGTTCCAGGATTTTGACCCAGTGACAGTGAGGGAATGGCGATTATATTTCCAAGTCAGGATGGTGAGTGACTTGGAAGGGAACTTGAAAGTGGTGGTGTTCCCATGTATCTGCTATACCTGTACTTCTAGATGGAAGTGGTTGTGGGTTTGGAAGGTGCTGTCTGAGGATCGTTGGTGAATTTCTGCAATGCGTCTTGTGGACAGTACACAGTGCTGCTACTGAACATCGGTGCTGAAGGGAGTGGATGTTTGTGGATGTGGTGCCAAATCAAGTGGCCTGCTTTGTCCTGGATGATGTCAAGCTTCTTGGGTATTGTTGGAGCTGCATCCATCCAGCCAAGTGGGGAGTATTCAATCAGATTCCTGACTTGTGCCTTGTAGATGGTGGATAGGCTGTGGGGAGTCAGGAGGTGAGTTATTCATCACAGTATTTCTAGCCTCTGACCTGCTCCTGTAGCCACTGTGTTTATATGGCGAGTCAAGTTTCTGGTCAATGGTAGCCCCTGGGATGTTGATAGTAGGGATTCAGTGATGGTATCACCATTGAATGTGAAGGAGTGGTGGTCGGATTGTTTGTTATTGGTGATAGTCATTAGCCTGTAGTAAATTTTATAGTCATAATTTCACTGCTGTAGTAGTCCAGAGGCCCTAGGCTAATGTTGTGGGGGCATGGGTTTGAATCCGCTACAGAAGATAGTCAAACTAAATTCAATCAAATCTGGAATTTAAGGAAAGGGTTTAATGGTGACCGTGTAATGTGTCGTAAAGAAAGAAAACCCAGCTGATTTACTGATGCGATAACAAGGTGTAAAGCTGGATGAACACAGCAGGTCAAGCAGCATCAGAGGAGCAGGAAAGCTGACATTTCGGGCCTAGACCCTTCTTCAGAAAATGTCTTTTTGGGAGCAGAATTTGTTATTCTTACCTGATCTGGCATTGACATGACTTCCAGAACACAGCAATGTGGTTGAGTCTTAAATGTTGCATCAAGTCACTCAATTGTATCAAAACTGCTGCAACGTCTAAAGAAAGGAATGAAGTTGAGCAGACCACCCAACATTAACCAAGATGCTGAAAACAACAACAATAAATGCAACCCTTTTGACCCTGCAAATTTCTCCTTACTAACATCTGGAGGTTGTAGCAATATTGGGAGAGCTGTGCCACAGATCACTCGAGCAACAGTCTGATGTAGTCATACTCACAGAATTATACCTCAGAAGCCATGTCCCAGGCAGCACCATTACCATCCCCCGCATATGCCTTGTCCCACCAACAGGGCATGCCCATCAGAAGTGCCATTACAGATATAATGATATGCAGACAAGAGTGAATTACTATGGGAGTCCTCAACATGGACTCCCAGCTTCATGAAGCCTCATGGTATCAGGTCAAAAATGGGCAAGGAAATTTGCTGATTGCCCTCCCACTTCTTGACTGACAAATCAGCACTCCTCCATGCTGATCACTACTTGAAGGGAGCACTAAGGAGGGTGGCAAGGACATAGAGTGTACACTGAGTGGCGGACTTCGTTGTGCATCACCAAGGGTGGCTTGGTAGAACTACTACTGAACGATCTGGCCAATACCTAAAGGACATGATCTCATACTGTTAAGATGCTTCAAGTTATTATCCAGTATTTAGAATTAAAATAAGGGAAGCCTGAGATTGAAATGTCTTTGTTATAATTAGTGAAGATTCATTTACAAATGAATTGGAGGAAGGACAATGAGAAAGAAGGAGAAATTAAGATAATTGATTTGAAAGAAAAATAGAAGAAAGTGAAAAGAGCAATGGACATAAAGCTTGATTTGGAAAAGTGAAAGGCAATTGAAATCGAAATGAGATTATAAAAGTTTGAACTGCAAATTGATAGGGAAATCAGAAAACATGACTTGGTTAGAGAGATGCTTAGAATAAAGGAAGGAAGAAGAGGTGGTAACTAGAATGATTCTGATTCTGATTCTGATTCCACTGAGGGATTTGATTTACCTTGCGATCTATGTTTAGTGCCTGAATTTAAAGAAGATGGAGTTGAAAGACATTTCCCCTCATTTAAAAAGATAGCTGTCAAGTTGAAATGGTCAAAAGATGTTTCAACCTTAATGTTAAAGTGTGATTTGTATAGGTACACCAGTTTGTCAATAGAACAGCCTGCAGATTGTTAGAAGGGCAATGCTGCATGCTTATTAGCTTGTTCCTAAAGCTCACTGATTGTAAATGAGGAAGGACTTTAAGAAAGAAATCTAATCAGATCTTTGTAGAATTTGCAAGAAAGGAAGAAATGTTGCTCCTCTTAACTTTCGTGGTTAATTGTGGCTTGCTCATCCCTTCCTAGAATCCTCCTTTCTGACTAAGATATATCTTTGTTGTCAGCCATTATCTTTTTTAAAATGTCTAGCCTTGTTCCATCTTGCTGCTAAACTCCCGACCAAGTCCACTCTACTTAGCGCTGTCCTCAGTCCTTTGGTAATCTTAGGTTTCAACTGTGCTGAACTTAACTATGTTTCAAATTGAATGCTGAATTTTATCATGTTATGGTCACTTACCTAGGGCATCTTTTTACTCTGTGATCATTAATTATACCTGCCTCATTACCCATCACCAAATCCGAAGTAGCCTGATCCCTGATTGATTTTACAACATATTGTTCTAGGAAAGTGTCCAAACATACTCTTAACTTCATGTTCATGGCTATTTCAGTCAATCTTATTTTCCCATCAACATGAAGAATGAAGTCACCCATGATTAATGTTCTGCCTTTTTTTTTTAATGTCCTCATTATTCTCAGGATTCATTCACCATATCAGACGTCCGACATCTCTGCGATGCCGTCTCCATGTATTCTATTCCCTTCCCCCACTCCCATCTCCTCCTCAGCCCCTTCCCAACCAGATTTTTTCTCTTTCTGTCTTACCTCTTCCCTCTTCTTTCCTTTACCCCTCTTCTCTTTCTCCATCCACCACCACTTCATCATTAGCTTAAATGCATAAAAAATCCCTTTTCCCAGTTATTTTAAGCTCGGATAAAGAGTCACTGGATTTGAAATGTTAATCTGAGTTTCTTTCTGTACGTGCTTCCAGACCTGTTGAATTTCTTCAGCACTTTGTTTTTGTTTCAAATTTCCAGCATTCATAGTTCTTCGTTTTTATATTAGTTTGTAACAGAAATTGTTATTCATATGGATCATAACCTTTTCTTTGAGAGGCTTCATTGGAGTTTAATGCTATAACGATGCAATTCAAAAATTATTCATCTTCCAGGAAAAGACTACTGTAGTGGACACTTTGTTAACAGCTAATATGAAAGAAAATAAATGTCATGATCTTGATGGATGTGTAAAATGATTGTCACGAAAATCCTTGAATTTATTAGAAATATTGTCAATTTAAAATATTGGTAGTGATAAGAAATGTTGATAAAATGAAAATGTCTCTTAAGGAAGCCTTTGTATTTTTTCCTTTGGGAGAGATGTGATCAAGAGATCAGAAAGTCACTTTTGATCAGTGAGCTTAGACGTTATTTCCAAGAAAGCATCCGAGTTAAAGAAAATAACTAGACAAAGTAACTGGATAGTTAGTTGTTAAAAATTTTGAACTTCATTGACACAAAAAAAGACCAAGGCCCCTAACTAGGTTTCAATTGAGAAAAGCAATTTCATTAAGGCAGGAGGGATGTTAGTTTGTGGAATTCCAGGTTTTCAGAATCGAACAGAAGCCGTAAAACTATTTTAACAGTTTAATAAGGTGTGATTTGTATGTCGTTAAGATGCAAGTGTTTCAACCTTATCATTTTGCACTGTGTTGGGCTCCCTCATTATTAAGGATGAGGATGTTGGTTGAGTCTCCTACTCCAGTGAGTTGTTTAATTGTCCACCACCATTCATGACTGGATGTGGCAAGACTGCGGAGTTTAGATCTGATCCATTGATTGTGGAAATTCTTGCTTCTGTCTATTGATTTGCTGCTTAGGCTGTTTAGCATGTAAGTAGTCATGTATTGTAGCTTCACCAGGTTGATACTTCATTTTCAGGTATGACTGGAGCTGATCTTGGCACGCCCTCCTGTACTGTTCATTGAACCAGAGTTAATCCTCTGGCTTGATAGTAATAGTTGAGTCGGGGATATTCCATACCACAAGGTTGCAAATGGTATTGGAGTACAAGTCACCTGTTGCTGAGGGGCCATAGTGCCTCATGATTGCCTGGTCTTAAGTTGCTAGATCTGTTTGACGTATGCCCATTTAGCATGGTGAAAGTGCCACACAGTATGATGTAAAGTATTATCAATTTGAAGAAGGGACTTCATCTCCATGAGGACTGTGGTGGCAACTCTTATCGATACTGTCATGAGCAGCTGCAGAAGGCAGTTCGTTGACGATGAGGTCAAATTTTTTTTCCCCTCTTGTTGGTTCTGTCACCATTTGGTGCACACCTAGTTTAACAGCAATGTCCTGTAGCACTCATCCAGCTCGATCAATGATGGTGCTTTTGAGCCACTCCCAGTGGAAATTTTGAAATCCCCCAGCGTGTGTACAAGCTTCTGTATCTTTTGCCAGATGGAAGAGGTTGCAAGAGAGCATTACTGGGGTGGGAGGGGTCTTTGGTGATGTTTGCAGCCTTTCTGTGGCAATGAGAAATGTAAATGGAATCCATGGATGGGACATTGGCTTCCATGATGGTCTGAGCTGTACACACAACTTTCTGTAGTTCCTTGCGGTCCTGGCCGAGCAGTTGCTGTATCAGACTGTTATACACTAGGATAGAATGCTTTCGATGGTGCATCTGTAAAAGTTGTTGAGAGTCCTTATGGACATGCCAAATTTCCTAAGCCACCTGAGGAAGAAGAGGCTTTGTTGTGCCTTCTTGACATCGCATTTATGTGGTAGGTCCAGTACAGGTTGTCGGTTAATGTCATTCCTAGGAACTTGAAACTCCTGACCCTCTCTACCTCAGCTCCATTGATGTAAATTGGGGTGTGTCCTTTTCCTTTCTTCCTGAAGTCAATGATCAGTTCTTTTGCTGACATAGAGAGAGAGAGAGAGAGAGAGACTGAGGTTGTTGTCATTGCACCATGACACCAAACACTCTGTCTTCTTCCTGTATTCTGACTCATCGTTGTTTGATATCTGTCCTACCACAGTGGTGTCGTCAGCAAATTTGTAGATGCTGTTCATTTGGAATTTGGCTACACAGTCGTGGGTGTACAGCGAGTACAGTAGGGGACTGAGAACGCATCCTTGCAGAACACCTGTGTTGAGGATAATTGTGGAAAAATGCTGTTGTCCATCTTCACTGACTGCAGTATGTGGGTCAGGAAACTGAAGATCCAGTTTGCAGAGGACAGAGCCGAGACCTAGATCTCAGAGTTTTGAGAATAGTCTGGAAGCGATTATGGTAATAAAGGCGGAGCTGTAGTTGATGATTAAGAGCCTGACTAAGGTGTCCTTGTTATCCAGGTGTTCCAGGGATGAATGCAGGGCTAGGGAAATAGTGTCCACTATGGACCCGTTTTGTTGGTAGGCAAATTGCAGGGGATGAATAGGGTCTTCCTTTCTAATGGTTGATACAGCTGAATGCTTTCTAGGCCATGTCAGAAGTCAGTTAAGAGTTAATCACATTAGTATAGGTTTGGAGTTTATTTTGTTTGCGTAGCCACACTGTTGCTGATATTGTACATTTCTCTTCAATGTTTCTTCACATGCAGTAAGAAGACATTGTTCATCAAGGTGCATTTTTTTTCAAAATATCCTGTTACGTTTGAATAGTTAGCAGTAATCTACCAGATATTTTCATTTTCGGTCAACTTGTTTCTGCTTGCTTTCTTGATGTATACATACAAGCATTATGTTGGAAAAATCAAAAGTTCTCTGAAGTAAGCATTGTAACGGCTGGATAGTAAAATTTTTTTGTATTATGTTACATAGTCTGAGGGATCGATTAAGGGCACTACTGAGACTTTAGGGCTTCACTCGAAGGACCCACTGCAGTTTAAAATGTTATTAGAATCTGGAAATGGTCTCTTGCCTTATTCATTATGTTGAACAGATGGTGCTATCGAGTAGACTTTGGTGATTAGATCAGCATTTTATGGAAACAAGGTTCTTGTCAGAGCTCAGCATTGACTTGAGCGAGACAACCTTCCTTTTACTGGCTCATGTCAACTGTACTGAAGCAATGCAGTATGTTTCCTTTTACATCTCACAGCTGTCATATAAAATTCAACGCACAGTTTAAAAGAAAGTTTGGCTAACATGGTATTTGTCTGCCTCACCTCAATAACACTAATGAAGAACAAGGTAATGTGAGAGGTGTTTTAATGAACATAGTAAGGCAGATGTTTGTTATATATTGAAAAGATTGAGCCATATGGTGGCTGATGCAGTCTGTTCAGTTTTGTGAGGATCTGTGTCTAGAGAAGGACATGTGTTCTTTCTCTGTCACAGAATAACTTGTCTATTTCAGCTTGAAAACAGCAAATCGCTACCGGTTTCTTTGCAGCTGAACGATCCGATTCCTTAAAACCTACGTTCTCAATCAAGCTTTTGGTCACCTCTTCTAATGATTTGCTCTTTTCCTTTGGTTTGGAGTTTTTGTGTCATTATGCTATTAGTAAAGTCTTTTGCTATATTAAATATTTTATACAAGTACATGTTCTTTATCAACTGCTGCAGCTAACCTTGCTGCCAAAGGATCCTTACACTGTTGCCCATTCCTATCTGTAAGTGTGTTGTATCTGTGTAACTGTATCCAATCCATCCTGTTGTACAGGATTCGGGCAAGTGGAAGGTGTTTATTCAAGCAAAAAACCAGTTGGTACAAGGAGAGGGCCAAAGAATCTTCCCCAAGTTGGAATGGTGATCAATGACACACTCTGATTTTTACAGTGAAAATACGGCATTTTATACACTTTGTTACAATGATTAAATACAGCATAGTCAATGTCCTTCCCACTTAATCCATACACCCAGTTTTGTGGCTCACCTAATCAATGATGGGCATTCCTATGGACAGCCCTAGGTTCCTAAGGTGTTAATGGTTTTTGTAATCGGTAGGCCTGGGGATCTTTCTATGCATCATATTCATTCATATTCCAAAAGTTTACTGGCTACACTTCTTCGGATCAGTCTCAGGCTTCTTTCTCTAAGGACAGTGCGAATTCTATTATTCATTGCTTAATTTTATCAAATTCTGCCATTCCTCTAATACTTCCCACTGTCCCAATTACATAATATTAAAATAAGAAGTCACTTAGTTTAAACTAATCGCTATAAGGTTAGTTTCTGTTGTAAAGTTAATTATAAAGTGTAATGTTATACAACTACTTCTACTGTTAGCATTTTGTAATTTATGAGTTATGAACAATTTATCTTGTTCAGGGCAAAAGAGAAGGCATGTCCTAAGGCTAGTTAATCTTCTCATCTAGGCTTAAATTTTTTAAATGCTCGTATTATAATTTGATTGCATATTGAAACCAACTTCTGAGATTAAAGCATTTTTAACTAGAAGCTATTTAATATTGCAGGTAGCTTCAAAGAAGCAACTATTTACTACAAAGTAACTTTAGCTGTCGTCCTTGTAGCTGCTTAGGAACTTAATCTAGCACCTGATGTTATTCATTTACTGGGACAATCATCCTTTCAGTAATAAGGTTAGAATTGGTCATTTATCTGTCCTAAGGCATCCTTTTATCAGAACTGTCTCGGATGGGAACATACGGTGTTCTTTTATTGACCATCTAGCAGTTCTTTTCAAAGCTACCAATGCATTCCACTGTTTGAGCAGGCTGCTTAGGTTTGCTTAGCTTCTGTCTGCCATCTTGTAAACATGCATGGGCTGCATCGTGTGGTCGGGTAGAAGTCACCCCTAATATGTCAATCAGTAATCAATACTCACTGTAGTGACAGACAACATATAATTTTGAGTTATAGTTAATAGAGAGATATCTCATTATAATTAACTACTGCCTTGCCAATTTTAACTCCTCATGCTTCATGCCGATTTTTTTGGGAAGAGAAACAGAATTGCCTTCATCTGAATAAATAGAAGTTAAGGTCAAAAACAAAGAGCTGCAAATGCTAGAATTCTGAACAAAAACAGAAATTGTTGATGAAATTTAGCTGCTTGGACAGCATCTGTGGAGAATAAGCCGAGTCAATGTTTTGGGTCTAGTGACCCTTCAAAACCAATTGAATTGAATTGAATTGAATTAATTGAATTAGCCTTTATTGTCACGTGCACTTGAATGAGTGCAGTGAAAAGTTTGTAATGGCGCTGCTTTGGGGCCGTTTTATGTATAGGGTACCTAGGTAGAGAATACTTAAGTATGTGTTACACACTCGAAAGAATCATAAATAAAAGTTCAGCATAAAAATAAAGAATAAAAAAGGTTTTCTTTTAAAAATTACTCGAATTTTAATCTTTCTGCCAAGTCTGTGCCAGCAACGAGCCTTCAGACTGCTCTGCCCAACTCTCTAGACCATGCTGGGCTTCAAACCTTGAGGTCTTGCTTCCAAGGGCCTTGTCTCCACTCGAGGACTCGCTGTTCCCGTGCTGGCCACCGATCTGGGACTCGCTGCTCCAGCTCCAGGACTCACTGCCTCCATGTTGGTCTCAGCTTCGGGTCTTGCTGGCCACGTGCTGGCTTCGACTCCAGGACTCGATGGCCCCTGCTGGCCTCTGCTCCAGGAGTCGCCTCTGGGACTCGCTGCCCTGTGCTGGCCTGGCCTAGGACACGCCTCTGGGACTGGCTGTGAGACTTACTGTCCCCTTGCCGGCCTGGCTTGACTCCAGGACTCGGGACCAGATCAACATTCGGGATTTGGATTGTAGCTAAGAAGAGGTGGTATATGTGCTGAAGATGGGTTGTGGGATGGAGAAGAGAAGAAGGAGGAAACAATAGCTAGAGGTGGAGCCTAGAGTGTGAGAACAGCAATTAGGCAGACAAAATGGTAAGCTGGGAAGAAAGAAAAGCTGTTGATGGGGACCGTTAATGGGTGAAAACGAATTGGCTACGATGAAAGCAGCCCCATGTTCTGGGGTGTGAGGTAGCTAAAGGATGTGGAAGAATGGGCTTGGGCATTAAAATTATTGAACTTGATATTGAGTCCTGACTGCGGCAGTGTCCTTAGCAGAAAATGTGATTCTGTTTTTTCCAGTTTATGGTGAGCCTTGCTGGAGCACTGCAGCTAGCCCGTGACAGAAATGTTGGCCAGGGAACCCTGTGGGGTGTTGAAGTGGGAGGCAGCTGGAAGCCAGGGTCATTTTTTGTGGATAGAAGGCAAGGACAAGGCCTGTATGATAACAGCTTCCCAGTACATTCACCACAGGTGGTTTATGTGCAGTTTGGAACTCTTCATTTTAAAACTCTGTGATGCTTCCTCTTGACAAAAATGGTGGTCTGGGTTATATTGGCTCACAATATACTCTGAAACATTGACATAACCAGATCTGTGATCTCTATTAATGAAATATAGGTGGAATGATGAGCACGTTGTGATTTATAGCAGACGGGGAAGATGTACTGACAAACATTCTCGGTTCTATGCCGTTTTGACTGCAGAGTTACAAACAGGAAGAAGTAGCATCTGCTGTAGTTCCTCAGCCACATGCAATATCAGAGGTCGTGGAGTTGTAGTTGTAGAGTTGAAAGCTAACCTTTGACAAAATGTGAGCAATCACATAAAGGTAAATTAGTATTGGTGAAAAAGGATACATTTTGTCAAAGGTTTTTTGTCCTGTCTCATATTTGTATTCTTACGAATTGCCCCAATGTAAAGAGAAAGCAACATTTAAACAATATGAGAGGAGAATGTTGATTTGGTTGGCAAGTGAACACTGTTTCACCTCTTACAAAAAAAACTCATCATTCTCAGTTTCATTTCTCAGGGTAATGTTTCACCAGTAGAGAATTGGCTGACTAGCAGAAGACAAAAGAATGGGGATAAAGAGGTCTTTTTCGGGATGGCAGACAGTGACTAGTGGGATTTTGCAAGGTTCAGTGTTGGGACCATAACAATTTACATTAAACATTAATGATCTGGATGAAAGAACTGAGGGCATTGTTGCAAAGTTGCAAATGTCACAAAGGTAGGTGGTGGGTTAGGTAGTGTTGAGAAAGTGAGGAGGCTGCAGAAGGACCCAAGGGCACTGTGTCACAGTGAAGGTCGACCCTTTCGATCTGAGTTGAGGAGGAATTTCTCCAGCCAGTGGGCGGAACTCATTGCCATAGAAGGCTGAGGAGGCTAAGTTATCGAGTGTATTTGAGAGAGAGAGAGAGAGTCTTCACTAGTAAGGAGATCAGAGGTTATGGGGAGAAAGCAGGAGAATGGGTTTGAGAAGCATATCAGCCATGATTGAATGGCAGAGCAGACTTGATATGTGAATGGCCTAATCCTGCTGTATATCTTATGGTGTTATGGTCTAATAAGAGTCAACCTGCTTGGTTTAAGCTTTAAATTGTCAGTCACATCTAACTGCATTCTCCATAGCAATGCTTCTACCAGTTAGAGTCTATTTGCTAACCAGTCGATAATTTGCTGTCATGAAGTATAATAGTTGTTTTTGCTTTTACGTTGATGTTCTTGCAAACTGTTCTAATGAATCCAAAACGAAAAGCTTTGACAAAGTGTCCTTTTTCAGCATTACTCATGTGCGTTACAAAACTGTAAATGTTTAAAATCTTTTTTATTTTTTGTCACACACGAAAATTGTAAAACATGTCCTGTAACATTGATTTTCTGATCAACATAATTTAAATGCCAGCCTTAACCCATTCATTTTAATTGATGCTAAAATATTATGGATTGAGTACCTAGGTTGATTCGATTCACAGTAGTAAATGTCTGCTAGATATCTCTATCAGTGGTATTATGTGAACATAATGAATCTGCAACTGATATTTTCATAATATATTATCAAGTCAAGGTTGAAATGTTATCACAGATAGACAGGCATATGGATTTGAGGTAATAATCAGATCAGCTGTGAGCTTATTAAATAACCGTAGCATCAATGGGGCTGAATAGTCTGCTGCTCCTTGTTTATATCTTTGCACAATTTATCAACAAAATAAAGGCTAACTCTACATTGGTTTGAAATTATATGGATACGAGAATTCTACCCAATGTCTGGTAAATAGCTAACTTGGAAAAGGAGGAATGGATTGGGAGGTAAAGAGTGGTTAGCTTCATATCAGTAATTCAAATAGATTTTTGACTTTTTTGAGTGTCTCTCAGATGGTCAAGGATGTACATTAAAACAAAAGCAAAATAATGCTGTTGCTTGAGATCTGAAATAAAAATAGAATGTACTGGAGAAACTCAGCTCTGCTAATAATTAGTTGGTAACCAATTTAAGTTGTCACTTGGGTTCACAGCATCACACACTTGTGTGTATTGCCCAGTTGCATCTCTTTATACACAGACAGAAGGAGCATGTTCTTACATTGTACCTGTTTCAACTGAACAGGTGACATTTCTCAAATTTCATTTCTCAGAACAAGGCCTTGACCAATTAGAGTCAACCCCTGGTTTAAAATTTTAAAACGAAACGTGGCAGTTGACGGTCAGTTATCATATAACTACTGCATGGGAACACCACCACACACCGATTCCCCTCCATGCTACATCCTGTCTTAGAACTATATCACCATTCCTTCACTGTTGCTGACTCAAAATCCCAGAATCTGCTTTTTACCACAATGTTGGTGACCTCGCTCCAAGGACTATAGTGTTTCAAGAAAGCAGCTTACTACCACCACCTCCCAGGGCAATAAGAGATGGACAGTAGATACTGACTTACCTTATAATGCTCAAATCCGATGAAAGGAAAAAAAGTGCTGGTGCATTCTCCATGTCAACCCCCGCTACCAATCAGAGTCCACTGGCAACCAATCAGCAGTTCCCTCTCACATCATATAAATTTTGTTTTCCCTTTACATTAATTAATTCTTGCTAATTGTCCTGATTAGTACAAATGAAACACTTGGACAAAATGCCTTTTTTTCATAATGCTGAAACTGAATAAGCTTTCTAATATTTATGCCTATGGTTTGCACGTGGCAGCTGAAAAGTACAGGTACAGACTATTCTGACTTGGCAGTGTATCATTGTTCTTTCATTTGCTGAATCAATTTTTTTTGTATCTGCCTTCCTAATAGCAACGTATGAATCCATTTACTACAGGGATTACAGCTATGAATGAAGGGAAGAAAGAAAATTATAAATGAAAAGTAGCCAATAATCCTTCCCAGTAGCATAACAGTGCAGCAAATCTTGTGAATCTTTAGTTCGGCAAATGTGTTATATTTAATAAACATGCACAATATCCAAACATCTGTTTTGTGCATTTGTTTCTCAACGTTAAAAAAATTCGCTCCAGCACTGTCCAAGTTTTACAACATTAACCAAAGAAGGTGTGTGAGGAATGGTTCAACATGACTATTCCTCTTTCAAGTGCAGAAAGCACTTGATCTTCTCCACTTGATATGACTTCAGAATAGTAGGAAGGGAATTTACACTGAAGAGTGACACAAAAGAGACGAAGGTTGTCTCCAACAATGCGATGATGCAGCATGATGGTGGCACGGTGGCTCTGTGGTTAGCACTGCTGCGTCACAGCGCCAGAGACCCGAGTTCGATTCCACCCTTGGGCGACTGTCTGTCTGTGTGGAGTTTGCACATTCTTCCCATGCATGGGTTTCCTCCGGGTTCTCTGGCTTTCTCCCACAGTCCAAAGATGTGCAGGCTAGGTGGATTGGCCATGCTAAATTGCCCATCGTGTTCAGGGACAGGTGGGTTCCAGGGAGATGGGTCAGGATGGGATGCTGTGAGGGTTGTTGTGGACTTGTTGGGCTGAAGAGCCTGTTTTCACACTGTAGGGAATCTAAGGATGTTTCGAACATGTGAATTTGGATAGAAGTAGGCTGTTTGGCCCTTCAAATCTGCTTCACTGTTAAATAGTATCATGGCAGATGTGCTTGTGTTTGAATTCCACATTCCCATCTATCCCCCAAAAAATCTTAGATTCTTGTTGGGCAAGTGAATGAGTCTACCTCTATCTTAAGAATATTCAATGACCCCACTTCTGTCAGTTTCTGGGGCAGAGTTCCAAAGTCATACAACCCTCTGAGAGAAGGAAGAAACACCCTTAATCTCTGTTTTAAAAGGGCAGTCCTTTATTTTAACGCAATAGTCCAACGTTCAGGAGGAAATATCCTTTCCATGTCCAACCATTTCCATGTCAAGACCATTTCAGGGTCTTACACAATTGATCAAACCATCTCTCGTTCTTCTAAACTCCAGTGCAAACAAGCTCAGCCTGTCGAATCTCTCCTTATAAGACCACCTGCTCATCTCTAATATCAATCTAGTAAACCTCCTCTGAAAGACCTCTAATGCATTTACCTTCTTCCCTAAATAAGGAGACTAAAATGAATGCCCTATATATCTGAACCATAACATCCTTACTTTTATGTTTAATTCCACTTATAATAGAAGACAGCAACCCATTAGGTTTCTTAATTATGTACTTTTTCCACATGCTAACTTTTTTTTGATTTGTGCGCTAGAACATCTAGATCCTCCTGTACCTTGGAATTCTGCAATCATCTCTGTTTAAATTGTACTCTGCTGTTTTATTCCTCCTGTCAATGAACTACTTCACATTTGCCCACATGATATTCCATCTGCCAGATTTTTACCTTCTCGCTTAACAAGGATGCAGACTGCTATAGATAGGTAATGTCATTTTCACAACACACTTTCTTACCTATCTTTGTGTCATTTGCATAATTAACTACCATGCCTTCAATCTCTTCATAGAAACAACAGATATAATATGTAAAACAAAATACTGATAGCCTAGTACAGGTGCTTGTGGGACCCTGCTGGTCACTCTTGTGATTCCAGAAAAGGCCCTTTCTATATATTTTTATTTTCTGCCAACCATTCAATCTTCCATTCAAGCTAATATCTTTCCCCTACACCATGAGCTCCTATTTTACACAATAAAACATTTTCTGTGAAGATTTGTCAAATGCCTCTGGAAATCCAAATACAGTACCTCAATAGCTTCCCTTTATCCACAGTGCAAAAAAAAAGGGAGGCTATGCTGCAGCTGTACAGGGTCCTGGTGAGGCCACACCTGGAATACTGTGTGCAGTTTTGGTCTCCTTACTTGAGAAGAGATATACTAGCACTGGAGGGGGTGCACAGGAGATTCACTCGGTTAATTCCAGAGTTGAGAGGGTTGGATTATGAGGAGAGACTGAGTAGACTGGGATTATACTCATTGGAATTCAGAAGAATGAGGGGAGATCTTATAGAAACATATAAGATTATGAAGGGAATAGATAAGGTGGAGACAGGGAGGTTGTTTCCACTAGCAGGTGAAACTAGGACTAGAGGGCATCGCCTCAAAATAAAGGGAAGCAGATGTAGGACTGAGGTCAGGAGGAACTTCTTCACCCAAAGGGTTGTGAATCTGCGGAATTCCCTGCCCAGTGAAGCGGTTGAAGTTACCTCGCTGAATGTTTTTAAGGCAAGGCTAGATAAATTTTTGAACAGTAAAGGAATTAAGGGTTATGGTGAGTGGGCGGGTAAGTGGAGCTGAGTCTCAAAAAGATCAGCCATGATCTTATTAAATGGCGGGGCAGGCTCGAGGGGCCAGATGGCCTACTCCTGTTCCTAGTTCTTCTGTTCTTATGTTACTCCTTCAGACAATTCGAAATAAATTGCTTAAGCATGATTTGGAACTTGTTATGGACTTGATGGAAAGTAACAAAGATAGCTGTAATTCCATTTAGATGAATCAAGACTTTTGCTAATCCCTTGTGGTTACTGTTGCTGTTGATACAATATTGCCTTAGTGGAATAAAAATTGGCTCTTCGAGCACCTATTTGATAATTGAAGACTGGACTGAATGATGGTATTTTTTGGGACTGACATCCTAAGGATATATGCTCGATATTAAATACTGGATCAAACCATTTTTATCAGCTGTCTAGCCACCATCTAAAACTGGAGTTAGGCTACTTGCCAGTGTCATTGAGAAACCCTTGGGGGAAATTGAACCACCCCAAACCTGCGCCTCACATCCTTCAAGCGCGAGTGTGAGATTGCAAGTGGCTGCCCCCAATAGGGTAAGCAGCTCATAAGTATAATGTGATTCGAGGAGAATCTTTCTCCCCTTTCCTCATTTTACCTTTGCCATTTAGGGTGCAGTACAAATGGGGTAAATCATGTAAAACTCAAGAGTGAAGATTGAGTCACTGCTCGTCTCTGATAAAGTAAAGAAGTAATAAGGAACTTTTTAAAGAAAATTATTGTCTTCTCAAACGTTCGATCAGTTGCTCTCCTTTAATTTTGCCCAGGACCTTTGTGCTGTTTACTGCTTCATTGACTGAAAGTATTTGAAATATTGCCTATTTTAGGATTACTTCTATTGGAAAGTAAAGTGAATTCCTATATTAAATAATGACTACATTTCAAAAGTACCCCATTGTCTGTAAAGTGCTTAGGACTTCACCGTGTAAGGTGATGTATTTGTTTCTTTAAAAGTCAAAATTCTGGGTTTCACTCCTGATCAGAGATTACATTATGGGGTGCAGACAAAGATAAATGGCTTTCCACCCTCTGACTCTGTGTAGGGCAAATGCATAGAGTCATACAGCACGTAAACAGACATTTTGGTCCAAAAAGTCCATGCTGAATATAATCCCAAACTAAACTAGTCCCACCTGTCTGCTTCTGGCCCATATCCTACCAAACCTTGCCTATTCATGTACTTATCCAAATGTCTTTTAAAACATTGTAATTGTACCCACATCCACCATTTCCTCTGGAAGTTCATTCCACATGCAAACCACCTTCTGTGCAAAATAAAATTGCCCCTCATGTCTTTTTTAAACCTCTCTCTATTCTCACCGTAAATATGGGTCCCCTGTCTTGAAATCCCCCATCTTAGGAAAAAGACATCTACCATTAACTCTATCTATAGCCCTCATTATTTTATAAACTTCTATAAGGTGGCCTCTCAACTTCCTACACTACAGCAGAGAAAAGTCCCAGCCAATCCAGCTTTTAACTCAAATCCTCCTTTCCCAGGAACATCCCAGTAAATCTCTCCTGAACTGTCTCCAGCTTAATAATATCCTTCCTATAACAGGCATGTTATAAGGAAAATTGTAATGTATTCATCAGATCTGCCATCAGAAACACATTTCACAAACCAAATCAACAGCTGAAAGGAGACAATAGTTAAATCATTTAAATAAATATAGCTGCCCAAACACAGAATAACTCTCATTATTTTTTCTGAATCATAAAACTATCCAGATAACATCTTGCCTGAAGGTAGTTATTCCAAACCTTTTCCAGCCTCCTGTGACAGAAAAGCATAAAAACTCAGGAACATGTATTCAACCTCAGGTTCACCTTTCTGCATTAAATCAATCCCTTGACCCTTTCAGTACCCAAGGATCTCTGATTTCTGACTTGAATCTACTCGACGACAGCATCCAGAGTTTTCTGTGGGAGAGATTCTGAAGGTTCTTTGGGTAAAGAAATTTCTAATTCCAGCTCCAAATGACACAGCCTCCCAGCAACTGAACCTGTCAAGTCCCTCAAGAACTTGACATATTTCAACAACATCACCTCTCATTCTTCTGAACTTTTTAAAAATTAATTTGTACAACATGAGTGTCGCTAGCTGGCCAGCATTTACTGCCAGTCCCTAGTTGCACTTGAAAAGATGGTGGTGAGCAGCCTTTTTGAACCGTTGCAGTCTACATGCTGTGGGTTGTGGCTTTTGCCTAACTCATTCCTGCTATGTGTAATGGTACCAGTACCTGCACCTGCTGAGGGCAAAACAATTGCTACAGTGTGCCTACTGAATGTTGTCTCGCAGCATAAATATAACAGTCATCAGTTGCAGAGTAATCAATGACTTGTACTAAGTACCATGCTTTGTTTCCTGTGGAGAATGGCATTCACATATGAAACAATCATTTTGGGTGATTTTGGTGTTGGATATGACCCTTCAAACTGATACATTGTGTGGCAACTTAAACAATGGGCTAGTCCCAAGCTTTGTTAAAGTTTTCCTTCAGTGGTCAAAATCTCACGAAAAGTACTTGATTTTGACTTTAACAGATGCTCATTCTTTGAATTTGGATTTATGTTGACTTTCGGTCACAGGTAGTGCTTTAAATTATCTGCTGTCATAATGGCCATTTAGTATGCTGTGCTAATATCACATGCAGTTTTTTAATAATTGAATGAAACATCCTTTTCAGAAAATTCCTTTTGCATAGTGGTGAGATACAAGGTGTAGAGCTAGATGAACACAGCAGGCCAAGAAGCTCAGAGGAGCAGGAAGGCTGACGTTTCGGGCCTAGACCCTTCATCAGAAATGGGGGAGGGGAAGAGGGTTCTGAAATAAATAGGGAGAGAGGGGGAGGCAGATAGAAGATGGATAGAGGAGAAGATAGGTGGAGAGGAGACAGACCAGTCAAAGAGGCGGGGATGGAGCTAGTAAAGGTGAGTGTAGGTGGGGAGGTAAGGAGGAGATAGGTCAGTCCAGGGAGGACGGACAGGTCAAGGGAGCGGGATGAGATTAGTAGGTAGGAGATGGGGGTGGGGCTTGAGGTGGGAGGAGGGGATAGGTGGGAGGAAGGACAGGTTAGGGAGGCAGGGATGAGCTGGGCTGGTTTTCGGATGTGGTAAGGGGAGGGGAGATTTTGAAGCTTGTGAAGTCCACATTGATACCATTGGGCTGCAGGGTTCCCAAGCGGAATATGAGTTGCTGTTCCTGCAACCTTCGGGTAACATCGTTGTGGCACTGCAGGAGGCCCAGGATAGACATGTCGTCTGAGGAATGGGAGGGGAAATTGAAATGGTTCGCGACTGGGAGGTGCAGTTGTTTATTGCGAACCGAGCGTAGGTGTTGTGCAAAGCGGTCCCCAAGCCTCCGCTTGGTTTCCCCGATGTGGAGGAGGCCACAACGGGAACAGCGGATGCAGTATACCACATTAGCAGATGTGCAGGTGAACATCTTCTTGATGTGGAAAGTTTTCTTGGGACCTGGGATGGGGGTGAGGGAGGAGGAGTAGGGGCAGGTGTAGCACTTCCTGCGGTTGCAGGGAAAAGTGCCGGGTGTGGTGGGGCTGGAGGGGAGTGTGGAGCGGACAAGGGAGTCACGGAGAGAGTGGTCCCTCTGGAAAGCAGATAAAGGTGGGGAAGTAAAAATGTCTTTGGTGGTGGGGTCGGATTGCAGATGGCGGAAGTGTTGCAAGGAGAAGCGTTGGTCCAGAGGTTGGTGGGGCAGTGCGTGAGGACGAGGGAGATTCTGTTTTGGTTGTTATTGCGGGGACAGGGTGTGAGGGATGAGTTGCGGGAGACACGGTCGAGGGCGTTCTTGACCACTGAGGGGGGGGGATGTTGCGGTCCTTGAAAAACGAGGACATCTGAGATGTTTGGGAGTGGAATGCCTCATCCTGGGAGCAGATACCGTGGAGGCGAAGGAATTGGGAATGGAGGATGGCATTTTTGCAGGAAGGTGGGTGGGAGGAGGTGTATTCTATGTAGCTGTGGGAATCGGTGGGCTTGAAATGGATATCCGTTTCTAGGTGGTTGCCCGAGGTGGAGACAGAGGTCCAGGAAGGAGAGAGAGAGGTATTAGAGATGGTCCAGGTGAACTTAAGGTTGGGGTGGAAGGTGTTGGTGAAGTGGATGAACTGTTCGAGCTCCTCGTGGGAGGACGAGGCGGCACCGATACAGTCGTCAATGTAACGGAGGAAGAGGTGGGGTTTAGGGCCAGTGTAGCTACGGAAAAGGGATTGTTCCACGTAACCTACAAAGAGACAGGCATAGCTTGGGCCCATGCGGGTACCCAAGGCCACCCCCTTTGTCTGTAGGAAGTGGGAGGAATTGAAAGAGAAGTTGTTGAGGGTGAGGACGAGTTCGGCTAAGCGGATGAGGGTGTCAGTGGAGGGGGACTGGTTGGGCCTGCGGGACAGGAAGAAGCAGAGGGCCTTTAGGCCATCTGTATGGGGAATGCAGGTGTATAGGGACTGGACGTCCGTGGTAAAGATGAGGTGTTGGGGACTGGGGAATTGGAAGTTCTGGAGGAGGTGGAGGGCATGGGTGGTGTCACGGACGTAGGTAGGGAGTTCCTGGACCAAGGGGGAGAAAATGGAGTCGAGATAGGTGGAGATAAGTGCGGTGGGGCAGGAGCAGGCGGAGACAATGTGTCGACCAGGGCAGTCAGGTTTGTGGATTTTGGGAAGAAGATAGAAGCGGGCGGTGCGGGGTTGGGGAACGATGAGGTTGGAGGCTGTGGGTGGGAGGTCACCTGAGGTGATGAGGTTGTTAATGGTTTGGGAGATGATGGTTTGGTGGTCAGGAGTGGGGTCATGATCAAGGGGGCGGTAGGAGGAGGTGTCGGAGAGTTGGCGCCTGGCCTGTTTGCATAGTGGTGATTGCTTTTTCAGTCGTTTATTGAGGAATCATCATTTAAAATCTTCCATTGTAGAAGCTGAGAATCAGCTTAGAATTTATAGTGCTCTGACTAAAGGGTCGTCTTCATGCAGCAAGTCAGTAGATGTCATAAGATGTAGTTCAGATGTTTTGTCATGTAGAAAATTCTACTTTAGAATGGTTTACTTGTGTAACAGCAGGTGATAGCAATGACATTTAAAATGGATCAAGAATTAAATTTGACTGTTTAAGATGCAAATTTATTTCTTATTGTTTCTTTGAGAACTACAGTAACAAGTCTGGATGTCATTTATATATTTTAAGAAAGGAGATACCTAACTTAGATAATCTGAAACATTTGGCAGTCATGATTACTGTATTAAATAAGTTGCTTTTTTCCTTCCAGTTCATTTATACTGCACAAGATGATTTGTATTAACAAAACATTTAGACACTCTTGTTAATTCTAAATCTGTTTTACAATGTTTCTATCTGGAAAAAGTCATTTTAAGTTAGTTATGTTGATGGCACCAGTTTTTAAAAATTTTACCAATAAGCTTTCTAAATATTTATTATTGCAAATGGCATATGCTAAAGTAATGTGTAACTGAGGCATGGAAATAATGGTAAGGAAAATGACATTGAATAACACCTTAAATATGCATTATCAAATATGTAAATGACGCCTCAGCTGAATAACCTAAGCAAAAGTTATCAATTCTTCAAAATGCTAAAAGGCATTGTTTTTGTATTTGGATGGATGGAATGCATGCTTGAAAAGAGTGACACGGGTCTCATAAAATCCCTCAGAGGGGAGAAGTAGAAATATGCAGGATTTCCAAATTTACAAAATGGGATGGTGCCATGACATTCCCAGGGCCTTGCCTTGTTTTGTTGCTGTCTTTCCTGCAAAAATATAGAATGTGACTGACCTTCTTCCCACTCTGTCTATGCCAAGGGAGCACGTCTGTGGAGGTTTCCAGTTACTGTAGAAGTTCGCTTTTTACCACCCTTGAAAGTTCTCAAGGTAAATTTATGCTAATGTCTGTAGGTTCTGTTGAGACCTGTGGAGAGATCCCAAATGGTCCCCAGAGACTTCTCAAACAGAAACTAAAATTTGAGATATGCCCTGCGCCTCTGTTGGCCGTTGAAGTTGTTTTGAGTTACTCTGCTTCACTGGAAAGCAGCTTTAGTTAACAGTTTGCATGTGCATTTATATGGTTATTCTATATTTGATCTGTATCTTTTTAGGTCAGTTAAACATAGTATCTTCTCCACCATTCTTTTGCTGATAAGGCTTGTTTACGGTCAAGGCCATCAACCAAGATTTTCTGATTTCTTTGTTTTTACATGGGTACCTCCTGGATTTGCATCTGTTGTTTCTTCTGATTATGGAGAAAGGATGGCTGATTTCTATTACATAAATATCAACTGTACCAAACATGTACAACTGTATTATAAATTGATTAAATTTCTGATGAAATTGGGTATTGTCTTTGCAATATGTGGGACACTGAATTCCAGGAATGCAGTTCAGAATGGCTGATGTTTGTATTTATTTAATTCCTAATGGAGTCTTAACTCATCGTCATTAATGAATGATGTGTACTGTACATATGTTGCTAATATCTTTGAGGAATAATAGGTTAAATTATGATAAAGGTTTGATTTTTGTTTTGAATTATTGCCTGAACCAAGGAACATGTTTGTTCAACTACAAGACTTGTGACATAGTCTTTGGTGATGTAGTATCTTGTATCTGTATTGGTGTTGTCATATTATTTAAGTCTGCTTATATTAACGTGCAAAGCAGCTACTGGGTCTGTGTGCATTGAAACCTAATTTTGCCTTCTAACTTGTGCTTTCTTTTTTAAATGGATTAAAACTATGTTTATTCCTCTTCAAATCATTTACCAGGCATCACAGAGAGGAACTTATCTCTGCCTGGATTGTAATTGTGCCATAGAGTCATACAGCATGGAAACAGACTTTTTGGTCCATATTTTCATGTACTTAGCCAAATGTCTCTTAAATGTTTAACTTTACCTGCATTCACCACTTCCTCTGGCAACTCATTCCACATCCGAACCACTCTCTGCTCAGGTCCTTTTTAAATCTTTCTCCTGTCACTTTTCAAAACCAGGAGGCATATTTTTACTCCCCCACCCTAGGGAAAAGAATCTTGATACTCACCTTTATCTGTGTCCCTCATGATTTTATAAACTTCAATAAGATCACCCCTCAACTTCCTGCGCTCTAGTGAAAAAGTCCTAGCCCATTCATCCTATTTTTAATACTCAAACCTTCCATTCCCAGCAACATCTTGGTAATTATTTTCTGAACCCTCTCCAATTTAACAATATCCTTCCTATAGCAGGACAGCCAGAACTTTATACTGTACTCCAGAAGAGGTCTCATCAGTGTCCTGTACAACCTCAGTATGACATCACATCCCAATTCCTGCACTCAAGGGTCTGAGCAATGAAAATGCCTTCTCAACCACCCTGTCTACATGTGATGCAACTTCCAAAGAATTATGTACCTGAACCCTTGGGTCTCTCTTTTCTACAACATTACCCAAGCCCTTCCATTAATAACATAATAGCATAAGAACATAAGAAATAGGTGCAGGAGTACGACATCTGGAGCATTGAGCCTGCTTCTTCATTCAATATGACCATGGCTGATCTTTTCATGGACTCTGCTCCACTTATCCGCTCGCTCACCATAACCCTTAATTCCTTTACTGTTCAAAAATCTTATCTATCTTTCCCTTAAAAACATCCAACGAGGCAGCCTCAACTGCTTCACTGGGCAGGGAATTCCACAGAATCACAATCCTTTGGGTAAAGAGGCTCCTCCTCAACTCGGCTCCCCCCTATCCTAGTTTCACCCGCCAGTGGAAACCATCTCCCTGCTTCTATCTTGTCTGTTCCCTTCATAATTTTATATCTTTCTGTAAGATCGTCCCTCATTCTCCTAAATTCCAATGAATGTAGTCCCAGTCTACTCAATCTTTCCTCATAAGCCAACCCTCTCAACTCCAGAATCAACCTACTGAACGTCCTCTGCACCCCCTCTAGTCCCAGTACATCCTTTCTCACATAAGGAGACCAAACTTATACATAGTACTCCAGGTGTGGCCTCACCACCCTATACAGCTGCAGCATAACCTCCAACCTTTTAAACTCCATCCCTCTAGCAATGAAGTACAATATTCCATTTGCCTTCTTAATTATCTGCTGCACTTGCAAACCAACTTCTTATGATTCATGCACAAGGACACCCAGGTCCCTTTACACTGTAGCATGCTGCAATTTTTTCACCATTTAAATAGTCTACTATTTTACTGCCATTCTTACCAAAGTGGATGACCTCACATTTGCCAATATTGTACTCCATCTGCCAGCCCCTTGCTCACTCACCGAACCTATCTATATCCCTCTGCAGACTTTCACTGTCTTCTGCACACTTTGCTCTACCAGTCATCTTCATGTCATCTGCGAATTTTGACACACTGCACTTGGTCCTCAACTTTAAATCATCTTGTAAATTATAAATAACTGCGGTCTGAACACTGATCCCTGAGGCAAAGCATTAGCCACTGATTGCCAACCAGAAAAACACTCATTGATCCCCAATCTTTGCTTTCTGTTAGTTAACCAATCCTCTATCAACGCTAATTACCTGTAACACCATGCACCTTTACCTTATGCAGCAGCCTTTTGTGCGGCACCTTGTCGAATGTCTTCTGGAAAATCAAATACACCACATCCACCAGTTCCCCTTTGTCCACCATGCTTGTAATGTCTTCAAAGAATTCCAGTAAATTAGTTAAACATGACCTGCTTTTTATGAACATATGCTGATTGGACAATTCTGTGTAGATGTCTTGTTATTTCTTCCTTGATGCATTTTCTTCCAGCATTTTCCCCACTACGGAAGTTAAGCTAATGGGCCTATAGTTACTGGCCTTTTGTCTACCTCCTTTTTTAAACAATGGCATCACATTTGTTGTTTTCTAATCTGCTGGAACTGCCCAGGGTCCACCGAATTTTGTAAATTACCACAAATGCATTTGCTATTTCCCCCACTTTCCCTTGGTACCTGGGATGCATTCTATCAGGGCCAGGAGACTTGTCTACTTTTAGCCGCATTAGCTTGCCCAACACTATCTCTTTAGCGATAACGATCGTTCCTAGATCCTCACCTGCCATTAGCCCCACTGTCATCAATTATTGGTGTGTTATTTATGTCTTCCACTGTGAAGATCAACATAAAATACCTTAAATAACACGGTGTAGAGCTGGATGAACACAGCAGGCCAAGCAGCATCACAATGAGGCCACCCGAAAGCTGCAGGAACAGCATCTCATATTTCGCTTGGGAACCCTGCAGCCCAAGGGTATCAATGTGGACTTCACAAGGTTCAAAATCTCCCCTCCCCCGACCGCATTCCAAAACCAGCCCAGCTCGTCCCCGCCTCCCCAACCATTCCTCCCACCTCAAGCCCCACCCCCATCTCCTACCCACTAACCTCATCCCGCCTCCTTGACCTGTCCGTCCTCCCTGGACCGACCTATCCCCTCCCTGACTCCCCACCTACATTCACCTTTACTGGCTCCAACCCCGCCTCTTTGACCTGTCTGTCTCCTCGCCACCTATCTTCTCCTCTATCCATCTTCTATCCGCCTCCCCCTCTCTCCCTATTTATTTCAGAATCCCCTTCCCCTCCCCCATTTCTGAAAAAGGATCTCGACTTTCCTGCTCCTCTGCTGCTTGGCATGCTGTGTTCATTCAGCTCTACACCGTGTTATCTCAGATTCTCCAGCATCTGCAGTTCCTACTATCTCTGTAACATAAAATACCTGTTCAATGCCTCGGTTATTTCCTCATTTCTCTCTATTTCCTCATTTCCCCTGTCTCATCCTGTAAAGGACCAATGTTTACCTTAGCCATTATTTTTCATTTTTATATATTTGTAGAAACTTTTGTTATCTGTTTTTATATTCTGAGCTAGTTTACTCTCATAATCCATCTTACTTTTCCTTATAGCTTTTCTCGTCCTTTAAAGACTTCCCAATCCCCTAGTTTCCCACTAATCTGTGCCACTTTGTATGCATTTGCTCTCAATTTGATATCCACCTTTATTTCCTTAACTGTATAAGTCCTGCCCTTGTTTGTTTTACCAAAATGCAATACCTCAAATTTATCAAAATTAAAACTTCATTTGCCATTCCTCAGCCCATTGACTCAATTGACGAAGATCTCTTTGTAATTTTAGATAAGTTCCTTCACTGTCTGCTATACCACCAATTTTAGTGTCATCCACAAACTTACGAACCACGTCTCCTAAATTCTCATCCAAATTGTTTATATAAATGACAAACAGAAGTTTATCCCAGTATTTGCCCTAATATTCCCAGAGGTAAAATTATTTATTGACGCTGCATTGCCATTGCTACTAAAACAGAAAATGAATTGGCAAGACAAATTTCCTCATTCATTGTGTAGACTTCTAATTTATCTTGAATATACAAAATCTGAGTTGTTTTGTTGATATCCATAATGCCACTAAATTGACAGTAGTTGTTGCTTTCTTGTTTCAGTTCAATCATTATCCAAATCCTGGAACTCTGACAATTGCTAATTAGTGTTTTTCCTGTACAGATTAGACTTAGCTGTTCTAAACACTGCACAGTAGAGTCAAACTTATGAAGAATTCAGTTGTGCCGTTCTTGGGATTGACGTTGCTGTACAATGTTCTGAATAGTTAAACCTCAACTGTCTGTGAAAACCATTAGCTCTGTGTTAATTGATTTTACTATTCTTTTAAAGCAGCAGCCTGAAAAAGTCAGTTCACCACCATTTTATTACTTACTGCAGACCTGCATTTGAAATATGGACTTGGAATAATTTGTGGCCATTTCAGAGGTATTGCAATAAATAAAAGTATCTGTGCGTGCATTTTTAATAGTTTTTCTTAATAGAAATGATCAGATAATTAATGGATACTTGCCATAAAGATGTTTCCATTAAGGGGGTTTCAGCTTAATTTCAGAAACAAGCTTGTGGAATGTTATTACAGTAGATTCTCTAGTGATTTGAATGATTGTTTTTAATGTGGTTCCAACCCTGCCCTGTGGACATTGGACTTCAAAGTGTGATGTGCAGCTTTTGCGTGTCTGAATGCAGTCAGATAGATGACTTGAAGTTGGGATGGTGGATCCGCTTCAGTAAAATAACCTTTAGGGTATTTAGTTTTATTTGCACATAATGAAGGCATAGTGGTGATTCAAGGAAAAGGCCATAGCCGTGTCTCCAAAAGCTTGTCTAGATCAAAGAAAATACATTTTAAAATTTTTTTGTAACTTTTCTAAAGCAGGATTCAGTAACTTGAGGGATAGACAAAGGGAGAAGAAGAGGAGGAGATGCACAATGCCAAGTGTAAAATACAAATGTGTTGTGTCAGACATCAGGCTGTAGTGTGAAGCTGTCATTGTGCCATCGTGTCTGCTACTCACTATGTGCTTCATGCGTTAGTTGACAGCGAAATCAGCTGACCTTACAAACTGTTATACGACATGGCCAATTAGATATTTATCTGACACATTCTGAATGTTATGCCTCACATACGAAAGGGTGAAGAGTCAAAATCTTAGAAGCTGGCAGTCAGGATGCAAGCTGTTCCTGGAACACACTGCTTGTGTCCCATCTAGGAAGGAGGGGATGCTGGCTGTGGGGCTGATTAAAATGCGGAAAAGGCAAGCAGGCTGATTTTACTGAAAGGCCCTCAATCAGACTATTATTTTTAATTGAATTGAACTTCATCTTCAGTGACCAGTGGAAATGAACCTTGTGCATTGTCGGCATTACATTCTGCATGAATCCTGTGTCTACTGTGATTCCGTTCCTATCTTGCTGTAAGAATTTTCAAAGTTGTTCAGTTAGATACCATGTCAGATAGCTGCTTGTGATCCCTTTTAATATATTGAGGTTTAATTCTTAAACCATCTCGAACTGTAGATCATTTAATATTTCAGTGTGGAGCTGGAGAAGCACAGCAGGCCAGGCAGCATCAGAGGAGCAGGAAAGTTGATGTTTCGGGTCGGCACCCTTCTTCAGAAACCCTGTCAACCTGCTGTGCTCCTCCAGCTCCACACTATTATATCTGACTCTAGCATCTGCAGTCCTTACTATCTCTCACTTAATATTTCAGTCCCCTTTGATTTAATCATTTGAATTTCTTTTGCTTTTTAAACTCTATAACAGATTTGAATGTATTCTCATTGTGATTTATGACCAAAGTATTTGGGGAATTTGGAAACTAAAAATGTGTCAAATGACCTGTTTCATTGAGGCCTTGTAAACACAAATAATACAAACTTGGGCAAAGCTGGGTTGAAGAGAAAGTAATTACTCATTGGCTATATTCAGACTTCTGTGCACGTCTACATATGTCATGGGATCTGAATTTTTCTATGCCATTGACCCGACTGAGGCCATTTTGCCCAAACCCTTGAGCATTTAGAGCCAATAATTTACCATCTTTATCAGTTTTTCATCTGTCATGCTTATGATTGGCAGAAGCGAGGATGCATCATTGAAATATTAACATTTTAACATTCCTGTGATGTATTGTGCATCAACTTTGAAAGATATTACTCTGTTGATACAAGTTTGGAATGGAATCCGTATGCTGTGTATGAATTCTTTCCACATTTCTGGGATTGAAACATTTGTGTTTGGTTCAGTCTGTTTGTACCACTCCTGATGTTGAATAATTTAACCCATCGAGAATGGAAGAAACTTGTTATTCTTTTCTAAAGCTCCGAGTAGTAGTGCTTATGCTACAAATTTATATTTTGTCTGCCAGAATGTTGGGACCTCGAACTCCAAGTAACTGTTAGCTTGCAACAGTTCCACATAGACCTGTTGAGGACATACCATCACAGAATCCCTACAGTGTGGAAACAGGCCCTTCTGCCCAACAAGTCCACACTGACTGTCAGAGCATCCCACCCAGACCCATTCCCCTATGATCCACCGAATCTACACATCCCTGAACACTATGGGCAATTTAGCATGGCCAATCCACCTAACCTGCACATCTTTGGACTGTGGGAGGAAACCGGAGCACCCAGAGGAAACCCACGCAGACACGGAGAATGTGCAAACTCCACACAGACAGTCACCCGAGGGTGGAATTGAACCCAGGTCCCTGACGCTGTGAGGCAGCAGTGCTAACCACTGAGCCACCAGAATTTCTGGGGTCATCAGAGAGCCCATGTGATGACTGTTGGAAGAAATTACTGCAGATGCTGGAATCCGTACTGAAAACAAAAAATTCTATAAATCACAATGGGTCAGGCAGCATCCATGGAAAGAGAGCAAACTAACG
This sequence comes from Rhincodon typus, assembly GCF_021869965.1. Lineage (NCBI taxonomy): Eukaryota > Metazoa > Chordata > Chondrichthyes > Orectolobiformes > Rhincodontidae > Rhincodon > Rhincodon typus. The sequence goes on along the minus strand of NC_063341.1, from coordinate 56,813,819 downwards.
TTTTGAGTCTAGATGACTGTATGCAGGACTATGATATATTCTCTCTTCCTTCCTTCATGGACTCCTTACTGTTAGGTAGGTCTGAAGCCTGGAACCATCAGGTTCTGCATCATTTTCCTGCATCTAACAGTTATACTAGAGAAGTGGCTTGAGTTCAAACAACATTTATGTAACTGGTACTCCAGTTAATCATCCAATGGTAGAAGCAAGGTACTAGATACAAGATTGGAGAATGCAATATTAGTTGGGTGAAGGAAAGTCTTGTGACCTTGTCTCTTGAGCGAAGAATCCTCTCCTTTAACGCGTGAAAAACAAATTAAAAGAGCTGCTGGCACAGATTTAATTGGAAACCATGATACAATAGCTGTTATGGAGACAAGGCTGCAGAATGGTCAGGACTGGGAGCTAAACAAGAGAGATAGAGAAAACAGCAGAGAATGGAGTAGAGTGACTGATTCGAAACAGAATCACTTCTATGGTGATGGAGAATGTAATGAAGGCAAAACGCCTAGCGGAGACCTTTTGAGTGGAACCAAGGAACCGTAAAAGAACAAAAACCCACAAATGTGTCATATATAAAGCACCTGGTGGTAGCTGAGAAGTGCTAGATTGTATAAGTGCTGCAATTAGGCAACTATGTAGCAAAGACAGTCGTATTAATGGGGCATTTTAATCTTAACATAGATTAGGAGGGACAGGCAAGCACCTGCCAGAAAGGTTGTGAATGTCTAAAGTGTGTCCAGGATAGTTTCCTATGGCAATCTGTCTTGAATACGATGAAGACAAGCAATATTGGATCCAGTAATAATCAATGAGCCTGATTTAGTAAGTGACCTGGTTGGTCGTGACCATTTTTCGAATAGTGATCATAACACGATTGAATTTCATGTAGCATTTGTAAGAGATAGCAAAGATCAACTACTAGAATTTTGGATTTAACTAAGGCAGGCTTCATTGGGATGAGGCAGAGATTGTTCACAGTAAACTTTTATAAGCCCTGCTAATTGGTAAAACAACCCAGGAACAATGGAGGGTCTTCAAAGAAACATTTATTCAGAAGCAGTTTGTACCCTCAAGAAGGAAAAGCTCCACTTCACCAAAAAAACAGCCATGGACAACGAAGGAAGAGTTTGCCTTCCTAACTATCGACTCAACCTGCAAGTTAACTTTAAGACAATTCTGGACTAGGACTCCTAAGTCCCTTTGCACCTCAGATTCTGAATTCTCTTTCCATTTAGAAAATAGTCTGTCCCTCTATTCTTCCTACCAAAGTGCATGACCTCACACTTGCCCACATTGTATTCCGTAGCCCACTCTCCTAACCTATCTCAATCCTTCTGAAGCCTTCCTGCCTTTTCAATAGTACCTGCCCTTCCACCTATCTTTGTATCATCTGCAAACTTAGCCAGGGTGCCCTCAGTTCCTTCATCTAGCTCATTAATGTATAAAGTGAAAAGTTGTGGTCCCAACACTGACCCGTGCGGACACCACTAGTCACCGGCTGCCATCCTGAGAAGGACCCTATTACCTTCACTCTCTGCTTTCTGCCAGACAGCCAATCTTCTATCCATGCTAGTACCTTGCCTCTAACTCCATTGGCCCTTATCTTAGCCAGCAGCCTCCTGTGTGGCATCTTATCAAAGGCCTTCTGGAAGTCCGGGTAGATAACATCCATTGGCTATCCTTGGTCTAACTTGCTCATTACCACCACAAAGAATTCTAACAGATTTTCAGACATGACATCCCCTTGATGAAACCATGCTGACTTTGCCCTAATTTTACCATGCATTTCCAAGTATTCGGAAATCTCATCCTTCACAATGGGCTCCAACATCTTGCCAACACAGAGGTCAGGCTAATCGGCCTATAATTTCTTGTCTTTTGCCTTACTCTCCCCTTAAATAGGGGAGTTACATTAACGATTTTCCAATCCTCTAGGACCCTCCCTGACTCCAGTGATTCCTGAAGACTTACCACTAATGCCTCCACTGTCTCTTCAATTATCTCTTTCAGAACTCTGGGGTGTAGTCCAGGTGATTTATCCACCTTCAGACCTTTCAATTTTTCTAGCACCTTCTCCTTGGTGATTGCCACCATACTCACCTCTGCCCCCAGACTCTCTTGAATTTTTGGGATATTAGTCATACCATCCACATAAGACTCGCACAAAGTACTTATTTAGTTCCTCGGCCATTTCTTTGTTCACCATTACTCCTTTTCCAGCGTCATTTTCCAGTGGCCTGATGTTCACTTTTGCCTCTCTTTTGCCCTTTAGATATATAAAGAAACTCTTGCAAACTTCTTTTATTACTGGCTAGCTTACCCTCATTTAATATTCTCCCTCCTTATACCTTTATCAGTTGTCCTCTGGCAAGCCTACAAAGGCCAACAATCCTCTGGCTTCCAGCTGCCCTTCTCATTATATGCCTTCTGTTTTGCTTTTATGCTGTCCCTGACTTCCTATGTCATTCAAGGTTTGCCTCATCTTCCCTTTAGTATGCTTCTTTTTCCTAGGGATGAATGTTTGCTGTGTCTCCCAAATTGCTCCCAGAAACTCCTGCCTTTGCTGTTCCACCGTCTTTCCTGCTAGGCTCCTCTCTCAGTTAATTCTGGCCAGCTGCTCTCTCATGCCTCTGCAGTTGCCTTTATTCAACTGTAATCTGTTACATCTGATTCCAGCTTTCCCCTCTCCAATGACAGAGTAAATTCTATCATATTATGGTCACTGCCTCCTAAGGTTTCCTTCACCTTAAGCTCCCTTATCAAGTCTGCCTCATTGAACAACATTAAATCCAAAATTGCCTGTTCCCCAGAGGGCTCCACCACAAGCTGCTCCAACTCATAAACATTCCACAAATTCTTTTTCTTGGGATCCACTACCAACCTGATTTTCCAGTCCACCTGCATATTGAAATGCCCCATGACACTGTAACCTTGCCTTTCTTGCACACCTTTTCTATCTCCTAGTGTATCATGTTCCCAAAATGCTGACGACAGTTTAGAGACTTGTACATAACTCCCATTTATGGTTTTTTCGCCTTTGTGGTTCCTCAACTCTACCCACGCAGATTCCACAACATCTGACCCTACTTTGTTTCTCGCTATTGATTTAATTTAGTTTCTTACTAATAAGGCAACCCCATCCCTTCTGCCCACCTGCCTTTCTTTTCGATAGGATGTATATCCTTGGGTATTTAGCTTCCAGTCTTGATCCCCTTGCAGCCATGTCTCTGTGACACCCACGTATCATACCTACCACATATTCAATTACTTTATTTTGTACACTGCGTACATTCAGATTCAACACCTTCAGTCCTGTATTGACCGCCCCTCTTCTCATTGTCATTTGTTTATCAAGTGTGCTTGAAGGTGCTGTGGTCAGCTGGCTCATCATCCTTATTCCTGTTCCTCATTCACACAGGGAGCAAGAACACTGTACCTGTTGGAAAGGTCAAGAGCTGAACAGTTCTTTCTACACATGTGCAATGGTAGTATTAGAGAGGAAAAAAAGCAAGGTCTTGAGCTGTATTGGGGTCAGGAAGAGAGAGACAGGTGGGAGCTAAAAAATATTCCAGTTCCCCATTTCTGTCCCATCTCTGTCCATTTTTATGGAGGTGGAATGGCATTGGCAGAGCTACCCACCTACTGTTGTGGGTGCCCAATGTGCCAAATTTAGTTGGGGCCACTTAGTACTAATTCAAGATTTTCAAGTTCTCTTCCGGGTTTCCACAGATAGTGAGCCCCAATTAATATGCCTGGAGGTGGCCTGCCAAGTAGATTGGGATTAGCAAATGAATTGAATTGCCCTTCATGACAGTGCAAGTGCTGTAGTAGTTGTGGGCTGCTCTTTAGAGGTGCTACATCTGTCCCCACTATGATCATGTGTCTGAAAAAAAATTTAATGAAATTGAAGAGGGTGCTTTCATCTTGTAGCACACTTCCCCATGCTTCTGTGGCAGCCTGCTGCTTTCAAGCAGGAAGACCTCTGATTGGCCATCCAGCTTTGAAAGACCACAATCCATCATTAATTCGATGGCAGCTTGCTGTCTGGATTTTTGTTGGCTGAGGAAAATCAGAGTGCCTGATTCTCATCCAGTGCCTGCTTCTGATCCAGATAATGGAATTCAGATGCCATTAGGGAATATCATGCCCAAAGTGCTAGTGAAATTCAACATTATGTGCACAAGTGAGGCGGCATGTTTTAATGCCACTTCATTTGCATGGCAAACATAACATGTATGCAACATAACATCAGCATTGAAACAATTCCGTTTCTTAAAGACCATTGAAGTTGCTGACTAATTCCTGGTACACGTATTACACATACGTATTACACATAAATACATATTTATACCATCACTTCTGATAATTCTACAATAATTACATCACAAGCATGTAAAATGTTATAAATATACCACTGTTGGATTACAAACACAGTACATTGAGATTGACATGTAATTAAGATAAGAGACATCAGACAGAACTTTCAAAGGCTTGTAAACTTTTGTATGAAACCTCCATTTTATAAGCCATCTGTACCTTGTGATCTTATTTTACAAGAATCCATTATATAATTGCATTATAGACAGAATGACCCTTCTTTGGGGCTACTGCATCCAACTACACGATCTAAACATTAAAGCTGGATGGCCAAACAGAGGTCTTTCTGCTTGAAAGAAGCAGCAGGCTGCCACAGAAGTATGGGGAAGTGTGCTACAAGATGAAAGCACCCTCTTCAATTTAATTAAAATTTTTTTCAGACATGATTGTGTGGCAGTTGCGCAGTAAAAGCACTATTTGCTATTTGTATACTTAATTTAATAACCTGAAGAAAAGTATAAGATTCTTATAACTGACATTTTGTGGAAAGATGATTTTAAATTTTAGTTCAGCATGCATATAAAACCATTGCAGTTCTAAATATGATTTAGCTGCCATAGTGTTTAATAAATCGTATGTTAACATGATTAAATATTGCAGTGACGTTCTTGTCTCAGCTAACTTGATAACAAAAAAGAAACTGCTGGAGAAATTTAACAGGTCTGGCAGCATCTGTGGAGAGAAAGCAGAGTTAATGTTTCAAGCCCTGTTCTGAAGAAGGGCCACAGGACTGAAAATGTTAACTGTTTTCTCTCTACAGGTGCTGCTAGACCTGCTGAGTTTCTCCAACAATTTCTATTTTTGTACGTTTCAGATCTACATTTATTGAAAGGATAACCACTGAGGAAGTACTCATATCTGTGAGCAGGGAATGTATGTTATGTTTGGGGTGCTGATATTTATCGTTGTTTTACAAGAGAAACAGATGTATCGTGTTACGGATTGAATTGTACATAATACAATTGTATTTGTGCAGTGTCATATGGTTTCTTTCTTTGACCTAATGCTTACTAAGTTACAGGCCTGATGTTGAGTTCCTGTTTTTACTACAAATGCAAAGTTTTCAGTTTTGGACATCTGCAGCTGTGACACCTCTACTAATTAAAAGATGTGTTTGGAGTTTTTCAAGTGCTTTGATGCTTTTAATAAAGTGTGTAAGCTATTGGTTTTTTAATATTTCTTTTCATTGCTATGAAATGCGATTGAATAGCTAGGTTGAAAGGACCATCTGGTTAAGTTGCACAGTAACCCATGGACCTTGGGCAGTTTTGCACAATAAAAATAACACAGTACACATGTGCTGCTTATTAACTCCTGTGTTCAAAGTTATGGAGCAGTTACAACAGTTACTACCCTCAAGCTCAGATTTCATTTTCTTTCAATCTGGTTAAAAAAATGTGTTGGTTCATTTTCCTTTGTGCCAATCGACTGAAGATATGAATCCCTTGTGTTTAGAACATTATATAATTTATAGTGGTTGGACCTAGTTTGGTGTATGTTTTTCACTGACATTGGTGCTGATAGTATTTGCTAGTCTTAAGGCTTTTATTAAGTTAAAATGCTGAATTTGCCATGAGCATGGCCACAGAAAGCTATTAAGTTAAATTACATAAATTTATCTACCACAGAAGTAAGCTATACCAAATCCAAAAGTGACCTAATATCTCTTTAACAATCCATTTTCCGATGTATCAGACTGAATGCTTTAACCTATCTCCAGGGCTGAGATTTACATTTTTTTGGCAGTTTTCTTGACTGGATTTGTTTTAACTTTTTGCCTTTGCTATAGTAAAATTAAATTGTATTTTGTCAGGTGGCTGCCTCTTTAAGAATCATCCATTGCTGCCATTATCTTTGATATGTAATGTACAGAATAACTACCTCCATGCTTACAGGTACCTTTCCATCATGGGTCTTCACATTACAGCTTCCCTTTAAATGTGGCTTCACATTTGAAATCTGTACTGCATGGAAAATTCAATTTTACAGCATGCAAAGCTCGGGTGGAAAATTTAAAAAAAGTGTATTGCAGAGTTCTCGAATGGAATTTAATTTGAAATAATTATGACTTACAGAAAAATGGAGTACAAAGTAGTTAAAACTAAAAGAACATGTCTGAGTACGGGAAATAAGTAGTCTGCAGTACCCATAAGGATGACTGAACCTAAATGTTAAACTTGAAGAAATTGCGGCACACCGAAAGCTAACTGTTGCACAAGTGTTTGAACAGCATTGAAATTGTGGAGCTCGTGGCCTACATGTGCTGACCTGTGCTCCCTGGTAATGTTAATAAGGGGCAGCATGTAGGTTAGCAGGGATTCAGGATAGATTCTTGAATGCTCCTGTGGTAATAGTGTGTGGAGTCAGAAAGAGAAGCCATTGGTGAAAATGTTCTGGATTCAATTGGTTATGTAATCACTTGTGGGTAATCACTGTTAATAATTGGAGGGGAACAGTGCTGATGCTTGTGTAAGAGGTTGAGGAGGAAGATGATGAGTGTTTACATGAAGTAATACAGTTACTAAAGACTTTCAGTTGGTCAGGTTCAGTGGTGTGTGGTAGAACTCATTTAATCGTGGAAGGTGACAGTACATTCATAGATCATACAGCACAGAAACAGACCTTTCAGCCCAACTCATCCATGCTGACCATTTTTCCTCAACTGAACTAATTCCATTTGCCTGCTTTTGGCCCGTATCCCTCTAAACCTTCTTATCAATGTACCGTCCAAATGTCTTTTACATGTTGTAATTGTACCTGCCTCTACCACTTCCTCTGACAGCTCATTCCATGTACCCACCACCCTCTTGAGTGGAAAAAGCTGCACCTCAGATCCTTTTTAAATCTTTTCCCCCCTCACCTTAAACCTATGCTCCAGTTTTCGACTCCCCTACCCTGGGGAAAAGGCCTTGAAATTCACTAAAGATCCTTAGATTGCATCTTCCAAACCCATGAGCACTACTACAAAGACGGGCAAGGACAGCAGATACATGGGAGCACTATCACCTGTAAGTTCTCCTCCACTCCATTCACTATCCTGACGTGGAAATCTATCACTGTTCATTGTGTTGTTGGGGCAAAGTCCTGGAATTCCCAATCTAACCGCATTGTTTGCCTGCAGCACATAAACTGCGACAGTTCAAGAAGGCAGCTTACCATGACCACCTCAAGGGAAACTAGGGACTGGCAATAAATGCTGGCCAACCAGAGATACCAACATCCCATACCTGATTTTAAAAAAAATCTACTGTCTACACAGGTGCCAATGCTTCAGCAGCTGAACTACTTCTGAAACACATGTTTTAATTTTCTTTGTCAAGATTTAAGATATTTTACAATTTCACCTATCTGAAATATTGTTAATTAGCTGTACTAGAATATTTGTAAATAAACCAGTATGGGAAGCATGAATAAAAATTAATGGCTTTTTATTCTTTGCATCAGGTAAGGATAGGAATTTTAGTGCAGATTTTGCCAGATTAAGTTTTTAAGAATGTGTAGAGCCGGATGAACACAGCAGGCCAAGCAGTATCAGAGGAG
>NC_063341.1:56792237-56805499 GCF_021869965.1 Rhincodon typus | reverse complement strand
TGATGCTGCTTGGCCTGCTGTGTTTATCCAGCTCTGCACCTTGTTATCTCAGATTCTCCAGCATCTGCAGTTCCTACTGTCTCTGAAACAAGTTTTTAAAAATGTTTTATTTACCCTGTAAATGTTCTCAACTTTAGCAGGGTTCATCTAGTTGTTAAATCTGACATGTCAAAAGTAGCATCTGTTCTAACATAAGTGCCCTGGAATAAGACTTGCACTCTGAACCTTATAAGTCAGAGGCTAGTGTTGTCAACTGAGTCACAGCTGACTCTTATTGGTTAATGTGTCATGTGATGTGATACCTAAAACTTACAGACCACTGATTTCAGTCACTGAAGTAAAACAGGATGTGTTGGAAACAGTACGTTGGGCTACGTCAAAAGAGAGGCAGGTTGTTGGCCTGAAAAATTAATCTTACATTGTTTATCTGACCTGCTGAGTATTTCCAAATTTTATTTTAAGGTTCAATCCTTGAACAGTGCTGTGCTAGCTGTGAAACAGGCTTGGAATAGGAGTAAGTTTTGTTCATGATTGCTGTCTAGTGACCTCTTGGAAATGTGCAAGCGTGATCAGGATTGGAGTTGTTTGTGATAGTTCTTATTGTTGAACAACCTCATGACATTTGGCCATGGAACCTTTAGGAAAAGGAACAGTGTGCTGTTCATCTAACAAAGCAACTGATGTTCATCTCTGTCTATAGGTGCACAGAATGCCTCTCTTTCAGGCTCAACTGCCTGACATCTCTATTGATCTTCTGAAAATGCTGATGACTAGATTACAACTGGGAATTCTATTGATAGTAGCAATCTGCTGATAATTAACAAAATCAGAATAATTAGCATGAGCATTAAAGCACCAACACAAAAGAGGCATTAAAAATAGACCAGCGTACTCACTGCATTTTAAATTTAATAATAATCAGTTGATTTGCCAACAACACTGGATGATTAGTATTCATGATCCATAAACATTCGCCAGTCTGCTGAAAATGGTGTTTAATACAATATATTACAATTTTAAAAAAATCCCCCACACGCATCTCCCAACCGCAAAGAAGTGCACATGATGCACTGAATCTTCAGCCATTTTTACAATGCTGTGCTCAGTTTATGCTGATTCTGTTTTACAGGTCAAATGGGAAAATCCAGGCTTTTATCTCATATCATAGATGTACCTAGATATCAATAGTGATGTTTGTAGAATGTCAACTGACTTGACCATATTCGAATCCCTTCGTAGTGAGAATAGGGGTTGGAAATTAAACACTCAGTGGGTGAAAATTGAAGAACAGTAGCGAACTTGTATACAAACAACTGGGGGAGGTGAAAGCCTTGTGATATTATCGCTAGACTATTAATCCTGAAACTCCATTCATGTTCTGGGGACCTCTGTTCAAATCCCGTCTTGGTAGATAGAGGAATTTGAATCCAATAAAGAATCTGGAATTAAGAGTCTACTGATGATCATGAAACCATTGTTGATAGGTTTTTTAAACAATCTGGTTCAGTAATGTTCTTCAGGGAAGAAAACTGCTATCCTTACCGGGTCTGACTTTGCTGTGACTCTAGAACCACAGCAATGTGGTTCACCTCTAACTACCGTCCGGGCAATTAGGGATGGGCAGTAAATGCTGGCCTAGCCAGAAATGCCCACATCCTGTGAGTGAACTTAAAAAAAAAAGACATTGAGAAATTAACTGTTCACTCCTTTTTTTAAATTTCTTTGTGCCACGAATATTCGACACAGATAAATTGAGCTCTGGAAATTATTTTTGTTATTTCTTAATGTATTGCCTCTTTCTTAAATCAGCCTCTTCAGACATGTTATGACACACCTCTATGGTAACTTAGATTTGAACTTGGACTTTCTGGTCCAGAAGTAGGGGCACTGCCACTGCACCACCCTAAACTTGATAATTTTTTTAACTTCTCAGTTAATGAAATTTTAGATTTATCTTAGCAATTACTAGAAATTTCTATGGAATAGAGATGGATCTGTACAGTTGATAAATCCAATTTGAGTTTTTAATTAAAATATTTTATAGATCTTCAGCTGTGCTTGTGGGAATTGAATTCTCAAAACATTAAGAATCCCAACACTGTAAAATGTGATGAGGTTATAATGGAGAATGATGGAACAGTAGATGTTCAATGTAGCAATGCTGTGTTATATGCCTCAAGTGAAAAATGAAATACATTTAATTCAAATGGTTGGTGATTTGCCTCTGAGCTGCTCATGTCTAGTTTTTGTGCATATTTGTGTTAGATTTATAACAAAATAGGTTGTAGATCTTAGTTCCCATACTAAAGCAGGACTTCTGGCTTCAATCCTTCATTTATTTCTATTATCTTGCTTCTTTAGAAGTTGATGTTTGTCCTAGTCTGTGATTCCAGACATACAACATTTTTCAAGCTTTTCCTCCTGCAAAGAGGCAGAAGAAAATTCTCATGCATTCCCTTGAATTAATCTGGAGCTGTGGAGAATACTTCGGTGCATTAACCTTTTTCAGTCTTGCCTATTTAACAATATATAAATAGGATTTAAACTACTCCAGTTATTTAGAAGCATAATAAGTATATTTCAACCATTTATGGATATTTGATTTAAATACCTTTTTGAATATTCTGAATTGAATCCATTGTACTTTAAACGTAATGCAAGTTTTTAAAAATATTGTTTATACTCCAAGGACTATCTTATGCAAAATATTGGATGAAACACGTGATTGTGTTTATTGGGACAGCAAAATAATTGGCAGTAAACTGAGAGGCATGATTTTTAAAATTTCAATTCTTAGTGGAGTTTTAACAGTGACTTTGGCAGCTATCAGAAATTAAGTATGCTGTTAGCATGGGAACACTTGGGTAGAATATTTTGCCATTCATGAAGAAGACAGATATGTATTGGAGACACCTGTATGGGAGGAGGCGATGACCAAGTGGTTTTATTGCTAGATTATGAATCTAGAAACTCAGCTATTGTTCTGGGGGCCCGAGTTCAAATGGCAACTAGTGGACTTTGAATTCAATAAATTTCTGGAATTAAAAATCTAATGATGACCATGGCACCATTGCTGATTGTTAGAGCAACTCATCTCGTTCGGTAATGTCTTTTGGGTGTGGAAATCTGCCATTGAGTCATACAGCACGGAAACAGGCCCTTTGGCCCAACTCGTTCATGCTGACCAGGTTGCCTAGACTGAACTAATCCCATTTGCTTGTGGCTGGCTCATATTCCTCTAAGCCTTTCCTGTCCACGTACCTGTCCAAATGTCTTTTAAATGTTGTAATTGTACCTGCCTCTACCTCTTCCCGTCGCAGCTTGTCCCACATACTTAAGTCCCTTTTAGATCGTTCCCCTCTCCTCTTAAACCTGTGTGCTCAAGTTTTGGACTCCCCTGCCCTGGGGAAAAGACCTTGGCTATTCATCTTATCTGTGCCTCCCATGATTTTATAAACCTCTATAAAGTCACCCCTCAGCCTCCTATCCTCCAGGAGAAAAAATGTCCCAGCCCATCCAGCCTTCTCTTGTTGCTCCAATCCTCCAGCCTCTGCAACATCCTTGTAAATTTTATTTGCACCCTTTCCATTTTAATAACATCCTTCCTCTAGCAGGTCAACCATAATTGCACACAATACTCCAAATATGGCTTTACCAGTGTCTTGTATACCCATAACATGACGTGCCAACTCCTGTACTCGGTGCTCTGACTGATGAAGGCAAGGATGCCAAACGCTGTCTACATCACCCTGTCCACCTGTGATGCCACTTTCAAGGAACTATGTACCTGCACCCCTTGGTCTCTCTCTGTTTGACAACATTCCCCAAGGCCCTGCAATTAACTGTGTAGGTCTTCCCAAAACGTAACACCTTGCATTCATCTGCATTAAACTCCATTTGCCATTCCTCGGCTCACTGGCCCGGTTGATCAAAATCCCATTGTGCTTTCACTGTCCACTTTACCACGAATTTTGGTGTCATCCACAAACTTACTAACCATGCCTCCTAAATTCTCATTCAAACCATTTAAATGACCAATGGCAGTGGACCCAACACTGATCCTTGCGGCACACAGCTGGTTGCAGGTCTCCAGTTTGAACAACAAGGCATCTGGACGGGTTCGTGAACAGGAAGGGTTTAGAGGGATATGGGCCAAATGCTGGCAAATGGGACTAGATTAATTTAGGATATCCGGTCGACATGGATGAGTTGGACCATAGGGTCTCTGCGACTCTATAACAACCCTCTACCACCCCCTCTGTCTCCTGTTGTCAATCCAATTTTGCATCTAATTTGCTAGTGCCCCCGGATCCCATGTGATCTAATCTTACTAACTAGTATACCATGTGAAACCTTGTTGAAGGCCTTGCTAAAGTCCATGTAGATGTCTGCTGCTCTGCCTTCATCTGTCTTGGTCACCTCTTCAAAAAACTCAATCAAATTTGTGAGACACAATTTCCCATGCACAAAGCCATGCTGACTATCCCCTGCCTTTACAAATGAATGTAGATCCTGTCTCTCAGAATCCCCTCCAACAACTAACCCACCACTGATTCAGGCTCACCTGTCTGTAGCTTCCTGGTTTTTCCTTGCAGTCTTTCATAAATAATGGCACAACATTAGCCACCCTCTGGTCTTCTGGCATCTCACCCATGGTTGTCGATGATACAAATATCTCAGCTAGGGCCCTGCAAGTTTTTTTCCCTAGCTTTCCACGATGTCCTGCGATACATTTGATCAGGTTCCAGAGATTTATCTGCTTATATGTATTTTAAGACATCTAGCACCTCTTCTTCTGTAATATGGACTCTTTTTGAGATATTGGTATTTATTTCTCCAAGTTCCCCAGCATCTATTTCTTTCTGCATGCTAAATACTGATGAAAAATATTTGTTTAGGATCTCACCCATCTCCTGTGGCTCCACACGTTGACGACCTGTTTGACCTTTAAGGGGTCCTATTCTCTGCTTAGTTGCTCTTACATCAACTTCAACTGGTGTGGCCTACGTGTGACTCTAGACCCACAGCAATGTGGTTTACTCTCAACTACCCTCTGAAATGACCAAGCAAGCCACTCAGTTGTATCAATCGCTAAAAATTCTCAACCAAGAAACGAAACTAGGTGGACCGTCTGGCATTGACCGATGTGGGGGAAACTATCTTGGAAAAAAACAACCCATTCAACCCTGTGAAGTCTGCTGTACTAACACCTGGGAGCTAGTGCCAAAATTGGGAGACTTCTAGACTGGGTCTGTGGCAGGTGGTGAAGAAACCAAAAAGAGGGAAAAACATACTTGACCTCATCCTCACTAATCTGTCTGCAGAGATTGTGGAAACGCCACCTTCTGCTGTGAGTGGTTTAATTGTCCACCACGATTCATGACGAGATGTGGCAGGGCTGCAAAGATAAGATCTGATTTGTTAGTTATGGGATCACTTAGCTCAGCCTACCGCTTGCTGCTTGATAGACAAGTCATGTTGCAGAAATATAGAACTTTGGTTAGGCCACATTTGGAATATTGTGTACAGTTTTTGTCGCCACACTACCAGAAGGCTTTGGAGACAAAACAGGAAAGGTTTACCAGGATATTGCCTGGTTTGGAGGGTAGTAGAAATGAGGAGAGATTGGACAGACTTGGTTTGTTTTCACATGAGGATTGAAGGATGAGGGCCAATTTGATAGAAGTTACTGAATTATGAGAGGCATGGATAGATGGATAGTCAGAATTCTTTTTCCAGGGTAGAAATGTCAAATTACTAGGGGGTAAAGGTTTATGGTAAAGGGGGAATGTTTTTAAAGGAGACCAAGAAGCAAGTTTTGTACACAAGGTGGTAAGTGCCTGGAATGTGCTGCCAGAACAGCTGTTAGCAGTAGTGACAACAGCAATGTTTAAGCAGCTTCTTGAAGGATACATGAATTGGCAGGGAACAGAACGATACAGACTGCATAGAGGCAAACGTTTTTCGTTTGGAAGGGTGTCATGTGTTGCCACAGGCTTGGTGGGCTGTAGGGCCTGTTCCTATGCTGTACTGTTCATTGTTCTTTGTTGTTAATCCTGTATGGTAACTTCACCAGGTTGGCATCCATTTTTAGATAGGCCTTGAGCTGCTCCTGACAAGCCTTCCTGCACTGTCCTTTGAACCAGGGTTGATCCCCTGGCTTGATGGTAATCGTTGAGCAGGTGATATGCGAGTCTGAGTTTGCAGACTTTGTAGTACAATTCTGCTGCTTTTGATGACCCATAGAACCTTATGATCGGTTTTGAAGTTTGTCCCATTTAGCACAATGAAAGTGCCATACCGCGCAATGAAGGATATTCTCAGCATGAACGTATGACATTTTCACCATAAGGACTGTACAGTGGTCAATCTTACTGATACCGGCATAAGCAGCAAGTGACAGACAGACGTAAGTGATCCCATAACTAACAGTTCAGATCTAAGCTCTGCAGTTCTACCACATCCAGTCATGAATGGTAGTGGGCAATTAAACAACTGATGAAACAGTAATTAGCTGGGTTGGATTTATCTTGATTTTTGTGTGCAAGACAGAGCTGGGCAAATTTCCAAAGTGTTGGTTAGATGCCAGTGTTGTCACCGTACTGGAAGAGTGGACAAATGTGAGGTGAGTCATTTTGGAAAACTAAATTCAGGTGCAAATTATACAATAAATGGCAGAATCCTTAGGAGTATTGAAGTACAGAGGGATCTGGGCATACAGGTCCACAGATCTCGGAAAGTGGGAACGCAGATGGATAAGGTGGTCAGGAACGCCTACAGCATGCTTGCCCTCAGCCAGAGCATTGAATACAAAAGTTGACAAATTATGTTACAGCTGTATGAAACTGTAGTTAGGCCACATTTGGAGTATTGAGTGCATTTCTTGTCGCCATAGTACCAGGACAATGGATAGTTTGGAGAGGGTGCAGAGAAGGTTTACCAGAATGTTGCCTAGTCTGGAGGGTTTTAGGTATGAGGAGAGGTTGGATAAACTCAGATTGTTTTCACTGGAAAGATGGAGGCTAAGAGGTGACCTGATGATAAACATCTACAAAATTGAGTGCCGTAGATAGGGTAGTTAACCAGAGGTTTTTTGTCAGGGTGGAAATATCAACTACACAAGGGCACAGGCTCAAAGTGAGAGAGGGAGAGTTTAGGGGAGAACAGCGGGGAAAGTTCACAGAGTGGTGGGTGCCTAGACCGATTGTCAGTGGAGATGGTGGAAGCAGGCAAGTTCGCAACATTTGAGATGTGTCTTGATAGACGGGTGAACGGGAGGCAAACAGAGGGATAGAAACAGAGTATGGGCAGTAAGTAGCAGGTCTAAATAAGGATTAGGAATTGGCACAGGCTTGGTGTGCCGAAGGGCCTATTCCTGTGCAGTTTTGTTCTTTGTAACTAACTGGAGGAGGAGGCTTCACAAATATCCTCATCCACAATGATGAAAGAGTCCAGCACATCAGTACAAAAGACAAGACTGGAGTATTTGCAGCAATCTCAGCCAGAAGTGCTAAGTGGATGATCCATTTCATCCTCTTCCAATGGTCCCCAGAATCACAGATGCGAGTCTTCAGCCAATTTGATTCACTCCACATGATGTCAAGAAACAGTTTGAAGCACTGGAAACTGAAAAGATTGAGTGCTGATAGTGTTTTGGCAATAGTACTGAAGATTAGTGCTGTAGAACTTGGTGCACCCCAAGCATAGCTGTTCCAGTACAACTCCAATACTGGCATCTAACCAACAATTTTGAACATTGCTCAGGTATGTCCTGCACACACAAATCAGGACAAATCCAACTCCGCTAATTACCATCCTGTCAGTCACCAGTAAAATGATGGAAAGTGTCATTAGTGGTACTATCAAGCAGCACCTGCTTAGCAACAACTTGCTACAGATTCCCAAGTTGGCTTCTGCCAGGGCCACTCACCACCTGTATATGATACAAAGAACTGGGTGCTGGTGATCAGAAACAAAAACAGAAAATGCTAGTGAAATGCAGCACATCTGCCAGCATCTGTAGGGGGTTGCAAAGCAGAATTAATGTTTGAGCCCAGTGACTCTTCATCAAATCACCCCCCTGACCACATTACAGCCTTGTTTCAAACATGGACAGAAGTGCTGAATTTCGGTAGTAATGTGAGAGTGACAGCCCTTAACATAAATGCCATATTTGAGCAAATGTAGCATCAAGGAGCCCTAGCAAAACTGGATCAATGGGAATCCGGGGCAAACTCTCTGCTGGCTTGTGATAAAATAGTTGTGGTGTTGGGAGTGCAATCATCTCAGCTGCAGGGCATCTCTGCAGGAGTTTCTCAGGGCCCAACTATTTTCAGTTACTTCATCAATGACCTTCCCTTCTTATTAAAGTTAGAAGTGGTGATGTTTACTGATTCTTGCACAATGTTCAGCACCATTCTTGACTCCTCAGATACTGATGCAGCCCATGTTCAAATGCAGCAAGATCTGGACAAAATCCAGGCTTGGGCTGTGAAGTGGCAAATAACATTTACACCACACAAATGTTTGGCAGTGACTCTCTCCAAAAAGAGACAACCTAACCCCCACCTCTTGATATTCCAATGATGTTACCATTACTGAATCCTCAACTACAATATCCTGGAGGTTACCATTGATCATAAATTTAAATGGACTAGCTGTATAAATGCATTGGCTACAAGAGCAGGTAGGAGACTAAGAATACTGCAACTAGTCGTAAGTCAGGAGTTTGATGGAATACTCTACTTTTCTGATAACATTCAAAAAACCTGACACCATCCAGGATAAAGCAGCTTGTTGGCACCACATCACAAACATACACTCACTCCACCACTGACACTCAGTAGCAGTGGTGCGTACTGTCCACAAGATGCACTGCAGAAATTTGCTAAAGAAATTTAGACAGCACCTGCCAAACCCACAACCACTTCCATCTAGAAGACTAAGGGCAGCAATACACAGGAACCACTACCTACAAGCTCCCCTCCAAGCCACTCACCAACCTGATTTGGAATTATATTGCTGTTCCTTCATTATTGTTAAGTCATATTCCTGGAATTCCCTTCATCAGGGCATTGTGGATTTACCTACAGCACATGGACTGCAGTGGTTCAAGAAGGCAGCTCACCGCTTCCTTCTCAAGGGTGATTGAGGATGGCTAACAAATGTAGCCAAAGATTCCCATGTCTCACGAGTAATTTTAAAAGTATATGTAATATTCATATGTATAAATAGTGGAAAAATTCAACTTGCAAAGAGAGGAGAAATGTCATGGTTGAAGATGGTTTACTTTTGAACCAGTTAAATTGGGTTCATAGTTGGTTTCTTAATCAAATGTATCTGCATTGTTTGGAGGTTGAAAATCTTCGCACATCTTTTCACTTGCAGTTTGTTTCTAAAGCCGTTGCATACCTAGGTTATGATATTGTAGCTATAGCTATCTTTACCTCCTAAAATGTTTGAAGTTAAAAGGAAGAAAGTAAAGACAAGCTGGAAAAAGGATAAAAGGTAAATGTAATCATTTAAGATATTGAGAAATGTCCCAATTGAATCAATGGAAGTATCAAGGGGCAGACAACCTTTTTGTTTTCATTTACTTTCCGTGCAGATTTACAATAGAAACACAAGCATTTTAGGAATCTACCTTACAGATAATGGCCCAGATACTGCCAACACATCCCTGGGTATGTCCTGTCCCACCGGCAGGATAGACCAACAGAGGCGGTGGCACAGTCGTATACAGTCAGGAGAGATCTGTCCTGTGGAGACCTCAGTGTTGACTCTGGACCCCATGAAGTGTCATGGCTTCTGCTGCTGATTACCACATACTATCCTCCCTCAGCTGATGAGTCAGTACTCCTCCATGGAAACGCTGAGGCTAGCAAGAACTCAAAATTTACTCTGCGTTGGGACTTCAGTGTTCACCACCAAGAGTGGCTTGGCAGCATCCCGACTGAGCTGGTTATGTCTGACAGGACAAAGCTGCTAGACTGAATCTGTGGCAGGTGGTGAGGGAAATGCATACTTAACCTCATCCTTGCCAATCTGCTGGCAGCCCATCATCTGTCCATGACAATATCGGTAAGAGTGTTTCCAGATGGACTGTACAGTGATCAATATCCTGCCTTGATACGGTGAATGCCTTCCTTTGTGTTGTGTGGCACCATCACTGTATGAAATGGTACAGACTTCAAACCGATCTAGCGATTCAAGACTGGACATCCATGAGATGCTTTCGGCCATGAACAGCAGCAGTATTGCACTCCAACACAATGTGTAACCTCATGGCCTTGCATATCCCTCACTGATCCATTATGATCAAGCTGCTGGATCAAACCGGATTCAGTGGAGAGCAGCACCAGGTATATCTAAAATTGAGGTGTGAACTCAGTAAAGCTACCAAACAGAATTACTTGTGTGGCAAACAGCATAAGCAGCAAGTGATAAACAGAATAAGTGATCCCATAACTAACGAATTGAATCTAACATTTGCATACCTGCCAGATAAGGCCGTGAATGGTGGTGGACGATTAAACAACTCTTTTTTTGCTCTTTCGGCAGCTAGTGTAGACGGGATGGGTGGAATGGTCTCCTGTGCTGTAAAATTCAATGACTCACTGGAGGAGGATAAGGCTTCACAAATGTCCCCATCCTCAATGATGGAAGAACCCAACACATCAGTACAAAAAATTAGGCCCCAGCATTCACGACAATGTTTATCAAGAAACAATTGGAGGCAGTGGATACTGCAACAGCTATGGGACCAGATACCATTCTGGCAGTAGTACTGAAGACTTGTGCTCCAGAACCTGCAGCTCCCCTAGTCAAGCTCTTCCAGTATACTTGCATCTAACCAACAATTGCCCAGTTATGTCCTGTAAGCAAAAAGCAGGATAAATCCAACCCAGCTAATTACTGTCCCCTCGGTCTATTCTTGATCATCAGTGTGACATCAACAGTGCTATCAAGCAGCACTTCCTCAACAATAACCTGCTCACTGATGCCCAGTTTAATTTCTGCTAGGGCTACACAGCTCCTGACCTCGTTACAGCTTTGTTTCAAACATGGACAAAAGTGCTGAATTCCAGAAGTGAGGTGAGAGTGACAACCCTTGATATCAAGGCTGCATTCAGCCGAGTATGGCATCAAGGAGTCTGAGCAAAACTGGAATCGGGGTGGGGGGGACAGATGCTTCACTGGTTGGAGATATACCTGGCATGTAGGAATATGGTTGTAGTTTTTGGAAGTAGGTCATCTTTTGATTCAGGACATCTCTGCAGAAGACAATAATAGAAATTGCTGGGAAAGCTCAGCATATCTGGCAGCATCTGTGGAGAGAAATCATAGTTAACGTTTTGGGTCAAGTGCCCCTTCCTCAGATCATCTCTGCAGGAGTTCCTCAGGCTAGTATTCTACACCAAACACCTTCAATTGCTTCATCAATGACCTTCCCTCCATCATAAGGTCAGAAGTGGGGATATTTATCAATGATTGCACAATATTCAGCACCATTGGAGACTGTTCAAATGCATAAAGATCTGGACAATATCCTGGCTTAGGCTGACAAGTAATATTTGCACACAATTGCCAGGCAATGACCATCTTCAATATGACACAATCTAACCACCATACCTTACTGTCACAGAATCCCCCACTATCAATTGGACTTGCCACATTAATAAAAGCAAATCAGAGGCTAGGAATATTGCAGCGTGTAACTCACCTCCTGACTCCCCAAAGCCTGTCCACTATCTACAAGGCACAGGTCAGCAGTGTGATGGAATAATCCCCGCTTGCCTGGATTGGTGCAGCTCCAACAACACTCAAGGACTTTGACACTATCCAGGACAAAGCAGCCTTCTTGATTGGCACACATCCACAAGCATCCATTCCCTCCATCACCGCTGCTCAGAAGCAGTGGTGTGCACTGTCTACTGCAGAAATTCACCAAATATCATTAGAGAACACTTTTCAAACCCATGACTACTTCCATCTGGAAGGTCAACGGCAGTAGATACATTGGAAGACCACCACCTGCGAGTTCCCTTCCAAGCCACTCACCATCCTGACTTGGAAATATATCAGCGTCCCTTCATTGTCGCTGTGTCGCTGTGTCAAAATCCTGGAATTCCCTCCCTAAGAGTATTGTGTGTCCACCTCCAGCATGTGGACTGCAGTGGTTCAAGAAGGCTGCTTAGCACCAGCTTCTCAAGGGCAACTAGGGATGAGCAAAACATGCTGGCCAGCCAGTGATGTCCATGTCTGATGAGTGAGTTTAAAAAAAATTAAAATTGCAAGCCAGGTGGTATTTTCCGATTTCTGTATTTTCTGACACTGCAAATCTCAATAATTGTCCTAATTTGAGTTCAGGATTGGAATAGTTAGGCAGTACCAGTCCTTTTTTCCTACAGTAACAAAAACAGAAGTTGTTGGAAAAGCTCAGCAGGTCTGGTAGTATCTATGAAGAAAAATCAAGAATTAACATTTCTGGTCCAGTGACTCTTCCAGAACCAGTTCTGAGGAAGGGTCACTGAACCCAAAATGTTAACTCTGATTTTTCTTCACAGATGTTGCCAGACCTACTGAGCTTTTCCAACAACTTCTGTTTTTGTTCCTGATTTACAGCATTCGCAGTTCTTTTAGCTTTTTTCTACAGTATTGACTTCAGCCACAATGATACTGCTGGTTAGGAGACTTTCTTCAGTCATTCTAGTCTTGCTCTGACAGTGAAAAACCCGCATGGCAATTATTTGGGAACCTTTCCCCAGGTTGGCATTTGACTATCTTAAATTGTTAGTAATTGGTAGTAATCTGACTTCTGAGTTAGAAGCTGAGATAACAAGGTGTAGAGGTGGATGAACACTGCAGGCCAAGCAGCATCATAGGAGCAGGAAGGCTGATGTTTCGGACCTAGACCCTCCTTCAGAAATGGGGGAGGGCAAGGGGGTTCTGAAATAAATAGGGATAGAGGGGGAGGCGGATAGAAGATGGATAGAGGAGAAGATAGGTGGAGAGGAGACAGACCGGTCAAAGAGGCGGGGATGGACTAAGAAACGTGATGTGGCTGTAGTACCTGGTTTGCTTCAGGACGTGGTCGAGCAGTTTCAAGGCCAAAGAGACTACGAGAGAGTTGCAGTGGGAGAGAGATCCACTGAGGTTTTTTCGGAGGGAGGAGGGTAACTTCTTCAGGGTAGGCATCCTTAGAAGAGGCTTTGCAGTGGGGTTAAAATTGTTTCAGAGATAGTAGGAACTGCAGATGCTGG
>NC_063341.1:56670168-56792137 GCF_021869965.1 Rhincodon typus | reverse complement strand
CATTTATTTCAGAACCCCCTTCCCCTCCCCCATTTCTGAAGAAGGGTCTAGGCCCGAAACGTCAGCCTTCCTGCTCCTATGATGCTGCTTGGCCTGCTGTGTTCATCCAGCTCTACACCTTGTTATCTCAGATTCTCCAGCATCTGCAGTTCCTACTATCTGAGTTAGAAGCTTTTGAGTTTAACATCTATGTTAGGGGAATCTATTAACTGTCGCATTTCTCCAAAAAGTAGCAAGGGTCACCTTTCTTTCCTCATCTAACATTATCAAAGGGATTCAACTTGGCATTTAATGCTACAGCATACAAAATGTTGTACCTACATAATAGTTATGATTGCACCTTAAGTGCAGTGCATTGAAACATTTCTTGGAGATGGTCCAAGGCATTAAATAGGTCCTTTTTCTTATTGGATTTTCGCAGTAAAGCTTATTTTTCAGATAGTTAATTTCATGTCAGAATGGCCTAATAGTCTCCACACTTTAGCACCCAGCAAATTTCAGATATATTTGCCTCTGCCAAGGATGTCAATACATATGAATTTTACTGCAGTTTTTGTTTAATTTGCACAGATTTGATTTAATGTGTATGAAGATGAGAAAGCCCTCTTTTTCATCTGTTTACTAACATTTTAATGAAATTTTTCTCATATCACTATTGCATTATATATTTAAGTCTTTTATACATACAAACCTCTCATGTTTTGTTCATAGTGTGTATCATGTTACGTGCGACAGTTTAAAGAAAACTTCAAGTGAGAGATGCCATCTGATTGAATCGCCATCAGTTATACATCAAAAAACTAATCGGTACTTAGCCTCTGAAGTGTGGATACACACACTGGAGAATAGGTACTAACATGCCTACTACAAGCTTCTCTAATGTCTGTCCCTAGGCAATGGAAAGAATAGCTAGTCTGACCTGCGATCTGTTCAATATTAGAAAAAAATTGCTGCCTACTCTTTCACATATGTATTCTCCAGTTTCTTTATCAGCATATTGGACAATGAGAATTCAGACTCTGAAGAAAGTTTGTTCAGGAAACCATTGTGTGCGATTTATTATGCACTGACTGGATATCCAAGGCATATGTAGATTTTCTGTATGGTTTGAAAGCACAATATATATCATCAAATCAAAAGCATTTGTGGCTTTCACTTGTGGGTGGAAAGTGGGAGATTAATAAGCATAACAGATTTTGCTGTGAAAGATTTGCTGCATTAACTTTATGAAATGTTCAGCAGTTGTATGATTCAAATTGATTCCTATAACTAATGCTAAAGCAAAGGAAAAATGAGCAAGATGGAATAGATTCAGTAACTTGAAAATCGCACTTCTGTGTTGAAGCATTTGAGCATTTAATGAAGTTTTTAAATTTTGTTAAAATGCATGATTAGAAAAGGTTAAGTTGGAAGTGGTTGGTAATATTTGGGATTTGTCTTGGTATAATTCTACTTCATCACCTAGGTTTTCTCTTGAGATTTAAAGTGCTGTAGGCATATTCAAAATTGCTATGAACAGTGTGTCACAAATACATTGCAGTCTGTTCATAGATGAGGCTTGCACCTAAGTTCCAACTTGAATCCCTGATTTGTGCCGAATTAACTGATCTTACCTGGCAGACAGGGTGATAGCACATTTGTTCTCTGTGCTATAGATTAGTGAGGAAAAATTGAGCAAGATGTCCATGCTTTGACCATTGCCATATGATCTGTTTGGAATCTGGTGCTTGCATGTAATGTGAAAACAGCATCAGATATAGCTCTCACTGTTGTCAAAAATGTTAATATGGCAATTAAGTACACTGCTGGAGAGTTCATAGTGCCTGCTTGGCATCATAACCTGGTAAAGAGGAAATGAAGAAACAACACTGACAGGAATTACAGGGTTGAGCAGGGCAAAAATTAATCCTTGAGGCTTATTGAAACAGGTAAGATTCTGTAGGGTTAGTAAGAACTGCCGTTGCTGGAGTCTGAGATAACAGTGTTAAGAAGGCGTACAGTATGTTAGGTTTTATTGGTAGAGGGATTGAGTTTCGGAGCCATGAGGTCATGTTGCAGCTGTACAAAACTCTGGTGTAGCCGCACTTGGAGTATTGCGTACAGTTCTGGTCGCCGCATTATAGGAAGGATGTGGAAGCATTGGAAAGGGTGCAGAGGAGATTTACCTGGTATGGAGGGAAGGTCTTATGAGGAAAGGCTGAGGGTCTTGAGGCTGTTTTCGTTAGAGAGAAGAAGGTTAAGAGGTGACTTGATAGAGACATACAAGATGATCAGAGGATTAGATAGGGAGCCTTTTTCCTCGGATGGTGATGGCTAGCACGAGGGGACATAGCTTTAAATTGAGGGGTGATAGATATAGGACAGATGTCAGAGGTAGGTTCTTTACTCAGAGAGTAGTAAGGGCGTGGAATGCCCTGCCTGCAAAAATAGTAGACTCGCCAACTTTAAGGGCATTTAAATGGTCATTGGATAAACATATGGATGATAATGGAATAGTTTAGGTTAGATGGGCTTCAGATTGGTTTCACAGGTCGGCGCAACATCGAGGGCCGAAGGGCCTGTACTGCGCTGTAATGTTCTATGTTCTATGTTCTATGTGGAGCTGGAGGAACACAGCAGGCCAGGCAGCATCAAAGGAGCAGGAAAGCTGACCTTTCAGGTTGGGACCCTTCTTCAGAAATAACTGAAATATCTGAAAAGTTCATCCACTTCACCAACACCTTCCACCCCAACGTTAAGTTCACCTGGATCATCTCTGATACCTCTCCTTCCTGGACCTCTCCGTTTCCATCTCTGGAAACCGATATCCATTTCAAGCCCACCGACTCCCACAGCTACCTAGAATACACCTCCTCCCACCCACCTTCCTGCAAAAATGCCATCCCCTATTCCCAATTCCTTCGCCTCCGCCGCATCTGCTCCCAGGATGAGGCATTCAACTCCCGTACATCTCAGATGTCCTTGTTTTTCAAGGACTGCAACTCCTCCCCTCCCGCCCCCGTGTCTCTGGCATTTCCCGCAACTCATCCCTCACACCCCATCCCAGCAATAACAACCAAAACAGAATCCCCCTCGTCCTCACGTACTGCCCCACCAACCTCCGGATCCAACGCATCATCCTCCGACACTTCCGCCATCTGCAATCCGACCCCACCACCAAAGACATTTTTCCATCCCCACCCTTATCTGCTTTCTGGAGGGACCACTCTCTCTGTGACTCCCTTGCATGCTCCACACTCCCCTCCAGCCCCACCACACCCGGCACTTTTCCCTGCAACCGCAGGAAGTGCTACACCTGCCCCTACACCTCCCCCCTCACCCCCATTCCAGGCTCCAAGAAGACTTTCCACATCAAGCAGATGTTCACCTGCACTTCTGCTAACGTGGTATACTGTATCCGCTGTTCCCATTGTGGCCTCCTCTACATCAGGGAAACCAAGCGGAGGCTTGGGGACCGCTTTGCGGAACACCTACGCTCGGTTCGCACTAAACAACTGCACCTCCCAGTCGCGAACCATTTCAACTCCCCCTCCCATTCCTCAGCCGACATGTCCATCCTGGGCCTCCTGCAGTGCCACAACGATGCCACCCGAAGGTTGCAGGAACAGCAACTCATATTTCTCTTGGGAACCCTGCAGCCCAATGGTATCAATGTGGACTTCACAAGCTTCAAAATCTCCCCTCCCCCTACTGCCTCCCAAAACTAACCCAGCTTGTCCCCGCCTCCCTAACCTGTCCTTCCTCCCACCTCAAGCCTCACCCCCATCTCCTACCTACTAACCTCATCCCGCCCCCTTGACCTGTCCGTCCTCCCTGGACTGACCTATCCACTCTCTAACTCCCCACCTGCACTCACCTTTACCAGCTCCATCCCCGCCTCTTTGACCTGTCTGTCTCCTCTCTACCTATCCTCTCCTTTATCCATCTTCTATTCACTTCCCCCTCTCTCCCTATTTATTTCAGGTCCCCCTTCCCCTCCCCCATTTCTGAAGAAGGGTCTAGGCCCGAAACGTAAGCTTTCCTGCTCCTCTGATGCTGCTTGGCCTGCTGTGTTCATCCAGCTCTACACCTTGTTATCTCTGTAGCCGAATCTTGCTTTGTCCCCATAATCTTTGATCCCATTCACCCCAAGTGCTATATCTAGCTGCCTCTTGAATGCATTCAATGTTTTGGCATCAACTATTTTCTGTGGTAATGAATTCCACAGGGTCACCACTCTTTGGGTGAAGAAATGTCTCCTCAACTCTGTCCTAAATGGTCTACCCTGAATCCTCAGACTGTGACATTTGGTTCTGGACGCACCCACCATCGGGAACATCCTCCCTGCATTTACCCTGTCTGGTCCTGTTAGAATTTTGGGTCTTTATCAGATCCAGCCTCATTCGTCCGAACTCTAGTGAAAACAATTGTAACCTCGTCAATCTCTCCTCATACGTCAGTCCCACCATCCCCGGAATCAGTCTGGTAAACCTTCACTGCACACTCTGGAGAGCAAGAGCATCCTTCCTCAGAAATATAGACCAAAATTGCACCCAATGTTCTAGGTGTGACCTCACCAAGGCCCTGTATAACTGCAACAACACATCCCTGCTCCTGTACCCGAAACCTCTCACAATGAAGGCCAACATACCATTTGCCTTCTTTACCACCTGCTGCACCTGCATGCTTACCTTTAGCGACTGATGCACAAGGACACCCAGGTCTCGTTGCACACTCCCCTGTCCCAATTTACAGCCATTCAGGTAGTAATCTGCCTTCTTGTTTTTGCTTTCAAAGTGAATAACCTCGCATTTATCCAAATTATACTGAATCTGCCATTGATTTGCCTACTCACCCGACCTGTCCAGATCATGCTGAAGGATTTCTGCTTCCTCGTCACAGTTCACCCTCCCACCTAACTTGGTATCATCTGCAAACTTTAAGATGTTACATTTTGTTCCCTCATTCAAATCATTTATATATATTGTGAATAGCTGGGGTCCCAGCACCAAACCCTGTGGCACCCCACTAGTTACTCCTTGCCAATTTGAAAAGGTCCTATTAATTCCTACTCTTTGTTTCCTCTCTGCCAACCAGTTTTCTATTCATCTCAGTACACTTCCCACAATCTCATGCACTTTAATCTTGCACAAAAATCTCTTTTGCGGGACTTGGTCAAACGCTTTCTGAAAGTCCAAATATATCACATCAACTGGCTCCCCTTTGTCATCCCTACTAGTTACATCTTCATAGAATTCCAACAGATTTGTCAAGCATGATTCCCTCTTCATAAATCCATGCGACTCTGTCTGATCCTGCCACTACTTTCTAAATGCTCCACAAAAAGTCCTTGAAAATGGATTCAAGAATTTTCCCCACTTCCGATGTTAGGTCTACTGATATATAATTCCCTGTTTTCTCTCTACCTCCATTTTTGAATATTGGAGTGACATTAGCAACCCTCCAATCTGCAGGGACTGTTCCAGAGTCTATAGAATCCTGGAAGATGACCATCAATGCATCCACTATTTCTAGAGCGTCTTCCTTTAGTACGCTGGGATGTAGATTATCAGGCCCTGGGGATTTTCCCAGCACCATTTATCTACTAATATTGATCTCCCTCAATTCTTCCCTCTCACTAAATCTTGCATTCTCCAACATTTCTGGTATCTGATTTGTGTCCTCTTTTGTGAAGACAGCCAAAGTATGTGTTCAGTTACTTAGCCATTTCTTTGTCCCCTATTATACAATCCCCTGTTTCTGTCTGTAGGGGACCTATATTTGTCTTCACCAATCTCTTTCTCTTCATGTACCGATGGAAACTCTTAGTGTCAATCTTTATATTCCCTGCAAGCTTGCTTTCATACTGTATTTTCCCCTTCTGAATCAATCCTGTGGTCCTCCTTCCACACTGCTGTCAATCCTCAGACGTATCACTTTTCTTAGCCAATCCCTATGCTTTTTCCTTAGTTTCCTTACTATCTCTAATATCCTTTGTATGCCGTGGATTGACCCTCTTACCCATTTTGCTTTTGTGCCAGACAGGAATAAACAGTTGTTGCAGTTCCCCTATGCGTTCCTTGAATGTTTGCCATTGCCTATACACTGTCATCCCTTTTAAGCAACTCTTGTCAATCTATCAAGGCCAACTCGCACCTCATATCTTCGTGTTTCCTTTATTAAGATTCATCATGCTAGTCTCTGAATCAACTACCTCACTCTCCATCTTGATATAAAAAGATTCTGTCATGTTATGGTCACTCATTCCCCCAGGGGTCTTGCTCAACTAGATTGGAAATGATTCCCTTCTCATGACACAGTGCCTGCTCTCTTGTTGGTTCCTTCACATATTGGCCAAGAAAACCATCCCGTATACACTCCAGAAATTCCTCCTCTCTGGTATTATGGCTAATTTGATTTGCCCAATCTATGTACAAAATCACCCGTGATCATTGATATTCTCTTGTCACATGCATCTCTAATTTCCTGTTCAATGCCATTCCCACCATCACCATTGCAGTTTGGGGATCACAGTTGTTTTTTGGCCCTTGGTATTTCTCAACTTTACCCATACAGATGCCATATTGTCAGAGCTAATATCCTTCTCACTATTGTGTTAATTTCTCTTTAACCACCAATGCCACTCCACCACCTTTCCCCTTTTGCCTGTCCTTCCTAAATACTGAATAGCCTGGAACATTCAGTTCCCATCTCTGGTCACCCTGCAGCCATGTCTCAGTTACCCCAATTATATTGTAGCTGTTTACATCTATCTGTGCAATTGGTTCATCCACTTTATTGCAAATGCGCATTAAGGCACATATATTCTGCTTTTAGGACTTCATACCTTTTTTTTGGTAAAGGTAAATGATGGGGTGAAAATTAAGTGATAAGACGGTGTAGAGCTGGATGAACGCAGCAGGCCAAGGAGCATCAGAGGAGCAGGAAAGCTGACGTTTCGGATTGAGAC
Organism: Rhincodon typus; assembly: GCF_021869965.1. NCBI lineage: Eukaryota > Metazoa > Chordata > Chondrichthyes > Orectolobiformes > Rhincodontidae > Rhincodon > Rhincodon typus. The sequence goes on along the minus strand of NC_063341.1, from coordinate 56,785,188 downwards.
CCTGCTTCAGAAATGGGGGAGGGGAAGGGGATTCTGAAATAAATAGGGAGAGAGGGGGAGGCGGATAGAAGTTGGATAAAGGAGAAGATAGGTGGAGAGGAGACAGACAGGTCAAAGAGGCGGGGTTGGAGCCTCCCCCTCTCTCCCTATTTATTTCAGAGGAAGAAAACATAACACACTTTTTCCAGAAGAGTGAGAGAGATCTTAGAAAAATATACGTATTAATTAAGGAAAACCAGCACAGAGTTGTAAACACTTTGTTACGGTCAACTAAACTAATCGAAGTTTTGATAAACTAGAAGAGAAGGTTGGTGAAGGGAAAACCGTGGATGTTCCTTCAAGAATGTTAGGAAAGTATTTGACAAAATGCTACTTTGGCAAAATAAAAAGCTGGTTAACAAAATTACAACATGTAGAATAGGAGGGTAAATGTCAACTTGGGTTTGGAAAAAAATTGGCTTAAGGGCAGGAAACAGTACGATGGACAGTGATGATGACATCATTTCATGGCAACAGGACATGGATGGGCGAACGGAATAGGCAGACAAGAGACAGGAGGAATTTACTGTAGGTAACTGTGAGGTGATGCATTTTGACAGAAGGATGGGTAGAGGGACAGAGACTTTTGCAGAGCTCAAGTATGTGCTGTGACAGAGGGATCTAGGCATTCATGTACATAGATCTTTGAAATTATATATTAAGAGAGTAATTTACAAATCATTTGGGATCTTTGGCTTTATAATTCGACATATTGAGGTCAAAAGCACGGACGTTCTGAGGCTGAATGTGTACAGTATCTGGTTAGGCCATAACTGGAGTATTTCATCCCATTGTTGTTGTTACACTCCGGGAGGGATGTGTGTGTCCTTGAAAATGTGCCGAGAAGGTTTGGTTTGATTTGATTTATTGTCACATGTACCTGAGTACAGTGAAAAGTTTTTTGTTTTGCAAGCAGTGCAGGCAGATCATAGTAAATGACATACAGATCAAAGGGCACTCAGACAGTGTGAGGCATACAAGGTTACAACTGCACAGAAGATGCTCAAAAGCAAGGTCAACATTTGATTTGAAATTAGAGAGATCAGTTCAGCAGCCTGATAACAGCAAGGAAGAATCTGTTCTTGAACCTGTTGGAAGAGAGTATTCCAGTGGTTGGAGGGGTCTTTGATGTTGGTAGCCTTTCTGTGGCAACGAGGAGTGTAAATGGAGTCCATCAATGGGAGGTTGGCTTCCATGATGGTCTGGGCTATGCACACAACTTTCTTTAGTTTCCTAAGAGCCTGAGCAGAGCAATTGCCACACCAGGCCGTTATACACCAAGATAGAATGCATCTGTAGAAGTTGGTGAGGGTTCTTATGGACACGCCGAATTTCCTCAGCCTCCTGAAGAAGAAGAGGCATTGTTGTGCTTTCTTGACCGCATCTACATGGGAGGTCTAGGTCAGATTGTTCATTATTGTCACTCCTAGGAACTTTACACACGACCCTCTCTACCTCAGCTCCGTTGAAGTAGATAGGGGTGTGTCCTCCTTACTTCCTGAAGTCAATGATCAGTTTTTTTGTCTCACTGACATAGAGACAGACCCTATTATCATTGCACCATGGCACCAAGCCCTCTATCTCCTTCCTGTATTCTCACTCATCATTGTTTGATATCCGGCCTACGACGGTGGTATCATCAGCAAACTTGTAGATGGCGTTCATACAAAATTTGGCCACGCAGTCGTGGGTGTATAGGGAGTAGAATGGAGCTGAGAACGCATCCTTGCAGGGCACTAGTGTGGAGGAGGTGCTGTTGTCCATCTTCACCGAATACAGTCTGTGGGTCAAGAAGCTGAGGATCCAGTTGCAAAGGGCAGGGCCAAGACCTTGGTCTCAGAGTTTTGAGATTAGTCTGGTAGGGATTATAGTGTTGAAGGTGTAGTTGTAGCTGATGCATAGGAGCCTGCTGTAGGTGTCCTTGTTATCCAGATGTTCCAGGAAGTCCATGACGGTAGTGGTTTAGTCATCTTGGTTGTCCACTGAAATCTTTAATTTGGTCCAGTCCACTGATTCCAAGCAGCCTCTCATAAGCTCTTCTGCAGTCGCAGACCAGCATTATACCACTTTCTGTGAAGGATCCTGTCATTTCAACTTCTGCTTGTTGGCTGGGAGGAGAAACACAGTATTGTGATCTGACTTTCCAAAGTGCGGAAGGGCTATGGAACGTTAGGTGTCTTTGGCTGTGTAGCAGTCGTCAAGGATGTTTGATCCTCTGGTGGGGCAGAAGACATGTTGGGGTACTGGTTGAAGTGCCGGCCACAATGAATAGGGCCTTAGGGAATTTTATCTCCAGAGCACCACCGACGTTTGCCAGATGGTTTCAAGTATTAGATTACAAGATTAGGTTAGAGATGCTTGGTTCACCACAGAAGATTGAGGAGAGATCTTAGAGAAATATACAAAATCATGACCAGTTTGTGTCAAGTAGACAAAGAAAAGAACAAAGAACAAAGAAAATTAAAGCACAGGAACAGGCCCTTCAGCCCTCCAAGCCTCCGCCAATCCAGATCATCTATCTAAACCTGTCGCCTATTTTCCAAGGATCTGTATCCCTCTGTTCCCTGCCCATTCATGTATCTGTCTAGATACATCTTAAATGATGCTATTGTGCCCGTCTCTACCACCTCCGCTGGCAACGCGTTCCAGGCACCCACCACCCTCTGTATTAAGAACTTTCCACGCATATCTCCCTTAAACTTTTCCCCCCTCACCTTGAAATCGTGACCCCTAATAATTGAGTCCCCCACTCTGGGGGGAAAAAGCTTCTTGCTATCCACCCTATCAATACCTCTAATGATTTTGTAGACCTCAATCAGGTCCCCCCTGAACCTTCATCTTTCTAATGTAAATAATCCTAATCTACTCAACCTCTCTTCATAACTAGCGCCCTCCATACCAGGCAACATCCTGGCGAACCTCCTCTGCACCCTCTCCAAAGCATCCACATTCTTTTGGTAATGTGGCAACCAGAACTGTATGCAGTATTCCAAATGTGGTCGAACCAAAGTCCTGTACAACTGTAACATGACCTGCCAACTCTTGTATTCAATACCCCGTCCGATGAATGAAAGCATGCCGTATGCCTTCTTGACCACTCTATCAACCTGCGTTGCCACCTTCAGGGTACAATGGTCCTGAACACCCAGATCTCTCTGTGCATCAGTTTTCCCCAGGGCTTTTCCATTTACCATATAGTTTGCTCTTGAAGTGGATCTTCCAAAATGCATCACCTCGCATTTGCCTGGATTGAACTCCATCTGCCATTTCTCCGCCCAACTTTCCAATCTATCTATATTCTGCTGCATTCTCCGAACGTTCCCTTCACTATCTGCTACTCCACCAATCTTAGTGTCATCTGCAAACTTGCTAATCAGACCATCTATACCTTCCTCCAGATCATTTATGTATATCACAAACAACAGTGGTCCCAACACGGATCCCTGTGGAACACCACTGGTCAGAGTTCTCCATTTTGAGAAACTCCCATCCACTACAACTCTGTCTCCTGTTGCCCAACCAGTTCTCTATCCATCTAGCTAGTACACCCTGGACCCCATGCGACTTCACTTTCTCCATCAGCCCACCATGGGGAACCTTATCAAACGCCTTACTGAAGTCCATGTGTATGACATCTACAACCCTTCCCTCATCTATCAAGCTGTTCTTGTTAGTTGACAATGCAAATGCTCGGGGACTTAAGGTTTTGGGCAAGAGATGCAAGGAGATGTAGGGAAGAACCTTTTTATGCACCATGTGGCAATGACTTGAAATACTGCCTATGACAGTGGTGGAATAAGATTAATGATTTCAAAAGGAATTTGGTTCAACACTGGAGGGATGTAAACTTCCAGGGCTATGAGGGTAGAATGGGGGAAGGGAGCTGACTGAAATAATCTACAGAGAGCTGTAATTGGACATGCTGACTTCAAAGTCCACCTCCTGTGTCCTCACAGCTCTACAACTATATGATAAGTATATAATAATCACCTCGTACATCTTGCAGAATACAAAGAAATCACTTGAATGGATACTGAATCATTGCATTTTATTAAAAATGTTATGAGAAGCAAAACTTGCAAAACCCGGGAGAGTTTTAGAAATAATAAATAGCATTCGGAATATTGTGACATTCTCTCTTCCCGTAGATACTGTTTGTATATTTGTACAACTTTAACAGTACATTGGTAGTATTCAAATACTGCAGTAAAATAGTACCATAAGTTCTTGTTTAATGTTGCCCCACATAACATTGTTTTGCTTAACTATTAGTATAGGGTGTAATTTTAAAGATTCAACACATGAATGTTTCCTGTAGTTATGAATAGCTACTTTATATAATACTGCATTGTGTTCCAATTTGTGTACAAATCAATTTATGAGTGGATTCAAGAACAGAACCCGTTCGCAGCCTCGGGGCTGCCTGCAAGTTATCGGGACCTATAAACTAATTGTATGTTGTGAAATTAACTTGCATGTCATTTACCTGAGCCAAGAAGTACCACTTTGGCTCAGCTGTTCCTCCCTTCTGACTTGAAGCTGCTCCCAGTGCGGAGCCTTTTAACATGACGCCTCTCTCAGGCTCAACCTTCTGATTGCAGCATTTTCACCATTTGATATCCCTACTTGTGGGCTGTCCACATGTCTGAATCTTTGAGGTACTAAGCCCCAGTGCCTAAGGCCTGCACCAGGGAATCTTTACGCATTGTACTCTAGATTGCCAGTTTGAGCCATAGAGTCATATAATTATACAGCATGGTAACAGACTGTTTGGTCCAACTCAGTCCATGCCGAACATAAACCAAACTAAACTAATCCCACCTGCTGATGCTTGGCGCACCCCTCCAAATACTACTTGTTCATGTATTTAGCCAAATGTCCTTTAAACATTGTCACTATACCCGCATCTCCACACGCAAAACACTCTCCGTGTAAAAAGTTGCCCCTCATGTCTTTTTTAAATATTTTTCCTCTCACCTTAAAAATATGTCACCAGTCTTGAACTCCCCATCCCTGGAGAAAAGACACCTGACGTTCACCTTATCCATACTTCCACTTCCTCATCCAAGTCATTTATAACATCACAAAGAGCAGAGGTCCCAGAACAGATCCCTGCGGAACACCACTGGTCACCGAGCTCCAGGCCGAATACTTTCCATCTACTACCACCTTCTGTCTTCTATTGGCAGCCAATTCTGTATCCAGACAGCCAAATTTCCCTGAACCCCATGTCTCCTTACTTTCTGAATGAGCCAACCATGGAGAACCTTATCAATTGCCTTGCTCATATACACCACATTCATTGCTCTACCTTCAGTGTGTTTCGTCACATCCTCAAAGAATTCAGTAAGGCTGGTGGGGCATGACCTGCCCCTCTCAAAGCCATGCTGACTATTTCTAATCAAACTGTTCTTTTCCAAGTAATCATAAATAGTATCTCTCAGAATCCTCTCCAATAATTTGCCCACCACAGAAGTAAGACTGACTGGTCTGTAATTCCCAGGATTATCCCTATTCCCTTCTTGAACAAGGAATAACATTTGCTACCCTCCAGTCATCTGGTAGTACTGCAGTGGACAGTGAGGACGCAAAGATCATCGCCAAAGTGCAGCAATCTCTTCCCTCCATTCCTGGCAACATCCTGGTAAATCTTTTCTGAATCCTCTCCTGTTTAATAATATCCTCCCTATCGGAGGATGATTAGAACTGGACACAATACTCCAGAAGAGGTCCCAACTCTTATACTCAAAGGTCTGAGCAATGAAGGCAAGCATGTTAAACTGTCTCCATGTGACGCAAACTTCAAAGAAATAATGTGCCTGAACCCCTAGGTTTCTCTGTTATACAGCACTGCCCAAGACCCTACTTGTAATTGTATGAGTCCTGCCCTTGTTTGTTTCACCAAAATGCAATACCTCCCATCTGCCATTCCTCAGCCCATTGATCCAATTGATCAAGATCTCTTTGTAATGTTAGATAATCTTCTTCACTGTTCACTATACCATCAATTTTGGTGTCATCCGCAAACTTACTAACCAAGCCTTCTATATTCTCATGTAAATCATTTATATAAATGATGAACAAAAGTGGATCCAGCAATGATCCCTATGGAACACCGCTGGTAACAGGCCTGCAGTCTGGAAAACAATCCTGCATCACAAGACTCTGTCGCCTTTGGTTAAACCAATTTTGTATCCATTTGGCAAGCTCACCCTGAATCTCAAGTGATATAACTTTACTAATTAATCTACCATGCAGAACCTGGTCAAAGGCTTTACTAAAGTCCAAACAAACAATGTCTGCCACTTTGCCCTCATCAATCTTCTTGGTTACTTCCTCAAAAAATGTAATCAAGTTTGTAAGACACGATTTCCCTTGTACAAAGCCATGCTGATTATCCTTAATCATTCCTTTCCTCTCCACATGCTTGCAAGTCCTATCTTTCAGAATCACCTCCAATAGCCTACCCACCACTGAAGTCAGACTTACAGGTTTATAGTTCCAGGCTTCTCCTGTCATCCCTTCTTAAACCAAGGCACAAGATTAGCCATTTTTTCCAGTCATCCAGCACCTCATCCATAGATATTGATGATACAAATATTTCTGCAAGGGGCCTTTCTAATTACCTTTCTAACTTCCCACAACTTCCTGGGATACACTAGATCTGATCCTGGAGATTTATCCACCTTTAGCACGTCCTCTTCTGTAATATGAATTGTTTTCAAAACATCAATGTTTATTTCCCTAAATTCTCTAGTGTCCATTTCTTTCTCTTCGGTAAAATCTGATGCGAAGTATTCATTTAATATCTCTCTCATCTCCCAAGGTTCAACACACAATCAACCTTTTTGATCTTTAGGGGCCCTACTCTCTCTCAAGTTACTCTCTTTCCCATGACATACTTATATAATCTCTTTGGATTATCCTTAACCTTATCTGCAAAGGCTGTCTCATATCCCCTCTTTGTCTTCCTAATTTCTCTCTTAAGAATGCCTCTACACACTCTATATTGCTAAAGAGGTTTATTTGAACCCAATTGTCCATATCTAATATGATTCTTTTTTATTCTTGACTAGAACCTCAATCTTTCTACATTCATTGTTCCTAAATCCTTCCAGCATTACCTTATACTCTAACAGGAACATAATGATTCTGAACTCCCAGTATCACACTTTTGAAAGCCTCCTGATTATCAGATGCCCCTTTACCTGTGAACAGTCTACCTCAATCAACATTGGAAAGTTCTTGTCTCAAGCCATTAAAATTTGACTTACTCCATTTAAAAACTTTAACTGTTATGGAAGGCTTATCCTTTTCTTTAACTATTTTAAAACTAATAGAATTATGATCAGTATATCCCTACTATCACTTCAGTCACATGCCCTGCCTTATTACCCAAGAGAAGGTCAGGTTTTGCTCCTTTTCCAGTAGGAATATTTACATATTAATAAGAAAATTTTCTTGACAGGTTTAACAAATTCTTCACCATTCAGACTTTTAACACTATGGTAATCCCAGTCAATATTTGGAAAATTAAAATCATCTACTACTACAACCTTATTATTCTTACATATATCTGAGATCTCTCTACGTATTTGTTTCCCAATTTCCATCTGACTGTTGGGGGCCTATAGTACAATTCCATCAAGGTCATCATTCCTTTCTTATTTCTAATACTGCTTGGACCTGTGCTATATCATAACCATTGCCTGATGATATTTTGGGGGGCCTGTTTTGCCCCTTCATTATAGCCATCACTGCCTATAGGAGCCAAGTGGGCACGCTGGCGCTATTTCTCTTGGTTGGCAGCGGGGCCTTGGCCATCATCCCACTCCTTCTTTGGCAACGGAGTCTGGGATCAGTGGTGACAAAAAAAATGCAGCATGGAAACAGAGATAGTAAGAACTGCCGATGCTGGAGTCTGAGATGACACAGTGTGAAGTTGGAGGAACACAGCAGGCCAGGCAGCATCAGAGGAGTAGGAAAGCTGACGTTTCGGGTCAGGACCCTTCTTCATTTTTCTGAAGAAGGGTCCTGACCCGAAACGTCAGCTTTCCTACTCCTCTGATGCAGCATGAAAACAAATGTCTTTTTAAAAACTGAAAGGTAGAAATCAATGGTCAAGGTTCTGTTATGGCTTAGTAGCATAATCATTGTAAAATTAGCAAAATTTGTTTTGTGCCTTCAGATGGAAGTATGTTTCTGTTTATTGTGAAGAGAGTTGTTCAAGACTGTCCAAAGTGGATAAGCATTAACTTTAGATCGAAATTTGAAGCTAAGTTAGAATGTAAGTGGTGAATTATTTAATAATGCCTTATCTCTCAAAAAGCAAAATAAGGTGAAAACATTTGGCTCAGGAGCATCTGTAGTTTTGGCAAATCAAGAAACATTTGGTTCCAAAATCATATTTTTACTGCGTACACAGTCTATGGAAATGGCCCATGCCGGATTCCATTTTGGTATGAGCATTAGCATGATAGAGTAGATAGTTTGTTATGTCAGTTAGTGTACAACACTGATTTGATCCCAGTCCATGAGACTTCCAGACTCACCGCTCCAGCAACATTCATCAGTTCAACAGCAGGAAAACCACTCCAAACCACTGGTATTTGAAGTTATCCGTTTTCAGTTTAATTGTTGATTGATTGATTGATTGATTTTCTTCAAATTTATAGAACTGCTGTGATTTTCTATCGCTGTTTTAAAGTTAGTTGTGCAGCAGGGTCAAAATCATTCTTCTTCTTCTGTGAGATTTTCTCGAGATCAACTTGGTTTTTGGCAGTTAATTTTTCATTCTCATTAACGCATTTATCAGGTGATGCCATCAGATAGTAACAATTCTTCTGTACTTCCACTGATAGATGGAGAATTTGGACTGTATAGAATTGGAATTAGACAAATTTATCAATACCCTGAATGATGATCAACTCATTTCATTGAACTTAAAGCCACAGTACACAAGGAAAGCGATAGTTTCTTAGACATCACAGCATTCAAATTGTACAAAAGTACAGGCATAAGTTCAAATTACTGACACACTTCTGCACTGAAGTCATCACCTTTAAATACAATTTCTACAGGAGGAAGGATGTGGTGGCACTGGAGGCAGTCTAGAGGAGATTCACCAGGTTGATCCCAGGGATGAAAGGGCTGTTGTTTGAAGAGCAGTTGAATAGCATGGGCTTGTACTCGCTGGATTTCAAAAGAATGCAGGGGGATCTGACTGGGGTATATAAAATGCTAAGGGGGATTGATAAGGTGGACATTGAACAGATGTTCCCCATTGTGGGACAGTCTCAAACAAGAGATCATAGAGTAGTACCAAGAGTGAGAGGAGGTATGTTCAAAACTGAGATAAGGAGGAACTACTTCTGTCATAGGGTTGTGAATTTGTGTAACTCATTGCCCCAAGTGCATTGGAGACAGTATCAATCAACAGGTTCAAGAAATAGATATCTTTCTGATGAAAGGTGGGGTAAAGGGAAGCAGGCAGGAAAGTGGAGTTGAGACCAGGATAAGATCAGCCGTGATCATGTTAATTGCAGAGCAAGCTCGAAGGGCTAAATTGCCTACTTCTGCTCCTAATTCTATGTTCCTAATGCATTCCTAATACATTTGGAACCTTTTAATCAAGCATTTACAACTCTGTTTCAGTACCTCTGATCTCAATTTCAGATTTAAATTTAACAATTGACAGTGTTCATTACAGTAATTTCTCTTTCTTTTTTCTCTTTCTTTTTTTCTCTTTCTTCTCTCTCGCCTCTCTTTCTTCTTTCCCGCCTCTCTTTCTTTTCCCCCCCTTTCTGGCCTTGACCTACTCCCAAAACTTGCAGTCATCCTTTCCACCCCCTTTTTTTGCAGTGTTTTCTTCTCCTTGCATTTCTCCTCCTCCTCCTCCCTTCTCATGACTCTTACAGTATCCCTTTCCTCAACTCACCTTTTAGTTGCTTTCTACCTTACACCCCTCTTGCAGCATCCTTCTCTCCCCTACACCCCTTGTAGCCTCTTTCTTCTCTCTCACACCTCTTACAACCTCCTTCTCTCTCCTCCCCTCATGCAACCAACGTCTTCTCTCAGCTTTTCATTCAGCCTCCATTACCTTCCTTGTAAGCCATTTCTCCTCCCACCTCTCATTAAAGCCTCCTCCCTCGTCCCCAAACCCTCCTGCGCTGCCTTTTCCACCAACCCCTGTAGTTTCCTAGATGATGCCCCCATTCTGAGCCCAGAAATCCTGCAAAGGAATTTTAGCTTCAGCAAAAGGCCCCTGTTGTTGCCAAAGATGGCTCTCGACTCCACACTCCAGATGCTCGGCAGCCAATCAAATAGCACTCCTCCGTCAACTCCCTCAGTGCCAGCACTGACTTTCCCAACTGCTTGTTGCTCCTATAATTACAGGCTGTTTATCTCCCACATATGGGAGAGGCCCTGCCTGTAATTGAAGGGGCAGTTCCTCAGTATTTTCTCTGTTCTACTTATGGAGTGAAGTTTTCTGATTTGTTTGCCCCCAGTTAGATTTTCCTGGGTGATTTGGGGACTTTTGGGAGTGAATCCACGAGCCAACCCTTGTGTATTTTGTTCTGCACGTAGAAGGACTTTGTTCTAGTCAAACTGCTTTCTTCTTGTGCCTACTAAGTTACCATTCTTCTAAGCCTAGAGCCTGAGAGAAGTAGAGCAGTGGCACCATAGAGGAAGCCAAACCGCTCACAGGCGGAGGAGTTGATGGAGAAGGGCTCTTGACCAAAGTCTTTACCCAGTCAGGGTCTTCGGGGAGCATTTCTCATACCTCAGCCTTCACTGGAAACATTACAGTGCAGTTCACTGACATCTGCCGCCATCCGCAGGCAAAGTGTCCTGTCTCTGATGGCATGTTTGGAGATGGGAAGGATGTGTAATTGGGCAGTATGGCACTGTACATCAACCATGCCGATTTCCTATCTCCATCAGAATCTAATTCTGGAAAGGAAGTACCATGTTTCGTGTTTGCACCCTGCCATTAATCGTTGCCTCGAAGTGTCCAAATAATGACCATCCAAGAGTGGTCTTCTGCTATTACTCGTATTAACTTGGATGCAGCTGGGCCTGTCACCCCATTATGTGCATAACAACTAGATCCGTGCTTGTCATCTCTGGGGGTGGGGCAGCGGCATGTGCAGGTACATACCTTGGTCAAAGGCAATCAAGTGCCTGATTGAGGTCTCGACATTAGGAAAAGGTGGGGCCACTGATGTCCCAGCACCCCCGCTTGCTCATCTGATCCCTGCCCCCGCAGCCTCCATCCTGCAAAGCTCCTCTCTGATGTTGCTCACCTTGGGCCTCAAAAGCTTCATGACCTTGGAACTCTGGTCCCTGTCCTTCTGGCAGAAGCCATGGGCTAGCCAATGGTACAGTAAATGGCCTCTGAATGTGGTCCAAGTAGGTGAAACCGATGCCCCATATGTTTATTTTCTGGGAAAGGCTGGCTAGTGGATTACTTTATAGTCTAGCTGGCCTACCTGAAACAGGCAGAACTCGGACAAGACAAGCTGATTGTTTGTGCAAGAAATACCACGGGCTTAGATTAGATGGCTCAAAAGGAAAGCATCACCGCAAACCTAATCTACTGCACAATATTTCTGCATAAACTGCCTTTGTACTATAAAGTTCTCTGATTCATTAATACATTTTCTCCATAAATATGTTAACAGGCCTGCTGGGTGATTCTGTTTTTTTATTCATTGAGTGGAAGTGGGCCTTCTTGTCCTTTGCTGAAATGCAGGGGCCTCCTTTCCAGTGGCCATGAAGGTAACCATGTCCATGAATGTTTTTCCGACAGGAGCAAAGCTGAAGCAATTAATATCTTGAAAATAGTGCATTTTGTTGGTAGACCTTGTAAAACTAGAATTTTCAAATTCTCTATCTAGTGAGTAATAAGAAAGGAGGAAGAGAGAAAATGGAGAATTATAGGCCACTTATCCTGACATCGGTGGTGGGGAAAATGCTGGATGTAATAACTGAGCATTTGGAAAGCGGTGACAGAACCGGTCCTCGTCAGCGTAAATCCACTAAAGGGAAATCATGCGTGACAAATCTTCTGGAATTTTTTGAGGATGTGACCAGTAGAGTTGGACAAGGGTGGATCAGTAGATGTCATGTATCTGGACTTTCAAAAGGCTTTTGACAAGGTTCCACACGGGATTAGTAAGGAAAATTAAAGCACATGGTATCGAAGGTAATGTATTGACATGGATAGAGAACTGGTTGGCAAACAGGAAGCAGAGAGTTGGAATAAATGAATCCTTTTCAGAGTGGCAAGCAGTGACGAGTAGAGTACCGCAGGGTTCAGTGCTTGGACCCCAGCTGTTCACAATATACATTAACAATTTGGACGAAGGTATTGAATACAATATCTCCAAATTTGCAGACTAAGCTGGGTGGCAGTGTGTGCTGTGAGGAGGATGCTAAAAGGCTGCAGGGTGACTTGGACAGAGTGGCTGAGTGGGCAAATACTTGGCAAATGCACAATAATGTGGATAAATGTGAAGTTATCCACTTTGGTTGCAAAAAGAGAAAGGCAGATTATTATCCAAATGGTGGCAGTTTAGGAGAAGGTGAGGTACAATGAGACCTGAGTTTCATGGTGGACCAGTCATTAAAGGTTGGCATGTAGGTGCAGTGAGGAAAGCTAATGACATGCTAGCCTTCATAGTGGGAGGATTTGAGTATCAGAGTAACTTTGTCTTGCTGCAGTTATTCAGGACCTTGATGAGGCCACACCTTGAGTATTGTGTGCAGTTTTGGTCTCCTAGTCTGAGGAAGAACATCCTGGCTATTGAGGGAGTCCAGTGAAGGTTCAGCAGACTGATTCTCGGGATGGCAGGACTGACATATGAGGAAAGGCTGAATCGACTGGGCTTGTATTTGCTGGAATTTAGAAGAATGAGGGGGAAATCTCATAGAAACATATAAAATCTTGATGGGACTGGACAGGCTAGATGTGGGAAGAATGTTCCCGATGTTGGGGAAGTCCAGAACTAGTGGTCACAGTCTAAGTATAAGGGGTAAGCCATTCAGGACTGAGATGAGGAAGATTTTTGTCACTCAGAGTTGTGAACCTATGGAATTCTCTCCCACAGGAAACTGTTGGGGCCAATTCATTAGATGTATTCAAGATGGAGCTGGACATGGCCTTTGTGGCTAAAGGGATCAAGGGGTATGGTGATACTGAGATTGCATGATCAGCCATGATCATATTGAATAGTTGTGCGGCCTCGAAGGTTGAATGGCCTGCTGCTGCACCTATTTTGTGCGTTCCTATGTTTCTATGTAAAGAATTATAGATAAGTTTAATTAAGGACTAAAATATGAGTATTTGTGGTGATATCACCAGTGCTCCTCATCACTTTCTCAGGGGCTTATGGGGATGGCCAGTGAAGCCCACATCCACTGAATGAATAAAAAATAAAATTGCCCAGCAGGCCTGTTAACATATTTAAGGTGAAAGTGTATCAATGAATCAGAGAATGTTCCAGTACAAAAGCAGTTGGCAGGCATGTCGTGTCGCAGATTAAGCTTGTGGCAATGTTTTTCCATTTGAACCATCTAATCTAAGTCCACTGCTTCTCTGGCACCCCAAATCCATAATACGTACAGTTTTAAAGATTTTAAAGTTTTTTAATCACTCTTTACAAAAGTAATCTTAATACTCATAATGTTGAACTTGCTTCAACGTTGTATGAGCTTTGGCTTTTATTTGCTGGCCGTTTGATCATTATATCAATGTGCTAATAGATTTTTAAAGAAACACAGAAGCTTATACTAAAGAATAAGACACCTTTATGTAGTGTGTTGTGTCAACCTTTGTATCTTTGTACCAACATACCTCTGCATATCCCAATATCTTGCACTGCTTTGAATATATATAAAATTGTCCCTGAATTTTGCAAATGCCTCTCCCTCAACCACTCAACAGCATAAAAATAAAACGAAGAACTGTGAATGCCGGAGATCTGAAACAAACAAAGGCAGTTCTGAGAAAGGGTCACTTGATTCGAAACATTAACCCTGATTTCTCTCCACAGATGCTGCCAGACCTTCTGAGCTTTTCCAGCAATTTCTGTTTCTGTTTTTGAATAGAGTCAGTCTTTGTGAATAACCGACATCTCCGGTTTATGACATCTACAAAAGACTTAACAATTTATTAATAATGTAGTAGCTTTAGCAGAATCATGTTAAACCACAAGCTAATCTAATTAATATATGTGAATTAAACACAATCAAGTTTAATTCTAGCTGTAACTCTCTGAAAGACAGACAGACAAATAGAGACAGTTAAGGGATACATTGTAACAAAGTTAAAATAACAAAACTGGATGGGTTACTTAAGCCTCCCATAAAGAAGTGATGATCAAGAAGGGACAACAACTCCTCTTCTTCCTCAGGTGACTTAGGAAATTTGGCATGTCCACAAGGATCCTCACCAACTTTTACAGGTGTACCGTAGAAAGCATTCTATCCGGGTGCATAACAGCCTGGTGTGACAACTGCTCTGCCCAGAACCATAAGAAACTACAGAAAGCTTTGCACAGCCCAGACCATCACGAAAGTCAACCTCCCATCCACGAACTCTGTTTACATTTCTTATTGCAGCCGAAAGGCCGCTAAAATCATCAAAGACTTCTCCCACACCGATAATGCTCTCTTCCAGTCTCTTTAATCAGGCAGAAGATACAGAAGCTTGAATACATGCACCAACAGGTTCAAGAACAGCTTCTTCCCTGCTGATATTAGACTACTGAATGGACCTGACTAACTTCAAATAATGTTGATCTTGCTTTGTGCACCTCCTGTGCAGAGTAACCTTGTATGCCTTGCTCTGTCTAAGCGCCTGTGATCTGCATGTCCTTGTTTGCTATGATCTGCCTGTACTGTTTGTAAAACAAAGCTTTTCACTGTACTTAGGTACATGTGACTACAAGAAATCAATTCAAGCAGTTTCTGTGAAGCATTATTTCACAGATACATTGGGTTTTCTCTTAACTGTTTTTCTGAAGATGTTGATCATTGCCACTTTTCTCAGTTCACTCTGAAGATTCAATAATACTTACAACTTGGTTTCTATTCTCTGAACATCTGAAAGCTGGGGTTAGTCAGGGAGCTTTCAAAATTTCATGTTATAACATTAACAGCCAAACTCCTCCTCCTCCGAAATTCTTAGTTCAAAACAGTTCAAAAACTCCAGCTCTCCCTCTATTTGATCATCATGTTCTCTTCCAGACTTGCTGGAATTAATTTCCAGGTACTGACCTCGTTAACGGCCAAACATCTGCTGTCGGTTAAGCATTCTGCCACCCTGGAGTTGAAGAATCTATAGAGTTCTTTTAATAAGAACCAACCTGCAATTAAGTTTCAGGCCTGGCCTCAAAAACAAATAACAACTCCTTTGTTCTTTTTTTAAACACAAGCTGTTGCTCACGGTCCAAAGGTCACCTTTCAGGAGATCACAGAAGCTTTCTGGCATGTGCAACATAGCAATCATGGGTGACGTCAATCTGAATTTGGACTGGGTTAGCTAATTGAGTACTAAAGCTGTGGAGGCCAATTTTCTGGAGTGTTGGGGATGGTTTTCTAAGGCAGTATTTGGAAGAACTAACGAGAGGACAAGCTATTTAGGGTCTAGAATTATATAAAGAAAAGTGCCTAATTTAATAATGGTGTTGTAAAAGAACCTTTAAGGATGAGTGACCACTGTATGCTAGAATTTTCTCTTACAATTAAAAGTGTGTGTTAAATTTGAATAAAGAAAATTATGAAAACATGAGGCACAAGTTGGCTGATCTGCAGAGATTTTATGGATCTAAGGTGACTGACCTCCAACAATTACAACCATCTTATATACCAGGTATGACTTAAACCAGCAGAGATTTTGCCGTCTGACACCTATTGATTCCAGTTGTGCTAGGACTCAACAGCTCTGACTCAACTCATTTTCCCAAAATACCAATACTGCCTGCCCTCTGTGCTATCTACTCGTCTGGGGACACATCACCAACTATCCTCCCCCACGGCACCACTAATGGCTCCCCCATTCACTCCCATCAAACTCTATTCTTCCTTTTCTGTCATTGAAGGAACAATTGGCTCGCTACTAGGACAAAAGGATGAACACCGGGATATGGAGATCACCTTGGACAATCCACCTAATGAGCTGCATTGTGCTGTGCTGCACTGCTGTCTCATTACCACCAGTCCTCTTCATTCTTTCTCTTATGCAGGCATGAGTGGTACCCAGTGATCCTCTGCTCTGAAGAGGCCAGTATTGGAGACCTTCGGCTCCACTTCTGAGGAGGAAGCTGCTGAACCCTGAGAGGATTCACTGGCAACTCTGTAGCCTTAACCAACTCAGACTTTGACCTCAGTAGGTGTTTTATCTTGATTAGGCTTGGAAGCGCATCACTGTCTCACCTCTAAAGCAGGTGGAGGAAGAAGCGCTCAGGTTTCTGATGCTCTGAGGTTTGTGGGAGACCAGATACCTGCTCAGCCCCCAGACAAGAGACAATCTCATGATCTTACCCATTTTCAATTCCTCTCTACCCTCGAGAGATACTTGAGAATTGGAGGGCGGCCAATGTTGTACTATTATTCATGAAAAGGAGCAAGGAGGTAAACCAGGAAACTACAGGCCAGTTGGTTTAACCTCTGTGGTGGGGAAGCTGTTAGAAACAACTCTGAGGGATAGAATTAATCTGTATTTGAAGAGACAGGTGTTAATCAAGATCAGTAGGCATGGTTTTATTAAGAGGAGGTCATGTCTAACCAACTTGATTGAATTTTTCAAAGCGGTAACCAGGTGTGTAGATGAGGGTAATACATTCAACCTGTTCTGCTTGGACTTCAGCAAGGCTTTTGATAAAATCCCGCATGGAAAGACAGATAGATCTGTGGGATCTAAGAAAATTAGGCTAATTGGATCCAGAATTGACTGAGCGGCAGGAAGCAGAGGGGATAGTTGGAAGCCTGTGTCCAGTGGAGTTGTGCAGGAATCACTGTTGGGGATGCTTGCTATTTGTGTTTCATATAAGCAATTTAGACTTGATGTAGGAAGGTTGATCAGTAAGTTTGCAGATGATACAAAAATGGTGAGGTGGTAAAAAGTGAAGAAGATAGCCTTAGATTACAGGAGGATATAGACAGCAGGTCAGATAGGCTGATCTGTGGCAAATGCATTTCAATCTAGATAAGTGTGAGTTGATGCGCTTGGGCAGTACAAACAAGGTAAGAGATAACATGATGAATGTTAGGATGCTAGGAAGCGCCAAGGATCAGTGTGATCTCGGTGTGCATGTCCATCAGTACCCTAAAGTAGCAGATCAGGTAGATAAAGTCAGGAAATATGGAGCTAGAAAAGCACAGCAGGTCAGACAACATGTGAGGAGCAGGGAAGTCAACATTTCAGGCTGAAACCCTTCGTCAGGACTGGGGAGGGGGTGGGGGAGGGGGTGAGGCTGGGGCAGGGTAGCTGGGATGGAATTAGGTGGACGCAGGTAGGGGGTTATTATGGTTGATCAGTGGGAAGGATGGAGCAGATAAGTGAGTCAGAAGATGGACAGGTTGGGGTGGAGAGATTTTGAAATTGGTGAAGTCAATATTCAGGCTCCCAAGGTGAAATGTCAGGTATTGTTCCTCCAGTTTACCTTTGACCTCACTCTGACAGTGGAGGAGGCTGAGGGTGGACATGTCACCAGCGGAGTGGGGGGGGGGGGGGGGTTAAAGTGGATGGTTACTTGGAGATCGGGTTGGTTTGTGCCTGCAGAGCGTAGGTGCTCCGTGAACCGGTCCCTGAGTCTGTGTTTGTTCTCCACAATATAGAGGACACCACGTCAGGAGCAACGGATATAAAAGATGAGGTGAGATGAAGTGCAGGTGAATCTCTGCCGGATTTGGAAGGATTGTTTGGGGTGGTAAAGAGGCAGATGGGATATTTGCCTTTATTAGTGATGCATTGAATTTTAAAGCAGGGAGGTTATGCTGGAATTGAATAAAAAGTTGGTTCAGTAACAACTACAATATTTTGTGCAGTTCTAGAAACCACATCGTAACAGGGATATGATTGCACTGGAGAGGGTGCAGAGAAGATTTACCAGGATGTTGCCTATGCTGGAGAGTTTTAGTTATGAAGAGAGATTGGATAAACTGTTGTTACTTTCCTTGGAGCAGACGAGACTAAAGGGGGGCATGTTTTGAGTTGTATTAAAGTATGAGAGGTATAGACGAGGCAGACAGGAAGAAATATTCCTCCTTGCTGGTTGCATAGATTTAAAGTAACTGGCAAGAGGTTAGAGGGGATGTGAGGGAAATGTTTTCACCCAAATGGTGGTGGGAATCTGGAACTTACTACCTGCAAGGAAGGTAGTGACTGAAACTCCTATAACATTTAAGAAGTATTTAGATGCATACTTGGGGTGACAAGGCTATGGGTCAAGTGCTGGAAAATTGGACTACAATAGCTAAATGATTGTTTTTACTGGGCCGAAGAGCTTTTTTATGTAATTACTTTATCAAGATGCATGGACAGGCAGAGGAACAGGAGCTGGTTTGTCGGGGATGGTAAACTGAATTGAAGGATTGTGCAGTCCACCAATATTATCATAACAGTGCTGTCTTCAGTATGCATGCATTTGATGTAATCATGGAGAGCCAGCATGCCTGCTGGGTATACACATGGACCTGTACTCCATCATTGTAGTAACAGGTGCTCAGCATTAATGGCAATGTGAGAAGATGATGAGAGAACTTGGCTTTACTCTGGCTGCCCCTGGAGGAGGAGGCAATCACAGGATCCCCAGAAGCTTCCTTTTGGGCACCTCTGGAAATGCCTGGCCTCCACTGTCACAATGCCTGTGATGCCAAAGCCTGGAAAAAGCTTTTGGTCAGGATGTACTCAGCAGCCCTGGACTCTTGAGGTTCAAATGCCATGATTGACCAAGTCCTCCAGGCCAACAAGGATAACTACAGAGCAGGCTTCCTCAACTCCAGTGGTGGATACCAGACTGCACTTAGTGGGATGGAAAGGAAGAACAAAACATTCTGAGGGCACATAATTATATGCCACTCATGGCAACTATAAAATTCATTGCATTTTGTAAGTATATATTCATTTGCATACTTAAACCATCTGCGTTAGTGTCCTTGTTGCTGTTAGATCTGGTGAAGTCAAGCTCATTTTGATATGAGCAGTTGCCTCACATAGACCAAGGATGATTTTTATTGGAATCGCCTAATATTACTTATCTCTGACAAACAACTGACTCCTTGATTACAGAGAGCCTGTGACATCAGAGATCCTGAAACTATCACGTTGATGACTGCTGCCAAGACATTACACTTTGTTGTGGACAGTACAAAGGGTACAAGCAATGTGCAGGGATTCTGTTTGAGCCTGTCTTGCACGCGCCTGAGAATATGGAATTGCCGAGCACTTAAAAAGGACTCAAAATTCAAAAAGTAACCCTTGAAAAAAACTCGAGTCTTCAAATGAAATTTTGACCCAATTTTGGGGTGGGGGAAGGAGGTAGTAAGAGGGAGGGAGGTGGAGAGAGAGAGAGAGAAAGCAGCTAAATGTCATCTAGTTTATTGTGTCAGAATGCAGTTGCAAGCTGGTACTCGGAAAAGACAAAATTCATGAGACCATGAAGGATAGTTCTGTGATTGAACGTTAACTGGCTGAGAAAGGAAACAAAAGTAGCACATCCTCAAAAACCAAGAATTACTATTGCCTGCTATCAGGAGAATTGAGTGTACAGAACTTAAGCATTGCTAAAAAGTAACACAAAGTCGAAGCTTTTCATCTTATTCATCTTATTGAAACATTCTCCTTAAAAGTGGAGTCGCAGCTAGGTAGGATAGTGAAGAAGGTGTTTTGTATGCTTGCCTTTATTGGTCAGTGCATTGAGTATAGGAGTTGGGAGGTCACATTGCAGCTGTACAGGATATTGGTTGGGCCACTTTTGGAATACTGTGTTTAGTTCTGGTCTCCCTGCTATAGGGAGGATGTTTTGAAACTTGAAAGGGTTCAGAAAAGATTTACAAGAATTTGCCAGGGTTGGAGGGTTTGAGCTATAGGGAGAGGCTGAATAGGCTTGGGGCTATTTTCCCTGGAGCATCGTGGGCTGAGAGGTGACCTTCTAGAAGTTTATAAAATCATGGGGGACATTAATAGGGTGAATAACCAAAGTCTTTTCTCCAGGGAAGCAGAGTCCAAAACTAGAGAGCATAGGTTTAAGGTGAAAGGGGAAAGATTTAAAAGGGAACTAAGGGGCAACTTTTTCACACAGTGGGTGCTGTGTGTATGGAATGAGCTGCCAGAAGAAGTGATGGAGGCTGGTACAAATACAACATCTAAAAGGCATCTGGATGGGTATATGAATAGGAAGGGTTTAGAGGGTTATGGGCCAAATGCTGGCAAGTGGGGCTAGATTAATTTAAGATATCTGGTCTGCATGGATGCATTGGACCAAAGGACCAAAGCTCTGTGACTCGATAAGATTCTTTGGGATCTTAACTGGGCAGATGCAGAGGGGTTGTTTGTCCTTTTGGGAGAATCTAGGACCAGAGGGCATAATCTCAGAGTAAGGGGTTGCCATAAAGACCATAAGAAATAGGAACGGGAGTAGGCCATTCGGCCCCTTGAGCCTGCTATGCCATTCAATAAGATCATGACTGATTCACCATTCCTCACATGCACTTTACTGCCTTTTCCCAACCACCCTTGAATCTTCTACTGATCAAAAATCTAACTATGTCAGCCTTAAATGTACACAGTGACTCGGACTCCACAGCTCTTTCTGGCAAGGAGTTCCAAAGACTCAACCCTCAGAAGAAATTCCTCCTCATCTTAGTCTTAAATTGGCACCCTTTTTTCTAAGACAATGCATTCTGATCCTAAATTCTTCCATGAGGGGAAACATTTTCTCAACATTTACCCTGTCAAGCCCCTTAAGAATCATATATGTTTCAATGGAATCCCCTCATTCTTCTAAATTCCAATGTGTTGAGGCACTGCATTCCAAATCTTAGCCACGAGTTGAGTGGAAAGATTTTTTGCATGTTGCCATCGTTTCATTTGACAATTACCATAATTCTACATTTTTGTTTTAAGCATGAAACACCAGAGTTTTACCACAGTGCAGGCTTGAACTCCCAAGCTGGCCTACAGTTTACATTGAAGAAGCTATTCCTTTTAGTCTTTCATCACAGGTGAGACCCTTGTTTAACCTTTGCTCATAAGACAATCCCTCCAGACCAGTGACAGTCCTAACGAATCTTCTCTGGACTTCCTCCAATGAAATAATATCTTTTCTTAAATAAGGGGACCAAAGCTGCTCACAGTACTCTGGATGTGTTCTCACCAGTGCCTTTTACTGTGCAGTAACACTTTATATTCCAAACCCCTTGAAATAAGGCCAAACATTCCATTAGCCTTCCAGACTACTTATCTTCCTTTAGCCCCATTAGAGAAGTAATATGAGACAAACTAGTGATGGTATTTAATAACTTCCCCTATTCTTTGGTAATAAAGGGATGTTTCAGGTATCTTCCACCACAAAGACTGTGTTCCAAAGTATCTGTTTAAGTCATCTGCCACTACCTTGCTCCCATATACATCTTCTAAGGGGTCTGTGTTCACTTTGACCTCTCCTCCCTCCACTACATAAAAAGGAAGACAGAGAGAGGACACTCCAGTGGGACTATCTGTTCTTTCCAGTTTGGCAATTAGACACACCATTATTTTGCCATTCTCACATTCCAATCACCTAATTTGCACTACCAGCAGCCTCTCTCCTGCAGCAGCCCACTCCCCACCCCCCACTATTGCATAACTGCTGCTGCCTCCACACTTCACTTCAGCTCTGATAAAGAGTCTTCCAGACTCAAAACGTTAGCTTGCTCTCTCTCTGTCTGCAGATGCTGCCTGACCCGCTGTGATTTCCAGCATTTTTTCTACAGTCCCTCTAAACCCTTCTTATTCATCCAGATGCCTTTTAAGTGCCATAATTGTACTCCCCTCCACCTCTTCCTCTGGCAGCTCGTTCCATACACCAACGTCTGCGAGAAAAGGTTGCCCTTCAGGTCCCTTTTAAATCTTTCCCCTTTCACCTTAAAGCTATGCCCTCTATTTTGGACTCCCCTACTCTGGGGAAAAAGACCTTGGCTATTCACCTTATCTATGCCCCTCGGGATTTTATAAACCTTTCTAAAAAAAAAATTGCATGGTGCCATACTGACGTATATTGTGTAATGATTCAAATACCCTTCTGACCAGGATACAACCTATAGATCTATTAAGACAAAGTCACATTCAATCTCTGTTGTTATTGTTACAAACATGTTGCAGTAGGCTTAAGTAATCTTGATGTTGTAAAAATAATTTTACTTGATTCAGTGCAAATTCTTGGATAAAAATGTGTTTATCATGATTTTTATTCCATTTATATTTAAAATGTTTTTAATATTGAGCAGTGTCTTAGTGCATTTCTCCACAGAGCCTTTTTGTAGTTCCTATGTTTTAATAGTCTGCTCGGTAACTCTTCATGAACGCAATCTCATGGCTCCAGAATAAATACATGGTATAATTAGATAACAAAGGATGATGAAGTTGGTGGGGATGCTGGACGCAGTGGTGAAGAAGTGTAGAGTTTAAGTAACAAATTGGTTAGTAACTACTTCACACTGTACTTTTCAAAAATAAAACCGTTTCTGTAACAGAACCTTTATTGAAGCTCTGACCATTTAATTTCAACTGCAGTGTGCAAGAGATGTTTTTTCTTTCAGAATTTGCCCCAGATTAAGCATCCTTTTAAAAATCGATTTCCACCTCTGTCATGGTATTCTCTAAGGAGCTACATCCCTATGAAAAATAAGTCTCCCTAATAATAAAGTTCAACTTGTACAGTCGCCAAAATCTGGATCAAATTAGCTCTTAATCTCGCAAGTGCAAAGTATTTTCTTGTTTCTCAGCAACTGTTATGACTGTGGATAGTTTTATTCTTGAAGTTGAATTATGAGAATATTGAATAGCATAATTCTGTTCAGTAATGTTTAAGGAAGGCTGTTTACTCATCCTTCTGTATCCTACAAATGTTGACATTTTTAAAACTGAGTTGAATTGCTGTAGAAGTTTCTGTGGGAATGAAAAATATTCTCAGCAGAAGTATACGCTAATAAATCACTAAGGCAAAGTCAGCAACTGCGTACATTATTTTAGAAGTTAGATAACAACTTCAGATTATCCACTCCCATTATACAGACTGAATCATGGAGACATATGATGTCTGGAGAATTTGAATGAGTTTTTGCTTTCATTGTTTTAGCCCACTAGATGATTTATTTCTGTATCCCTCTAGTTTTAAGATTCATCAAAATTAGGAGCTGTAGACTCTAGCATTAGGTTACCTGCATGGCATTGAAAAAATAGGGGCCAGAAAGCACCAAGGAAATTACTTCCTCCCAGTGAAACCATAGTAATAACAGACAAGTGAATTCTCTTCTATCTATAAATTGGAGGGAAAGAGATGTGTGAACTTATATCTATAAAACACTTTTCAGGATTTCCAATACCCCACTCAGTCTTTTGTAAATGTAGGCAAGGTTGATAGACGATTTGTATACAGTAAGATCCTACAAATAGTGAAAAGATTGATGACTAATGTTATTACTGATGTTGGAGGAGTGTGTTTTCTACTTCTAGTCCCATCACTCCACTGCTCACAGTATATATTTAATATGTTTTACCCTGTCAGCTGTCACTTGAAAGGGTTTCTCCTAAAGGTATTAAAGGCTGTATGGTGATCTTCTCTCTCTTACGCTATGCTCTAATTGAACTCCAAATCAATATCAAATAGCCAAGCTTCTGACAGCCATAAGACTTCAAGTAAGTCCAAGCATTTAGCTGAAGTCTTGTTACTTTCCGTGGGTGTCTCTTTTTTAAAAAAAATGTTCCATAACGTACGTTCATTGACCTTTTTAAAACAAAACAAAACACAGGCCTGTATTGCCTCCACTTCACATAATCAATTTATACAGTCATTCAGATATAAGCCCTCAAAAGAATCAAGAATCTCTGCCGTCACAATGATGTCTTTGATGCATGCTCAGAATGGGAAGCTTAACAGCAAAGCAGATGAAACTGGAACTAAACTAGGAATATTCACCAAGCTGTACAACTGGATGAACACAGCAGACCAGGCAGCATCAGAGGAGCAGGGAAGCAGATTCTGAAGAAAGATCCAGCTCAGACTCCAGCATCGGCAGTTCCTACTATCTCGAGGAATATTCACTGCTGCTTTGGGGTTAGAAAGCATCAGTAGTTTTCGATAACTATTTCTTCCCATCCTGCTCCTCCCTTCACTCAGATTGGGACCATTCCATTGGTATAGAAGCAATGAACTGCTCTTCATTGGTGACTGTTATAAACCATCTTGCATTCACCAGCAGTGTTGGAGGAAGGTAGCACACTGCTGCCTTTAACAAATACTTTGACTGTACTGAACTCATTCTGTGCCTGACATTTTCGTTGTGTTTTCTGAATTTTACCATGCACTGCATGTGTGATGCAGCCCTCCATCCTCTCTTCAGCCCCTACTGCTGCCCAGTCAGTGTGGATTGGAAGCGAGCCCAGCATTATCTTGAAGCAGCTGTTCTTTCTCACATGAACAGTTAGTCTGTGCCAGCAATTGTTAGAATTTTTTTTTTCTGCACTGTTATTCAGAAACCTGGAATTCCCTCCCTGTAACATTCTAATTTTGCACACGTGCACAATTCTCCACCCTACAGGTGGTGTTGGTCTTCAGACGCAACCAAAAATAAACAACAGTGGAAGCACGTTCTTAACACTACTGTGTGGTGGTATTGATTATAACATACCTATTTGCCAGTATAACTCCCCTGCTGTTCTTTGAATATTACCCAAGAGAATGTATTGCACTTTGGTTTAAAGTCTCAAACGAAAGATAGCACTTTCACAATTTGCACTGAAGGAAAAACAGAGGTATGTACTCAAGTCTTTAGTTTGGGGTTTCTGACTCAGATGAAAGTGCTATCACTGAACGAACATTGGCATAAAACACTCCTGAGGTTCATTTGCCTGTTTTCACATAATGTTGTTTTGGTTCTTATATTTATCTTGGTAACTACTAGATTAGAAGTGATTTCTTGAGATGGCATGAATATGTATGTCTGGTATTTCATGAAGAGGTTTATGCAGCATGTTTGAAGCCTGTACCTTTTCGCACTTCTGTTTTTAGAAAGAATTGGAATTGCAGAATAGTTGAGGTACAGAGGAGGCCATTTGGTCTGTCATAATGACAGTCTCTCTTTGAAGGAGCAACTTAGCTTGTCCTTCTTGCCATTTTCCCATAGCCTTACAAGTTGTTTTTGCTTCAAATGTTTATCCAGTTGTATTTTTCAAGATCTAATCAGCCTCTACCACACTTGGGGATATTGATATATATGAAAGATGCACTGCAGAATTTACCAAGACTCCTTAAACAACATCTTC
Organism: Rhincodon typus; assembly: GCF_021869965.1. Classification (NCBI taxonomy): domain Eukaryota; kingdom Metazoa; phylum Chordata; class Chondrichthyes; order Orectolobiformes; family Rhincodontidae; genus Rhincodon; species Rhincodon typus. The sequence goes on along the minus strand of NC_063341.1, from coordinate 56,759,618 downwards.
TTAGAAAAACAAAGGCAACGAACACATAGAAGCACTTCTACCTGCAGGTTCCCCTACAAGACACTCACCATCCTGACTTGGAAATATATTACCATTTCCTTCATTGTTGCTGGGTGAAAATCCTGGGAACCCCTCTTTAAAAGCAGTGTGGGCGTACTGACTGCAAATGGACTGCGGCAGTTCAAGAAGGCAGAAACATCTCCATCCCAAGAACAAATTTGAAAAAAAACTCGGTAGAATTTGAAAAGTCTGGACAGCCTCTTGAGCCTCCTCTGCCATTATGGATCATGGCTGATCATTTACTTCAATGTTATTTTCCCACATTATCACCATATCCCTTGATTTTATTCATATCTGGGAATCTATCAATTTCTGTCTTGAACATAATCAATGGATGAACTTTTGCAGCCCTCTTGGACCTAGTATTTTAAAGATACACTATCCATTGAATGAAGATGATTCTCCTCATCCCAGTCCTCAATGGCCAGCACCTTCAGAAACTGTGTCTCTTGCATATAAACCACCCAGCGATGGGGAAACATCCTTTCTGCATCTACCCCGATTACCTGTTTAAACATTTTGTAATTGGATCATTTCTCTTTCTTGTCCACTCTAGAGACTATGGGCTCATCTCAATCTCCCCTCACAGAAAAAAAAACTTGCCGTCTTGGATATTAGTTTGATGATCAAGAGATAGTGATGTGTTGGCTTTTCTAGAAAGATTTATTGAGTTGCTGTTCTCAGCATTTGTTAACAGTCATTTTATTGACCACGCTTCAATTTCTTTATCATTCTTATTAGGGGTAGGCCTACAGTATTATTGCTAAACTATTAATCTGGAGACCTGGCTAACATAATGGATTTGAATCCCTTCAGGGTGGAATTTGAATTCAATAAAATAAATATGAAATTATGAGTATAATGATGGAAAGAAACCATTGTTGATTACTGGAAAAACCTATCTGGTTCACTAATGCTTCTTTAGGGAAGGGAGACTATTATGTGGTTTATTGTTCACTGCTTTTTAGGCAATTTGGGATGACGAATAAATGCTGCCCCAGCCAGTGCTGCCCACACCCTATGTATGAATAAAAAAAAACTATTATTGTGCTTCCTTCATTTAGGAAGCTAACCACTTGCCAAAGCATGGTGACAACAATCATGGCAAACAAACAGCTAATAGTGCATTCTTGAGTGATATCCATCAGGACTCTATTGAAGATAAGAATCAAAGTGTTGCTAAAAGTAGCCATAAATAAAAATCACAGCAAGAAGCCATTTATTAAGCAAAAGAAGAAAATGCTAAAGAAACTACATTATCTGTGGAGAAAGAAATTGAGTTTATGTTTTAGGTTGTTAATCGTTTATGAAAATGAGAAGAAATTAGAAATTTTATAGTTATTAGCAGTGCAAAGTCTAGAGGTTGGTGGTTAAGACATAATACATGGGAGGTTCTATGGTCCTGCAAACTGGAGTCATTTACATGACAGAAGGGATGATATTACAAGGCAAAGGTTAGGTGGTAATGGCTAAATAAAGAAATATATGCTGGGATTAAAAGAGATGCAAGAGGATAATAGCAAATGTGATTAACAGTATCTGAGTAAATGGGAGCAGTGATTATGTTGCAAAGCTATAACTCAAACTTGAACCTGGAAATCTATGAAGCTAAGTGGAAGGAAGGATGTGCTGGCATTGGAGGGGGTCCAGAGAAGGTTTAGGGGAAAGATCCCAGGGATGAAAGGCTTGTCATAGGAGCGGTTGAGGACACTTGGTATTTGATGGAGTTTAGAAGGATGAAGGAGGATGTGATTGAAACTTGCAGAATGCTGAGAGGCCTTGCTAGAGTCAGCGTGGAGAAGATGTTTTCACTGCTAGGGGAGACTTGGACCTGAGGGAACTGCCGCAGAGTGAAGGGTTAATGATTTAGAACTGAGATGAGGGGGAATTTTTACAGCCAGAGGGTGGTGAATCTGTGGAACTGATTATCACAGAAGGCTGTGGAAGCCAAGTCATTGAGTATATTTAAGACTGAGATAGAATAGAATAGGACAATATAGAATAGAATATTCTTTATTGTCACATGTACTCCAGTACAGAAGTGCAGTGAAAAGTCTTGACAATGCCTGCCTCAAATGGCACCACCATAGGTACACATACCTAATCTTGGATACAAAAAGGAATAAAAGGAAAAGTAGTAGCATTACTTATAGTGTCTAAGAAATAAGTTAGAACTAAGATAATTATAATATAGTTAAAGGATTGACATTACAGTGCAGTAAAAGCTTTCAAATAGCAGCGCAGCACGTGATCTAACTGTCTGCACCAGGCCCCAGTCCAACAACTGTCCTGCGTCAGCCTCCAGTCCACTCCTCATCGGCACTCAGCTGCATCAAGTTGCGCTGCATTGGGACTCGCTTCCCCTCATGCTGTACCGGGGTTCACTTCCCCTCGTGCTGCCCCAGGTCTTGCTTCCTCTCATGCTTCTACAAGTCTCTTGATTAGTGAGGAGATCGTGAAGGAGAAGGCAAAAGAATGGGTTTGAGAAACATATCAGCCGTGATCAAATGATGGAGCAGACTCAATGGGTCAAATAAGTGAATTCTGCTACTTTATCTTATACATGATGAGTTGATGTTTCTATAGATTGCATTTAAGCAATGTAGAAACCAAAGATAGTGTTGTTAGAGTGAGAATGGGAAGCGTATTAACTAGCAAGTGATTTAATGTTCAAATGAATGCAGATGTTCAGCAAAGACCTCATTCAAACTACACTGAATCTCTCCAGCACAGTGGAGAATGAATAGTGGTCAGCAAATACAATGAACCAAGTTGGAAAAAGTACAAGTAAATCACTGTTTCACTTAGCAGAAGTATTTTGAGGTCTTGGGTGATGTGTTTGTATAGGAAGGTGCTGGATAGGGAATGGAAATGGGTGTTAGGAATGATGGAAAATAGAAGTTGTGGTGAGTTGGTTGTTTGTGATTGGCATTTGCTCACAGTCATCATTAAATTCTGTAAGTCATGAACTTTCCCTCTGCTTTTCACTGTCTTGCATAGCAATAGAAAAAAAAATCTGGAACCTGAAGCTTGGCTTCATAGTAAAGGCTGCAGGAGAATGGCCAAGAAGAGGTAAGAGTGGGTGGGGTGGATAACAAATCCGGAACTTTGAATGAAATCTGCTTCCTGTTGAATTTCAGTGAACTAGCATATTTGAACTAATGGTGGTGAGTCCCTGTTAGAAGGTCCCAGACTGGGTTGGGTTTTGGAGGTGGTGGTGATGAGAGAAAATGGTGACTGTACAAGAGAAGTGCCTGTGAGCCTCACATCAGTGGTCGGGAAATTATTGGAAAAGATTCTCAGAGACAAGATTTATACGCATTTAGAAGCAAAATGGACTTATTAGTGATTGATAGCATGGTTTTGTGTGGGTGAGGTTGTGCCTCACTAACTTGATTGAGGTTTTTTGAGGTGGTGACTGAGATGCTTGATGAGGGAAACGTTTTGATGTTGTCTACATGGGCTTCAGCAAAGCCTTTCACAAGGTCCTTCATGGCAGACTGGTATAAAAGGTGAAGTCACATGGTATCAGGGGTGAGCTGGCAAGATGGATACAGAACTGGCTTAGTCATAGGAGACAATGGGTCGTGGTGGAAGGATGCTTATTGGAATGGAGGGTTGTGACTAGTGGTGTTCCACAGGGATCAATGCTGGGACCTCTGCTGTTCATGGTCTACATATATGATTTGAAGGAAAACGTAGCTGGTCTAATTAGAAAGTTGGCCGACGTTACAAAGGTTGGTGGAGTTGTGGATAGTGAAGAGGATTGTCAGAGGATACAGCAGGATATAGATCACTTGGAGGCATGGGCATAAAAATGGCAGGTGTTCTTTGTTCTTGTCATTCTCTAAAATGTGTGCTGAACAACTCTAGGTCTTCCAGGCCATGACCGTAACCTGAAGACCTCTAGGAGTACCACTTCTTCATTTATGTAAATATAGTCCTTGGATGTTTTGTGCAAAGAAGGCAAGAGTATTACTACTGGGGACAAATATGAGGTGACGCATTTTGGAAGGACAAGCACAGGTGGAAATTATAAAGTAAATGGCAGAACCGTTAGGAGTATTGATGTGCAGAGGGATCTGGATGTGCAGGTCCATAAATCAGTGAAGGTGGCAGCGCAAGTAGATAAGGTAGTAAAAAAAGGCCTATGGCATGGTTGTCTTCTTTAGATGGGCCATTGAACGTAAGGATAGGCAAGTTATGTTGCAGATTTATAGAACTTTAGTTAGGCCACACTTGGAATATTGTGTACAGTTCTGGTGGATGCTTTGGAGAGGGTACAGAAAACATTTACTAGGATGTTGCCTGGTGTGGGGGATTTTAGCTGTGAGGAAAGGTTGGGTAGACTGGGTTTACTTTCACTGGAACACAGGAGGTTGAGGGCGGGGTTGGGGGGAGTCGGGTGGTGGTGTGTGTGACCTGATTGAAGTTTATAAGATTGAGAATGGGCAAGGATAGAGTGGAAGGTATGAGGCTTTTTCCCCAGGGTGAAGGGGTCAAATACTAGGAGATAGAGGTTCGAGGTGTGGGGTGGGGGCGTGGGTGATGTTTAAAAGAGATGTGCAAAGCTAGTTTTTCACACAAAGGGTGGTGAGTGCCTGGAACGTGCTCCCTGAGGAATTGATGGAAGCAAACACAAAAGCAACATTCAAGAAACACCTGGATGAATACATGAATAGGAAGGGGATAGAGGTATACAGATCCTGTAAGTGAAGACAGTTTTAGTATGGAAGGGCAAAATGTGTCAGCGCAGGCTTGGAGGGCTGAAGGGCCTGTTCCTCTGTTGTATTGTTCTTTGTTGTTTGTCGTTCTCTAAAATGGGTGCTGAACAGTTCTAGGTCTTCTAGGCCATAACCATAACTTGAAGACCTCCTAGGAATCCCACTTCTTCAGTTACATAAATGTAGTCCTTGATTGTTTTGTGCAAAGAAGGCAAGAGTATTAGGAATTGAGACAAGTTTTGACTTTCTCCTAGCTTCACTGCATATGAACATGAGATCATTACTGGGGGAAGGGATGGGACAATTTCAAATACCTGACTAGTTTATTCATGGCAGAGATCTAGCAACACTGAATCCCATTTCAGTTATGATGGTATACCACTTAGGGAAATTCTGCACTGGTTTGGAATGATGCAATTTTTCTGTTATTATGAGCTGCTGATACTTTCATTGAAGCCAGATGGGAATCTTTATGAAGAGACTGCAAATGATTGGTTGGCAGTCATTCTAGCCATGAGCAAGATGATTAACTACCAGTGAAAATTGAATAATTAAGAAAACATTTGAATACAGTGGTATGTAATGTATTGCTGCATCACAAGCCCCAACTTCCGTGGAAAAAAAAAATAAGGGGAAAGGGGAAAAACTAGTTGGAAATAGGAAGTAGCTGGTAAGGGTAAATTTATTATATTCACTTCAGATATTGCAAATATACCATGGGAGGGATAGCATTAAAAAAGTGAATTGAGCAGTTTTAGGAGTAGAGTTGCAGTTTGCAGCTTTTGTGAAGTGTGTAAATATTATTACAGTAAACGTGTGATATCTTTCACTGTTGGTAAGATCTTGCTTTGTGTCAATAATACTCTGAATTAGTTCTGTCAATTTCTTTGTTACATTGGTGCTGTGTTTGGGTTAAAGTAAATGTCAGAAACTGCACTCCTGTCTGAGATTACACATGAGTAATAGCATAGAGATCTACCATTTGAAAAAAATCCAGAGCTCTTTATTCATGTGAATGTTGATAATTAAGGCCACTGAAGGCTTTAATCATGACTTGTTTCATTTGTTATGGGAAAGTTCTAGTATGTAAGTTACTGCACCAGAAAATGTTCTCTATTTTTCATCTTGACAAATCATAGATTAGGTCGGGGCATGCTTGTGCTCTCTCAGAGCCTGCTTTCATTTTAGACATCTCCAGAATTATATATTCTGCCACTAAAATAGAATTTAACTTCTATCATTGAGGTGCTTGCACATTTGTATCTTGTTTGAATAAAATCTTTGCATAATTTCTTTCAAATTCTTGCTGCAACACATTATTCACTGTCTTAGGAGGGTTTGGTTGGTGCGGGTGGTATATTCTACCTTCATGGCTTCTACGAATATGTCATTATGTATATTTACAAGAAGCTGAAGTGTTTTTTGACGAAGTGATGTCCTGCCCATTACTATTTCTCCTCAGACAATGTGATCAAAAGCAGTGAAACTTGGCATATGTTCATATTTCAACACTGGCCTTTTAATTGTTATTGTCACTGTTTCTGCCTAGTGGACAAATGTAATAGCTTTGTAACATCGAAGTGATTTTAATCTGTTTGCTGGGTGATAGAGCAGGACAGTTTTGTAGTAACTATTAAATGTGGCTTGCAACAAACCTATTTCTCCTTTCTCTTAGTTTTTATTATACTGCATACCATTTCCTGGTTGAGAAAATGGTTCAGTAACTTATTGAAGGGCAGTTCAGTCTTGAGCTAGCTGGGAGGAAATGCGCAACAACAACCCAAGTTGATTCGTTCTACATTATGCTGCCATATAATAATAGTTGTGATACCGGTGATGCTTTCAAAATGCACTAGAATCAACGTAAATAGTGTTAAGGAGCAAGCTCTAAGATGAGGCCAGCTGGCTCGGGGCGAAAAAGATAAGCCAGGTCGGGGGCAGGAGTCATTCACGGCTTAAGGTTAGGAGAGGCAAAGACAGCACTGGTAGGTGGGAAGAGGGACTAGGTATGAGAGTAGAGGTGCTTGGGGGAGAAAGGTCACCTGAACAGGCATACCACAATATAAGAAGTCTGGCATGTAATGTCAAAGTCAAACACTCAACATTAAGAGGTTATACTAATTGTCTTATTAGTGACATTAAACTGAAACATCATTAAATTAGTCTAAGTTAATTGGGATCTTACTAAGCAACCATATGCCAGTGAGCAAATTGGTTCCTGTCAACAACAGTAATGATGTGAATTTACATTGTGTCTTTAACAGGGGCATCAGAAAGAAAAGTTGACACTCGGATAAAAAAGGAGACCATAGTACCAAATCTAGATGTGAATGTATAACCTAAACAATATTAAAAACTTTTAATGCTTGTATTCACATAATTTAGATTATATATTGTTACGACAGGGAATGGCTGAACCCCTCCGATAATTAAGCCCTAATCTGTTATGACAGGAGTAGGGGTTCCCCTCTAGTAATTACCCCAGAAACACCAGAGAAGCTCGTGTTTCCCCTCGTAATCTATTAAAAGAGTGGTTAAAAGAAAGAAAATCCCTGATCTCCACCTTACAAGTAACAAGAAACAATTTATTTATTTAACCCAACAATGAACAAATTAACAAAATTAGTAACAAACCGACAATTCCCCCTTAGATTACTAACTGCTCCCTAACTGATCTAAATTCTACTGGAATGGTGTTTAAATAAAGACAAGTCCCAATAATATAACCCCACTTAATAAGAAGCAATAAATTATTACTTAATCTCTCCAAGTTCGCACAGACTGTCGTCTGGAATATTTTGTCGTCTCCGGTCTGTTCACAAACATCTTTCTTCTGTTAATTCTGCTGTCAGGGATGTTTTATATTTATAATTTCTTCAATGAGGACTTTGAACTAAAATACTGTGGTACCTTTGATTAAATAGATGGGCTTTCTCTGAGAGCTGAATGGTGCTAACTCTGGCAAGTGGCGGATGACTCTCTCAGATGGCAGTTTGCTCTCTTTGACTTTCCAAATGCCCTCATCTTATCTACCCATAATGACATAATCAGTTCTTACAATATGATTGGTTTCAAGTTGTCAACACCGTCATATTTAAATTCAATTGGCATTCTGTAACCAGGTGCTTTCTTTAAACTAATTGACCAAATTCAAACTTGGTATCTTGGAAAAAGTGCTACTTGGTTGTTCTATACAAAATGTTTCCATTCAGGCACACTTTGTGCACCTGCATTTATCAACTTCCAAGTGCAAACTCTTAAAGGGACCACAGCACTCTTTTCCCCACAATCATTTTTACCAACAAATTCTAACTTCCTGTCTTCCAATTCATGAATACTCTGTACAACTTCGTAACAGTATAATTATATAACTGTTGGGAGAACTGGCGGCACGGTGGCTCAGTAGTTAGCACTGCTGCCTCACAGCACCAGGGACCTGGGTTCGATTCCAGCCTCAGGCAACTATCTATGTGGAGTTTGCACATTCTCCCTGTGCCTGCATGGGTTTCCTCCAGGTGCTCCGGTTTCCTCCCACAGGTGAAAGATGTGCAGGGTAGGTGGATTGGCCATGCTAAATTGCCCATAGTGTTCAGGAATGTTTGGGTTAGGTGGGTTAGACATGAGGAAATGCAGGGGTAGGGGGCTGGGTCAGGGTGGGATGTTCTTCGGGAGGTGGGGCGGCATGGACTTGTGGGGCCGAATAGCCTGTTTCCACACTGTAGGGATTCTGTGATATTTGTCAAGAGGTGTATCCCATTTACTTGAAACATGCACACTTTGCATGAGTGGTACTTGCATTGGTTGTTATGCTCATTTGGTGGTAAATTGGAAATAAACTTAAACATCCTCTTATCTGATCAACTGTTTTCAGTTAGCTAGGTGGAGGTGTAAATTCTGCAAACACTTAAAGGTTTGGAGTAACAGGGAATCTTTTCCGTATTCCATGAAAACTATCAGCTTAAACAATCAATGCATCTCTGCTGAAAAGAATGTAAAGGTCTAAATAAGAACACCTCATGAATGGCAATAATAAAATTTACTTCAGTTATACAACTCAGTTTTTCAGGTTAAATGATGATTAAAATTATTGTCATACTACCCTACCAATCTTTGTTGTCAAGTTGGTAGGCTTATCATACGTAATGTCCCATTTATGTTCCAGTGTCTGTTTTTTTTGATTTGGGAGTTGTTTGCACACTGCTGTGAAGCACATTGGAATGTTTGACTATTCCATAGACACTTTTGTTGAGGAGAGCATCTTTTTAACAGAGGCTCAATGTACCATGTTGGCACAATGTTTCTTGTTTGTTTAGTTGATTATTGATTAGTTTTTTCTTCTTATTTCCTTATTTTTCTGGATATTTACATATGTGTACTGTGCATATCTATCTCTCATCCCTTTTAAAGATGATCTAATTCTGCATTATAGAATAGAAAATCATGTGCTGTTGCACTTGTCTATTTGCATGCTCCTACTGTCTAACATTCAGCAAGAACTCCTTTTCACAGCCTCTCCGGAATTCAATACGGTTAATGCAAATCACACCAGTTTGACCTTTCTGATATAAACCTCAATTTCAGAAGTTTTAAATGTAATTAAACATATATTTTAAGAATATCTAGAACATACTGGAAGATTTTTGACTACTTGGACATTCTTTGATGGATATATATTGGACTATTTAGATATTCTTTTTATTGTGGTTTCTTGGAAACTGAAATTAATAGTTTAATGTATGCTGTAAGCCACCTGCTGGTTTTTACCAGAAATCAAGTGATGTTGGAGAAGCTGCTAAGCAAAGATTTCAAGGAGATAAGAAAAGGGGTTTATTGCTGTACTTACTGGGATAAAGACAGATTTTGATAGATCTACAGTCATATGCTAATAGTTGCCTAGTAACCCTCTCTGGTCCTAAAGTTCAGTTTTGCAAACTCGGCAGTTCTCTGCAACAAGTGACTCCGGCTGCTGCTCAAATTTGGAAGCCTAGAGCTCAAGCCTGTGCGGCCAATGACACCGCCTACTAATTCATTTTCCTTTGACACTTGGTATGTTCATGTCTTCGCACATATCACAAGACATACACTCCATTCTGACCTGCCATCCCATAATTTTGAAAACTATTTGTTACCTTTAGAATAAGTATGAACTTACTATGAAAATTTAACGTACTATTTCTCAAAAAAGGAGAAAATATACTCATCACAAACTAGTTATCCTACTTTCACTTTATCTTTTCATCTTCTCCCTGCTACCTTTCATTCACTCCATCCCTGCTACTACTTGTCCTATTTTTGTTGAATGGGTGTGTTTGTGTGCATGCATGATAAAGGCATATGACTTTAGTTCACATTGTAGCTTGGATGACACTTGCTTTAAGAATAATTTTTGTTCGTAATAAATAGATTATTTTTAGTTTGTTAATTAAGCCTGACAGATGTTTCTTTTATTTTGTGTAGTAGTACAAGAGAGTTGAAATTGACTAATTTGATCATTGAAAGTACCTGATCTCTTTAAAGAATTTACCTGTGTGGGCAAAGTTTACTCGTGGACCAGGAGGAGTAGGTAAAGAAATTAAAATTTTAGGAGATACAGGAGCAGGTTGATCTTCTGTGAAAGCTGAGGAGGTATGTACTTTGGAAGGAGTATTGCTAGAAAAGGTGGTAATACGTGGAATTCATGGTGAGAAGAGTAGTGTTCTATTGTATAAGGCGAGGTGGGAGAGTCCGGTGAAAAATGGTAAAGTCGTGGTCGACGTAATAGAGAAATTCTTTGTTACGGAGATACAGTTTATCCTCGAGAATTGTATAGCAGGTGGCAGTGTTGCCTATTGTTGGAAGTTCTGAAAAATTTGAATAAATTGTTGAGTTACCTTCCAGAGGACAATCAAAATGACCTGAAAGAGTTATCACAATCACATGGAGAGATGTGTGGGAATAAGCTGGGAAGTACTGAATTGATTCCGCATGATGTAGATATCGGAAATGCTATTCCAATTAAACGATACCCCTCAAGACTACCCTCTTAAAATTGGCACAGGTTCACAATGAGATTGAAAGCACACTCGAAGACAATATAATTTAAGTGATTTGTAGTGAATAGAGTTCACCCATAGTAATGGTACCAAAACCAGATGGCACCCAATGTTTGTGTGTTGATTACTGCAAAGTCAATGCAGTTATGAATTCTGATTCATATCCAGTTCCAAGTTTGGAAGACTGTATTGAGAAAGTAGGACAAGCAACTTATATTTCGAAGCTGGACTTTCTCAAAGGATACTAGCAGGTACATTTATCTGAGACAGTGAAGGAAATTTTGGCTTTCATGACACCGAATGGACTTTACCAGCTAAAGTTATGCCATTTGGAATGAAAAATGCACCAGCTACATTTCAAAGGCTAATCAATAAAGTCATTTCGGGATTACCCAATTGTATGGTATACATCAACAATCTGGTTAATTTTAGTCACACGTGGAAGGAACATTGGAGTATTTCTCAAAATTGTTTGATCAAGTTCTGAAGGTGGGCTTGGTAATATACCTGACTAAGAGTGAGTTTGCAAAAGCCCAAGTCACATTCCTAGGCCATATCATTGGATATGGACAGATGGTCCCGTGGGATGTTCAAACAAAGGTTATTGGGGAGTTTCCCATCACCATCAACGAAAGGTAAGTACTGCAGTTTGGTTTTTATCAGAAATTCGTACCAAATTTTAGCGACGTGGTTGCTCCACCGACTGACTTGTTGAAGAAGTGTGGAAAATTTCAATGGAAGGAGGAATGTCAGAAGGGATTCGATAGCTTGAAAACTGTGTTAACTACTGCCCCAGGGTTAGCCACACCTAATTACACAAAACCGTTTAAGGTGGCTATCGATACAAGTGATGTGGGTGTCAGTGCAGTGCTCTTGCGAGAAGATGATGAGAAGATAGAAAGACCTATTGGGTATTTTTCCAGAAAGTTGAATGTTCATCAACAGAAATATTCTACAATTGACAAGGAGACCTTTAGTTTGGTGTTGGCATTGCAATATTTCAACATTTATGTTGGCATTAATGTGTCTGAGACAAGTGTATATACTGATGATAACCTCTTCACGTTTTTGGAAAAGGTTAAAGATGAAAATACCAGACCGTATACTTGGAGTTTATTGTTATAGTTATTCAATTTGAAAATTATATGTGGCAGGATGAGAGAAAGTAATTGTCGACACATTGTCTTCTTTCATCAAAGTCTTGACAAAGGGGTTCAACGGCAGAATGGACTGAAAAGGACTGCAGTATTCAATATTTGCATGCTTAGAGTCAGTGTAATGTATATGTTTTGTAGTGTGCCAATAGACTAAGACTAAAGGGTTTAAAAATTAAGAGATAACAAGGTGTAGAGCTGGATGAACACCGCAGGCCAAGCAGCATCAGAGGAGCAGGAAAGCTGACGTTTCAGGTCTGGACCCTTTCTCGGACATGGGGAAGGGGTAGGGGATTCTGAAATAAATAGAGAGGGGGAGGCGGATGGAAGGTGGATAAAGGAGCAGATAGGTGGAAAGGAGACTGACAGGTCAAGAAGGTGGGGATGAAGCCAGTAAAGTGAGTGTAGGTGAGGAGTTAGGATGGGGGTTGGTCAGTCAAGGGAAGATGGACAGGTCAAGGAGGCGGGGATGAGGCTGGTAGGTAGGGGGTGGGGGTGGGGGTTGGTCAGTGAGGTGGGAGGAGCGGATAGGTGGGAGAAAAGACGGACAGGTCAAAAATGAAGCCATCTTTGTGTATTGATGATTTGTTTTTTTTAGAAGGAATGTAATGATACAATTGCTTTAAGAAGTGTATTTTGTCTGTTTTTTTTAATGAAGAGAAGTTGAGACAAAGGAGACAAGCTACCTCTTCCAAGCCAATAAAGTAAACAGCATGTGAGGCCATGTTTTTTTTTAAAGTTGGAACAATAGAAGCAGTATGAATGGGTGGAATCAGGGGATTTTGAAGCTGCCATACATCTCATCTCTCCCTGCTCCAGCAAAATCCTTGAGTTCCCTCTTTCTGTCAGAGTTTTCTCTTGATATTCTTTCCTCCTGGACTGGAGAAACATTGCATGTGAGACAATTTATTTTAGAGAATTTGCCTTCGCCAAGGGGGTGTCTATGGAATGTTGCTATATTGGAACAGTTATAGTAGTTAAATAATCTATTATTCTGTTAAGTTTTCGAATAAAGTTATTAAAGTTAGACCAATTTTTTTGTTTGTATTTTACTTGTAGAGTAAGAATAAAGTGTTTTGTTTACACTGCCGTTCAAATAACATCTGGAACGCAGTGCCTTACACTTGTCTTTAAATAAGAAAAATTTAGGGCCTAGGCTGTCTCCTTGATATATTTGAAGGGGGTTTAGTCTGATCCATAATATTTGTTTATGTTATCTTTGTAATTTTGACAGCACTTGATATTTAACTTCCTTTCCACTTGGAAGTTCCCTTCAAAGTCACACAACATGTTGACTTTTTAAAATTCTTACATGGGATGTAAATGGTGCTGGCAAGGCTGGCATTTGTTGTTCCTAATTTTCTTATAACTGGTCATTTCAGAGGGCAGCTGGGAATCAATCACATTGCTGTGGGTCTAGAGTCATATGTATGCCAAACAACTGCAGAGACCCTTACCTAAACAGTATTAGCAAACCATTTGGGTTTTTGCCACAATTAATAATGGTTGCATGGTTGCCTTTAGGCAGTTTTAAATTCCAGATTTTACTGAATTCTAATTCACCATATGCATGGTGGATTAACTATAGACACATTTGAGTCAAATTACAATTTCATCACTCTGTGATACTGAAAGTAATTCTTAATTCTGTGACATGAAAGATGAACTTCCGTCATAGCTGTGAAGGTTTCCTCTTTTTAGCAGTTTCTGTTTTATAGAATCAAAGTAAATGTTAGAACAGTTGTCCAAAGCAAAAGGAAGAAACTGATTGCACTTTATTTACACCCGGTGTCTTTACTGCTTTTGCTGTTTGGCTTGAAAATACTTGCATATATCATGTCCTCATATATATGACAGTAAATCCTTGTTTAACATAAGCCAGTAAAATAATTTTCTTGATTTCTAGAGACAACATTAGTTTATGATGTAGCTGAAATCATATTTGCTTTTGACTCTTTTCTCGGTGTATATGGTTGCAGGAATACCCTTTAATTTCAATCTATCCTGAATGCTAACATCCTAATATTGAAATGAACAAGCCTTAGGAGTGGCTCTATTATTGGGCCAGGCCATCTGCTGCTAACTATTCTCAATTTCAAACAGCAGTTACAAAAGTTAGCAGAAGTCTTGAGCCAGCCCATCCTCAGATAAAATTAAATATTACAGTTTATTGATGATTTCTAACTTGTTTCTGTTTCATTTTGAATGCATGCCCATTAATATGACTTTCACATTTTCAATCAGGCAGCATAGTGGTAAGCACTGCTGCCTATACCGTCAGGGACCCAGGTTCAATTGCAGCCTTGGGTGTCTGTGGAGTTTACACATTCTCCCCATGTCTGTGTGGGTTTCCTCCCACAGTCCAAAGATGTGCAGGTTAGGTGGATTGGCCACGGGAAGTGCGGAGGACAGGGATGTGTGACTGGGTGTGATGTTTTCGGAGGGTTGATGTAGACTCATTGGGCTGAATGGTCTCTTCTGTACTGTGGGGATTCTATGATTGAATGATCTTTCCAGTCTAATGCAATGTGTATGTTCTGATCAAGTATCATCAAAGAACAATGGCATACTTTTCTTGTAGGCTTAATTTAATAAGATATTAATTAGACTAGTTTGCAAACTGATGTCATGATCAGTAATCGATATGCATAGAAGTTGATTTTTCCATTCTTACCTGTCATACGCCATTCTGTTATTTGAAAAGGCTGGCATTTAGATTTTAACAAATTCTTCATTCATTCTGTTCATTTGATCAAAGTCATCTGCTTGGAAAAGAACAATTTTAGTATGCTCTGCTGTTGTTGGGATCACATAGGTTGAGGTAAATTTCCTTTTGATAGCCAAGATTGAATCTGCCTCTACCCCATTTTCTGATATTGCTTTCCAGCTCCTAACCACTTGAGTTTAATGCTTGCTCCCATTTCTTGCATCTACTAGAGGGGGATGAGCGGCATGGTCGCTTATTGGTTAACATTGCTGCCTGACAGTGCCAGGGACCCAGGTTCGATTCCAACCTCGGGCAACTGTCTGTGTGGAGTTTGCACTTTCTCCCCGTGTCAGCATGGGTTTCCACTGGGTTCTCTGGTTTCCTCCCACAGTCCAAAGATGTGCAGTGTAGGTGGATTGGCCATGCTTTTTACCCATAGTGTTTAGGGATGTGTAAGTTAGGTGCATTAGCCATCGAAAGTGTACGGTTACAGGGATATGGTAGGTGGATGGATCTGGGTGGGATGCTGTTTGGAGGGTTGGTGTGGACTTGTTGGGCTGAATGGCCTGTTTCCACACTAGCGATTCTGTGAACCACTGCATGTACAGCCTCTTGTCTCAAGTCCTTGAACATATTGCTGGTGATAAAAGCACAGTACTACATTTTAATAGAAAATAACACCCTGCAAAAGCATCATTTATACAAGATCCTGCGTTAGGTACTAAGTAGTAGCGAATATCAATATTGCTGTATCCATACTCATTTTACCTGGAACTTTACATGTGAAATTTTCCAATAAGGTTTTCCGCACCGGCAATTGTCCTGAAACAGCACTTGTCAAAATTACAACTGTGTGACTGACAAAGGTAAACTTCCCTCCCTGTTCCTTCTGGACCTGTTGGCAGCTTCTTACACAGTGGAAACTCAAGAAAGCAGAGAAATGTTATGACAATTTTTGTTTCTGCAGAGGCTGAGAATTCCAAAACCCCTGCTGCTGCTTTGGTGAAAAAAAGACTCGCCTGAACCTCCCCCCAATCCTTCTGCAATTACCTTCAATTTTTTCCTGGTTATTGACATCTTTCTAATGGAAATAACTCCTTCCAATGAATTCCATCCAGGCCCCTCATAAATTTATACACCTCAAATAAATCTTTCCCTACCACTTTGATCACACCGTTTTCCTTTCATATCTCTTTCACCATTGCTCGTGTGTGGTATTGCACTTACCTAGTTTCATTCTTTGTCGAGTGATGGCTGAGGAGTTGCATACAATGACATTTTTCCCACTCCTACATCATTACCTCTAGTGTCTTCCAAGGATTTGTCTTTTGCTATTGCCATTTCTTCTAGCTGCTGCCCTTCAATAACATCACTCAAATACACAGCATTAGTTTTCACGTAACTCTGAGAACACCCAGTTCTACATCAGCACCATCTGTTTTAAAGCCTCCGTTGGTTCTATGTTATTATACTTCTAGAGGAGAAATATACTCAAATTAAATGTTGGGAAGATGAAAATGCTGTCTTGGCTCCCCTCTACAAGCACTGTAATGAGCCTTGACTCCATGCTTTTCCGTGACAACTGATAAGGCTGAACCAAACTGTTCACAATCTTGGTGTTTTATTTGACCCCAGGAAAACTTCTGACCACATGTCTATCACTCTATAACATTGTTCAATTCTGTCCTGTTTCATCTCAGTTGCTACTTAAATCCTAATTCATGGTTTCGTTCCTACTGAGCTTGATTATTTCAATGCATTCTTGGCTGTCTCTCGCATTCTATGCTCTGTAAACTTGAGGTCATCCAAAATTTTGCTGTTTGCATCCATATCTACACCTGTTCTAATGCTTACTGACTTACTGTGGCACCTGGTTAAATAGAACCTCAGTGTTAAAATTCTGATACTTGTTCAAATTCCTCCAAGTTCTCTACTCTACCTCTGTAATCTCTTCCAGCTCAGCGGCCTCAGATATCTGTGCTACTTTATATGGTCCCTAGAGCATCTCCAATTTTGCTTGCTCTTGTCATTGGTGGCTGTGTCTTCGGATGGCAAGGCCAAAAATTCTTAAATTCCTTTCCTAAATTTCTTTAGGCCTCTATCTTTCTTTTTGCTTCTTTAAAACACTCCTTTAACATCTGCCTTTTTGATAAAGTTTTTGGTTATCTGCTTTAATATTGTATTCTGTATTGTGACAAATTTTGCTTTTAATACCCTGTGAAGTTCTTGGGACGTCCTATATTAAAGCAGCTGTATAAATACAAGTTGTTTTTATTGCCATTGTCAGATTTATAAGACAATTAGCACATTTGTTTGGCATCAGTTTGAATTAGAGCATATGACCTTGTGAAACTTCGCTAATGGCAGATTACAACTGAGTCAATTTTAGTGCTTAAAAAAAAAACTATTTTCTAATCAACCTGTTCAGAGGTGTTATTAAACAGCTGTAGAGCAGGTGGGACTCTGGCTCAAATGTATGGATACTACCATTAGGCCACAAGAGCCCTCCTTGCTGGCACTTAGAATTATTTTCGAGGATTGATGTTCCATTAGAACTGATCTGTGTCTCTGTACTCGTTATGGCACTTGGAATACATCCAGTGCAGTAACTTCCCTTCTTATCTTCTACAGTTTCTCAGCCAGGTTTCCAAAGAATGTTGGATCAAAGGAGACATTGATATTCGCTACTACTTAGTACCTAACACAGGATCTTGTATAAATGATGCTTTTGCAGGGTGTTATTTTCTATTAAAATGTAGTACTGTGCTTTTATCACTAGAGGCCCCTGATCAGCTTTGGAAATCAAAATTTCTCAAGGTGACAATGTAGATGCTGCATTATTTTGGTTGTTACATTTTATTCCAGTTCATTAAACAGGAATTACCAGATTATATTTATGTTTTCTGCAATAATTATAGCTAAAAACAGACTGATTTGTGAATTTGTTTCTTCTTTATGCATTCATGGGATGAGGGTGTCACTGGCTAGGCAGCATTTATTGCCCATCCCTAATTGCCCAGTTAAGAGGGCAGTTAAGAGTCAACCACATTGCCGTGGGTCTGGAGTCACATGTAGGCCAGACCAGGTAAGGATGGCAGTTTCCTTCTCTAAAGGACATTAGTGAACCAGGTGAGTTTTTCCAACAATCGACAAGGCTTTTACCATCATCATTAGACTGTTAATTCCAGATATTTATTGAATTCAAGTTCCACCATCTTCTGTGGCGGGATTTGAACCCAGGTCCCCAGAATATTATCTGGGTCTCTGGATTAACAATCCAGCGAAAATACCACTAGGCCATTGCCTCCCCAATTTTCCCTCAGATGTATAACTCCATTCTCATTAAAGATACTTTAATTCTATTAACTGCAGTGAAAATCTGTGTTCTACAGGAAAGCTGTACTGGCCAAAAAAAATCATGAACTTAATGTGTATACTCCTTCCAAATCTCCAATCCTCAGGAATGAAACTACCATATATTTTCTCTTCTGAAGAAGAGTCATACCAGACTTGAAACTTTTTCCACTGATGTTACTAGACCCGCTGAGTTTCTCCAGCATTCTTTGTGTACTATATATTTTTCAACAGCTCAGCCAACTTTGTAAGCATTTAGATGGTCTCAGTTTTTAACTGTGATCTAGACGTTTGAATGCCTTCTAGAAAATGAGAAACAGTTCCTGCATAAAAATTTTGTGTAAAAATTGGATATGTGATATGGTGCTATGACAATAACTTTATTTAGGTTTCACAGCCTAGAATGCTTTGTGCTTACTTTCAGAACAGGTAAGTGATATTGCAATTATGATGACAATTGAAGGCAACGTCTGGAGTCTGAACATGCACAGTTAAACACAGAGATCCAGAATTTGCTTTCACTGGCTCTGTACTTCTTCTTACAGTGCACAGTTCATGTACCCCACAGGACAATCAATTAGAAATCATTGATGAGATTTTATGCTATTAGTCTCACTGTAAAAGCCCCTGAAAAAGTTACACATATTAGGTGAGGGTGTAATTTTTCTTAATGGAATACTAACTTCGTACTTACTGTTGAAAAACTTCTGTGTTTCAGAAAATCTAATACTTGTGGAATATCACACCCGTCCTTAATGATAGATTCTGCATTTTTAAATTTTCTTTAATAGGTTGTTTCAACTTTCTTAATCTTGTGTGTTCCAATCATTTATATTACTCTTTGTAGATTGAAAGCTAATCATTGCATTTTACCTCCTGGTTTATTGGCTGTGAAAATAATTCTTGCTCTGAATGAGTTCCTTGACTTTGTTCCTGAGCTGTTGTGTGACAACCTAGTAGGACTTTCCTGTGAATAAACACAAATCACAAATGCATGATAAAGCAAACTGAACAGTGGACAAAATAGTGTATTTTATTGCAAGTAATTTAATCCAGATAATAGGAGTCTTGTCCACCAACTGTAGAACTGGCCAGAGGCACCTCCTTTGAGGAAGGCCTCCCATATTAAGTGCCATTCAGCACTGGACCTACCCAGGCATCAAAGGCAGCCTTCTCCCCCATGGAGCTGCCAACTAGTCAGACACTGGCAGCTCCTAATTACTGTCAGTCCCACCAGGAGAGCCAGCTGCCCAGGATTAGAAATGGACCCAGGTCAGAAATAAATGAGGATGAGATGGGGGTTGTGAGGAACTGGGGGTAATACGAGGAGTTCCAAACAAGGGCAGGGGAGTGGCTTTCATCAGGCCCATGCTTTCCTGATGTTACATTATTTGATCAGGCACTGAGTGCATGACAACAAGAAACCCCACTCCCTGGAATCCTTGAGCAAACAGGGATGGTTTTTCTGCCTTCCTGCATAGCAGCGCAGGATGAGGCTTCTGAGTGGCCATTACTTGCCTGTATAAGACCCTCAGTTGGCATTGAGTCAGCATAGTTGCTCCAGATTCAATCAGGACAGGGTTAGGAAGAAGGTGAGGTCTCCACCTGGCACCTCTTACCCCACTTAATGTTCTGCAATCTGCAAACGTGCCCTAGGGGAGTACATTAAATTCAGCCCATAGATTTTAAATAATGGAATTTTTTTTTAAGCAAGAACCAGACCCAAATAGTTTAACAAGAGATAACAAAATAAAGCAGGAACTCGTTAAAAAATGGTTTGCCCAAATATTTATGGGAGAGAAAATTGATAGTTTGAATGAGCTTAACGACACTGGTTGAGAATTGACAAGTGAGAAAACTCCATATTAAATTAGTTAGATTTGAATTCTCAAGCAAGAATGTGGAATCACACTTTCTTGTTCCAAACTTTGTGCCTGCTTTAAAGTAATGGGGATGAATGTAGATGTATGGAATGGTTAATATATACTTGAAAGAAAACTGATTCCAACCATGTTGGGATCACAGGTATATTCATACGTCTGCGGTTCAATTTAGATAAACCTGGGAATTTACTTAGTTACCTTCAAAGGTTTTGAGGAGGAATTTGAGTTTCTTCATGAAGCTCAAATTATTCATATTCATGTTTAACAAATTTAACAAATTTGTTTAACTGGCTGAGCAACATGACAATTTATATACAAGCTTTTGAATTAGGAGCACATTCTCTTGAACCTGCTCTGCAATTTGATAAGATCATGGGGAGGTGAGAGCCTAGTGGTATTATTGCTGGGCCGTTAATCCAGAGACCTAGCTAACATTCTGGGGACCCAGGTTCGAATCCTGCCATGGCAGATGGTGGAATTTGAATTCAATAAAATATCTGGAATTAAGAACCTAATGATTACAATGAATCCATTGTCGATTATTGGACAAACCCATCTGGTTCACTAATGTCCTTTAGGGAAGGAAACTGCCATCCTTACTTGGTCTAGCCTACATGTGACTCCAGACTCCAGGCAATGTGGCTGACTCTGAACTGCCCTCTGGGCAGTTAGGGATGGGCGATGAATGCTGCCTAGTCAGCGATGCCCTCATCCCGTGAATGAATAACGGAAAAAGAATGAATTTGGGAGTCCTTGTGCATGAATCACAAACCTAGCATCCAGGTTCAGCAAGTATTAGGGAAGGCAAATGCAATGTTTGGCTTTATTTCAAAGGAAATGGAGTATAGAAATAGGAAGGTTGTGCTAAAACTATACAAGGCACTAGTTAGAGCATAGCTGGAATACTGTGAACAGTTTGGTTCAACAAATATCTGGAATTAAGAATCTAATAATGACTGTGAATCCATTGTCGATTGTTGGGAAAACCCATCTGGTTCACTAATGTCCTTTAGAGAACGAAACTGCTATTCTTACTTGGTCTGGCCTACATGTGAGTCCAGACCCACAGCAATGTGGTTGACTCTGAACTGCCCTCTGGGTAATTGGGGATGGGCAATAAATGCTGCCTCGTCAGAGACGCCCTCATCCCATGAATGAATAAAGAGAAAGAAATTTGATTGGCCTCTGTTGTCCTCTGTTCCCATGCTATTTGAATCTTCTTTTTAAAATAGCTTGACTGCAAGCATAAACTTGATAAACAAATTATTTTGTTGTTTTATACATTATCCAGTAATATTTCAGCACTACAACTACCTCGGTATTTATGTAGTTTTATTACGTTGTTATTGTTTGTTTTGGTATCGTAGTATGTGACAGTTATTTTCCTGCAACTGCCAGTTATATAGTTATAATAATTTGCAGTCTATGTATGCATAAAATTCAGAGGAAGGTCCTTGAGTGAACCATGTGAGAACCAAGTGAGAAGGGGAGTGAGCGTATAATGCACATGTTGGGAAGAATTAATTCAGAAAGTGACTTTATTACACAGGTAGTTTTCCACCTCTCTTTCCATCTATTTATTGGCTCCCCACCTACTGTATTCTGAGTTCGTTTTCATTGTAATGAAAGATAGTAATCAAAAATAATGAAACATGCAATAAAATGGAATATTACCAGGCAACATGCTGGCTTGGTTATGCATACATAGCTGTGCTTATCAAAAAGACCACCAGCTGCTACTAATAAAATTGTAACAAATTCAGACATGTCCATGTAATGAGATCCACAGAATGATTTGAAAAAAGCAACAATAATGATACCATGATAGGTGTTTCCTGGGACAGTATTCCCATCGGACCCCATGACATTCATATACTTAGTGACTAAAACCTTTTTGTTATCAGTTTGACCTCATCTGGGTGCAAATCAAGTTGGTCCTTTGTACTGCTTTCTCCAATTTAGCACACATTTGGCATACTTTTTATCTCAAAGAATATTATATATTCTATGCTATTAAATAATTCCATCCCTTTGTGTCAAGTACGTCAATATTTGATCATTCGTCATTTTAAAGTGAATTTCTTGACTACACAGCACAGTAGTACCTCACTTACTTCTGCAGTATCGTGACTTAAAGCCCTACTCCAGAGATGTAAGCAAATAATCCAAGCTGTATTTATAATGGTGTGTTACATCTGGTCCTGTCGGTCCTTTGAAGTGGACATGAAAGATTCCAGTGCCATATTTGAACCTGGCCACTATTTATCTTTGAACCAACAAATCTATTTCATTTTGTTTAGGAACATAAGAAGTAGGAGTAAGGGTAGACCATTTGGTCTCCCAAGCCTTGTTACTATTCAACTAGATCATGGTTGATCTTGTACTTCAATATAATTTTCCTACAATACCCCCAACCCTTGACATCTTTAAAATCTAAAAATTGGTCAATCCCTGCCTTGAATAAACTCCATGACTAAATCCCCAGATTGCTCTGGGCAAAGATCCATCACACTGATTTGGAGAAATTCTTCTTCATCTCAGTCTTAAATGGCCTATCTCTTATTCTGAGATTCTGGATATGAGAGTAAACTATTGAAAAACACACAATGGGCCATAGAAGCATTTATAGGTGTGTAAATAGGAAAAGATTAATAGAAGTAAATGTAGCTTCATTGCAGAGTCAGAGAATTTATAATGGGGAATAAGAAAATTGCAGAGAAATTACGCCACCTTTTGTCTGTCTTTGTGGAGGAAAATACTAAAAAGCTGCAAGATGTTAATATTACTTTCAAAATAAACCTCGAGAAATTAGTGAGATTTAAAGTAGATAAATCACCTGGACCTGATAATCTATGTCCCAGCACATTGAGAGAGGTGAATGTAGAGATTGTAGATGCATTGGTGGTCATCTTTTAAAATTCTTTGGACTCTGGAATGGTCCCTGCAGATTAGAAGGTGGCAAAAGGTACCCAATTATTTAAGAAAAGAGGAAGAGTGTAACCAGCAAACTACAGACCTCTTAGCCTAACATCAGTCATAAGAAAAATGCTAGATTCTGTCATAAAAGATGGGCTAAGTGGACACTTAGAAAATAATGGAAGGATTAGAATAATGAAAGGGAATTCAGATTTGACAAATCTGTTGTGAGTTTTTTGAGGTCTAACTAACGCAATAAACTAGGGAGAAATGGTGGATGTTGTATACTTAGATTTTCAGACTGCAGTTGTTAATTCCACACATTAAATTTGTAAATAAATTAGAGCATGTGGGATTGAGAAATACTGCATAGATTGTGAACTGGCTAGTGGATAGAAAACAGTCGAAACACCATTGGAGGGCCAGATTAAATTAACTGGGTCTATATTTTCTGGAGTTTAGGAAATGTGGGAACAAATGGATCATTTTCAGACTGGGAGTAGTGGAGGACTACAATGTTCAGTCTTTGGGCCTCAGCTATTCACAATCTATATCAATGATTTGGATGTGGACACCAAATGTAACAGTCATAGAATCATACGCCACAGAAATAGACCCTTTGGTCCAACCAGTCCATGCTGAACGTAATCCCAAACTAAACTAGTCCCACCTGCCTGCTGCTGGCCCATATCCCTCCAAACCTTACCTATTCATGTACTTATCTTATTGTCTTTTAAATGTTGTAATTGTGCCTGCAACCAGAACTTCCTCAGGAAGTTCAGTCCACACACAAGCCACCCTCTGTGTAAAACATTTGCCCCTCATCTCTTTTTTTAAATCTCTCTGCTCTCACCCTAAAATTATGTCCCCTAGTCTTGAAATTCTCCACCCTCGGGAAAAGACACCTACCATTAAACCTATCTATACCCGTCATGATTGTGTAAGCCTCTCAAGTCACCTCATAACCTCCTATGCTCCAGTGGAAAAAGTCCCAGCCTATCCAGCCTTTCTTTATAACTCAAACCTTCCATACCTGGCAACATCCTGGTAAATCTCTTCTGAACCCTCTCCAGCTTGATAATATCCTTTCTATATCCAGGTGACCAGGACAGACGCAGCACCCTAGAAGAGGCTTTATCAATGTCCTGTACAACCTCAATATGATTTCCCGACTCCAATACTCAAAGGACTGAGCAATGAAGACAAGTGTGCTCAGCACCTTTTTAACCACCCTGTCTATATGTAATGCAAACTTCAAAGAATTACATACTTGAATCCCTGGGTCCGTCTGTTCTATAACACTACCTAAAGCCCTACCATGAATTGTATTAGTCCTGCCCCGGTTTGTTGTATGAAAATGCAATATCTTGCTTTTGCTGATGACACAAAATTTGGTGCATGTGGGGATTTGGAAGAGGCTAAGTTAATAGAAAAAGTATGACACATGGAATACATCGTGAAGAATATGTGAGCTTACCCATTTTGGTCAAGAATACAGAAATGCAAATTATTTTTTAAATGATGAGCGTCTGGCAAGTGGACTTTAAATGGATTTGGGTCCTTCTTCATGAGTCACTGAAAGTTTACATGTAGGTGCAGTAAGCAATCAAAAAGATAAATCATATGTTGACTTTTATCACAAAAGTATTTGGTATAAGGAGTAAAGATAGCTTACTACAATTATAAAGAACTTTGCTGAGACCACACTTGGAGTATTGTGTTAAGTTTTTGTTTCCATACCTAAAAAAGATATGCTTGCCATAAAGAAGTGCAGCAAAGATTCAGTAAACTCATAAAGCAAAGAACTGCAGTGGCTGAAATTCTGAAACAAAAACAGAAATTGCTGGAAGAAATCAGCAAGTCTGGCAGTATCTGTGTAGAGAAAGCAGAGTTAACATTTCGAGTCTGGTGACCTTACTTCAGATCTCTGAAGTTCAAAGTTCAGTGAACTCAGAGTATTAACTCTGCTTTCTGTCCACAGATGCTGAGTTTCTCGAACAATTTCTGTTTTTGTTTCACTGAACTTATTCCTGGAATGGAGGCCAAATTGAATAAACTGGCCTATATTTTCTAGAGTTTAGAAAAATGTGGGATGATCTCAATCAAACATATGAAATTAGTTAGAGATTTATAGGGTAGTTGCAGGAAATAGGTTTCCCCTGTCTGGGGAAGTTTGTCTAGAACCAGGGGACACAGTTTCGGAATAAAGGGGAGGCATTTTAAGACTGAGATGAGTCCACTTCCCTGACTCTCATCATTTGCATTTCTGTATTCTTGACCAAAATGGATAAGCTCACATATTAACATTTTATTCCATGTGTCATATTTTTTCCATTAACGTAGCTTCTTCCTCACTCAGAAGGTGGTGTTTTTGGAGTTGTCTACCCCAGAGGGGGCAGCTTTTGAGTATGATCAAGACATTTCTATTTATTAAAAATGTCAAGAGATACAGCCTAGTGTGGAATACTGGAGATCAGTCATGATCTCACTGAATGGTGGACCCAGCTCAAGGTGCTGAATGGCCTACTGTTTCTATTTCTTATGCTGTTCTCACCTCTCAGTCCTCTAAACTTTAGGTAATATAGACTCAGTCTCTTTGATTTGTACACTTAGTACAATACCACCCCTCCCAGGGATCAGAATGGTGAACCTTCTTTGCACTCCTTCTATAGTAGGTAAATCCTTCCTTAGATGAGGAGACCAAAAGTTTACACAAAATTGGCTGCTGGTTTTTTGCCATATGACAACAATGACTGCATTTTGAAAGTACTTCATTTGACACTTGGAGGCTCCACAAAAAATTACAAATCTTTTCCTTTCTAGTGCAAAGTTGTACCGCGATTTTAGCACTCAAACAATGGATGGAGTTTAAACAATATTTGTTTACAAAATGCTTTGTAAACAGCATTACCATAGAATATATATTTGACTGCAGTCGTGGCATTGTACCTAAATTCAACCAAATTTGATGAAAAAATGTGATATCCTATTTGTATGAGATAATTTAATGTTGTAGACAGTTTTTTTCCAACATGGCAGAACAGTGCTATTATTTAGGGATGGATATTGATTATAATTTTTTTCTAAAATTAGAAATTTAGAATGTTTTATTCATCTGTATTGGAAAAATTGTCTTGATCAGGGTTTGACACCATGAATGAAGTTATCCATACTGCAGTGACGTTTCCTGGCCTGCCATTGAATGCTAACCTGATTGTATCTATGACTGTCCCAGGACTCAGGCAGATGGTTTGTTTCCAGTCTTTGCTGACAAACTAGTGTTAGCAGCATGAGTAAATAGCAGTAAATGATGGAATGTGTTGTCAGCTTATTTTTTGATTCTAACTTTGGATAGGCTGACAGCTGTACTGGCCAGCAATATGCTTTTGTCGTTGCTGTCTGCTAGAATCTTCCCTTACAATGGGGGAAACATCTGCACTTATAACGATTCTCCATATGAGTAGATGCTTTACAATCACTCTGGCACTTGTTGCATGTGCATTGTGTATGTTTCATTGTTGCTGCAGCTGCATCACGACACAATAAAGGGTCAATTTAGCAGTAAGGATGCCTTAGACTACATTGAAGAACTGTTACATTCAGTATTTATTATTGATTTACAAGTCAGCTATTTTCTCTTGTGAATCTTACTTTTAACATCAAGATTCAAGAAAAATTCAGATAAGCCAATTCCAATACACCCAACAAAACCTGGGACAGATCTATCAAATCAGTTTTTCTAAAGAGAAAAAGCAGCGGAAAAGATGGGATGATTAAGCCAATCACATTTGGTGATTATTCACAAACAGTATACTTTGCAAATGATATAGGAAATATTTGCTGAAACCCTTTTGTTTTGTAAATGAATTTTTTATGTTTATTTACAGACCATTGTATTTTGATCAGTTGATTATCAAAATAACAGTTTTGATAGATTTTTAGATCAGTTGGTGGATATTTTTTCACCTTTGTAATTTCATGACTACCTTCTAATCAACAAGTTTATCCTTTGAGTATCTGAATGGAAATCAATAAAGTTCTAGCAGAGTAAGCGTGGAAATCTGAGTGGACCATTTGAAGAATCCATTGTGTACCAAATGTGCTGTTATTATTTTAGTTGTTATTTGTGTTTTGAGGCTTTTTATTCCTTTAATTTTCTAACCTGCATGCAGCATCTATGATTGAGAGGTGAGCTGTTACATTACTTTGCCAGTGTCCCTTTGAGTGGAATATTTTAGCCTGTAGACACTCGGATCAATTGGAATACATCCATACGTTCACATAAATTATAATCTTCTTGATCTGTACGGCTGATTGCACTTCCATGCAGTTAATTTGGCTGCTCAGGTAATGCAATGTCTAATGAAGAGATACAAATAGAAAATCATTCATGGAAGAACAGGAGGAGGCAGGAAATGTTTCCTTCACCTAATTAAGAGAGTAAATGCATAATTCATGCCAGGTGCATTCTGTGACAGCTTTTGGGTCTGAGAAGGCTAATTGGTTTCTGAAGATGAGGATACCTTCTCATCACTTAAAAGGACATAATCAATCTATCATTCTCCTTATAAATAAGTTTGGAACAGTTTTAATGGGCAACCTTTGCCTACTATTGTGAGGTCTGAGTCAAGGAGAAAAAAAACCATTAAAATATTTAGCTACACCCGATGCCATTTATTCACAGGCCATTTGAAAGATTTTATAGCTCCTTCAAGATCGACTCATTGCCTTGAAAGCGATGCTAAACTCTTCAGAGAAATTCTGGCTCACATAGGTTTCCAATTTCTTACAGTTTGTGGTAATGTGTGCCTTATTGTATTGCATTTTGAAATAATTGTCGAATAAGTTAATATTGTTAGACAACCAAACAGGACTAAACAAAATAGATGGAAAGGGGCTTTAGCATCAGCTATTTAGGGTGAATGGAATTTTTTCAGTATTGCGAGTAGGCTATAAATAGTCTGTATCATTGAAGGTGTTTACAAAAAGATATTGCATTTGCGACCATTGGAAAAAAAATCAGTATCATCTGGCAAACATTTTGTTTCAGTAATGGTGGTATCAAAAATATAATTCTGTTGACTATTTGAAAGGTGCTTGGAGCTGCTGTGAATTTAGATAAATCTAAGCCCTAAACCCCACCTCTTCCTCCGTTACATCGATGACTGTATTGGCGCCGCCTCGTGCTCCCACGAGGAGCTCGAATAGTTCCTCCTCTTCACCAACACCTTCCACCCCAACCTTAAGTTCATCTGGACCATCTCTGATACCTGTCTGCCCTTCCTGGACCTCTCTGTTTCCATCTCTGGCAACAACCTGGAAACCGATATCCATTTCAAGCCTACAGACTACCACAGCTACCTAGAATACACCTCCTCTCACCCACCTTCCTGCAAAAATGCCATCCCCTATTCCCAATTCCTTCGCCTCCGCTGCATCTGCTCCCAGGACGAGGCATTCTACTCCTGAACATCTCAGATGTCCTCATTTTTCAAGGACCGCAACTTCCCCCCCTCAGTGGTCGAGAACATCCTCGACCGTGTCTCCTGCATTTCCCGCAACTCATCCCTCACCCCTCCCCGCAATAACAACCAAAACAGAATCCCCCTCGTCCTCACGTACCACCCCACCAACCTCCGGATCCAACGCATCATCCTCCGACACTTCCGCCATCTGCAATCTGACCCCACCACCAAAGACATTTTTCCCTCCCCACCCTTATCTGCTTTCCAGAGGGACCACTCTCTCCGTGACTCCCTTGCATGCTCCACACTCCCCTCCAGCCCCACCACACCCGGCACTTTTCCCTGCAACTGCAGGAATTGCTACACCTGCCCCTACACCTCCCCCCCTCACCCCCATCCCAGGCCCCAAGAAGACTTTCCACATCAAGCAGATGTTCACCTGCACATCTGCTAATGTGGTATACTGTATCCGCTGTTCCAGATGTGGCTACCTCTACATCGGGAAAACCAAGCGGAGGCTTGGGGACCGCTTTGCGGAACACCTACGCTCGGTTCGCAACAAACAATTGCACCTCCCAGTCACAAACCATTTCAACTCCCCCTCCCATTCCTTAGACGACATGTTCATCCTGGGCCTCCTGCAGTGCCACAACGATGCCACCCGAAGGTTGCAGGAACAGCACCTCATATTTCTCTTGGGAACCCTGCAGCCAATGGAATCAATGTGGACTTCACAAGCTTAAATCTCCCCTCCCCCAACCGCATCCCAAAACCAGCCCAGCTCGTACCCGCCTCCTTAACCTGTCCTTCCTCCCACCTATCCCCTCCTCCGACCTCAAGTCCCACCCCCATCTCCTACTTACTAGCCTCATCCCACCCCCTTGACCTGTCCATCCTCCCTGGACTGACCTATCCCCTCCCTAACTCCCCACCTACACTCACCTTTACTGGCTCCATCCCCGCCTCTTTGACCTGTCTGTCTCCTCTCCACCTATCTTCTCCTTTATCCATCTTCTATCCGCCTCCCCCTCTCTCCCTATTTATTTCAGAATCCCCTTCCCCTCCCCCATTTCTGACAAAGGGTCTAGGCCTGAAACATCAGCTTTCCTGCTCCTCTGATGCTGCTTGGCCTGCTGTGTTCATCCAGCTCTGCACCTTGTTATCTTAGATAAATCCACCGTTCTAATGTGTGGGAGAATTAAGAGACATTGTTAAAAGATGAGGCATAGACTTGTAAAGGAATGTAGAGATTAAAAAAATTCCCATTTCACATGCAGGCTGAGTGTTACAGTTCATAAGGAACAAAATTAAAAACGTGGATTGACATGCAAGATAGCTTAATTTTATCGTTTTGATTTCTTAAGTCTGAAATGATTAAAGTAGCAACAAAATTGTCTTCCATGGATTGAGAAACCCATATTTCAGTTCTTTTCTGGCTACAAGAAATAAATTTTGGTATTTTAAGGTTGGACTAGAACAGAAATATGGCTGTTATCAAAGGCTAGAAGCTAATTCCAGAATCTGAGGGAAATAGATGCTGATGTGTTAAGAAATACCAGTAGAGTGGTCCTCCTGCTCCTGACTGCCTTGCCTAACAGTTGGTGTCCTCATAATTGTAAAGTTATGCCACAATGCCCACTCTTCCATGAATTTTGAGACCTGTTCAGCCAAGTACTGCAGTAAAATCATTGCTTCAGTACACCATAGTCTGTTCTGTCAGATTCTTTGTGGCAATGTGGCTTTCATCATATGCATACTACATACATGTATATGGAGTTATATGTCATTCATGAATAAGCTTGGTTGCTCTGTAGCCACATTTAAATTTGCTGTAATAAAACCAGTACTCAGATCTCCCCTTTAGAGGGAGGGTCACTCGACCCGAAATGTTAACTCTGATTTCTCTCCACAGATGCTGCCAGACCTGCTGATATTTTCCAGCAATATCTGTTTTTGTTTCTGATTTACAGCACCTGCAGTTCTTTCGGTTTTTATTTTATTTCCTGTGACAGCTAAAATGCACCCGGTGGAGTGAACGCCTGTAGAATGAAAGCATCGTAATGCTCCCAGGCATGATGCCTATAGTCACATAGCTGAACATTTGTTATATGTTTGTCCATTAGTTATGGTATCGCTGGCAAAGCCAGAATTTATTACTCTTGTGAAGATGGGTTGTCTTCTTCAACCACTGCAGTCCGTGTGGGTTTGGTACTGTTTGGAGTTCCAGGATATTGACCATCTGATAGTGAATGAACAGTGACATATTTCAAATTCAAATTGAGAGTGAGTTAGAAGGAAACTTACAAGTGGTGATATCTGCCATAGAATCCCTACAGTGTGAAAGCAGGGCATTTGGCCCATCCTGACCCTCCATCCAGACCCACCGCCTACCCTATCCATGTATTTCCCACCCTAAACATTATGGGCAATTTAGCGTGGCCAATCCATCTAACCTGCATATCTTTGTACTGTGGGAGGAAACTGGAGCACCTGGAGGAAACCCACACAGACATTGAGAGAATGTGCACACTCCACACAGACAGTCGCCTGAGGCTGGAAGCGAACCCTGGAGCTGTGAGGCAGCAGTCCTAACCACTGAGCCACCATGCCGCCCTTCTCACGTGCTTTCCACTTTTGTCCTTGGATGTGGTAGAGATTATGACTTTGGAATGTGTTGTCAGTGAGTTGCTGCACTGGTGCAATACAATGATGAAGATAGTAAATGTTTCAGGTGGTGTCTGGGATTCTTCATGCTTTCTTCTGGAGGATGTCAACCTTCTTGAGTTTTGACTGGTAAAGTCATTGGTAAAGTAACCTCCTGAATGTTTATATTGGTAGATTCAGCGATAGTTCATGGTTGGGCTCCCTCTTATTGGAAATAGACTGCTTCTGTATCTGACAAGTTATGAATGAGATTGAACCTATTTCCAGTACATGGCACAGACAATATGCAATAAAACAAAGTATTGTATTGTGTAATCAGTGGTATGCAGCATTATTGGTTTTAAAAAATAAATTTTGGCCAGGACCCCAGAAATTACACATGCACTTCAGAATAGTGCCATGAGACCTTTTACCTCAATTTTAGAGGGCACGTGGAGCGCCAGTTTAACATCCCATCCGAAAGATAGTGTCTGAGACAATGCAGCACTCCCTTAGCATTGCATTAGTTGCCTGCCCTAGTGAGAGTGCTACGGGCTGAGCTATGACTGAGAGTAGTTCAGTTGTTACAAAGCAGTGTACTTTTTTTTCCATTGTTTCAGTTGCCAGGAGAGTTGATGACATCCTATATGTTTTTCCAATTAACAGCTGATTACGAGTGGTAGATTTGGTCCCTGGGCTGCAATAATGTCAGTTTGTCAGTAGTAACTCTCTGGGTTTGGTTTGTAGTAGCCTTAAGAAAACTGTTTTGAAGCTGTTACCCTGAAAAATAGGTGTATAAAGTTCAAACTCTGACACTTGGATCTTTGTCTATCTTTTTGTCTGGAATATTTGAATTGTTTTGATGTTAGTGCTGTCAGAAATATTTACTCTGTGTGGCATAAGCCTGTTTACTGAAGTGGAACTTTTGCCTTTTAAGCTGTATTAACAAATGCTTATACAGCTGCTTTGTTCAGCCCAGTCACGCTATCTCATAGTGATTTCAGGCACAATTTATTACCAAATGTTCAACCTTTTGAGGTTCAGAATTTGGAACTTAAGAAGTTTTTATTTAGTATACTACCCTTCAGTATTATCCTGAACCTTTGAGCAGATTGTATTTATAAGATCAGCTTTAATTCATTTAAGATGAATCATGTCATAAAACAAATGAAGCCTTAGCCTGTGTGGATGTCAAGAAAAGCGTAGGATTAATGCCAATTAAATGTACCAATGTTTAACATTTTGCACCATTTTGCACTTTCCCCAGGACCCTGGAATTTTCCCCACTTTGAGTATTTATCAGTATTCCTTTTGAAAGTTTTTTTTCTTTATTTTCCAGGGCATTTTTACAATTGCCTTCAACTGATATTACGTTCAAGCTCTGAAAATATAATTTTTCAAAATATGTTTTAACTAGATGTTACAACATGTATCTTATTTCTTGCATTGCACACAAGAAGTTAGACATTATACTTTGCACGGATGGAGAGAATGACAGAGTGACAGGCTGAGGGAGGAATTTGCATTTCCACTGAGAAAATTTCACAAGTTTATAAGAAACAACTAAAAAATGATGGATTGTCATTTTTTTGATGGCTGCTTGACAATAAGTACCTTTTTTCCTGCCCATATCAAGTGAACTCATTCCAATGCATCAAATACCCATATTTACAATAAAAAAATGTAAAACTGCAAAGTAATTGAAACCATGACATTTAAAGTAGTAATTTGCTTTGAAGTCACTTTTTAGGCCTGAGGGAGGACTGACTCAGTCATGATATTTTCAAACAGGTGATGGAAAAGTACTCATGGGAGTATTTTTGTGGTGAAATTAAATGACACAGCCGTTGCCTGTAGAATTGAGTTTGCCAAACATTGACACTGAGAAAGAAAGGTCACATAATTCTCTGAATCCAATTTGGCTGCAAAGAAACTAAACCACAAAAAGTGTTGCTCTGGTTTGAAGTACATTGTGACAAATGAAAGACTATTGGTAAACAAAACTTAGTGAATGACATTTAATCCTATAAGATAAGAATGATTGATAGCACCCTACAATGGGCTGCATGGTATGTACAATCTTAAGTGTACCAGTGCATGTTCTTCTGAAGATGGTATCGTTTTTGCCAGTTACAAAACTTAGATTGTAGAGATGGTGCAAGCAATTTGAAACTGTTCGTTAGACCCTCCATCATTATGGGTGGAATCTTGAACAGGGTAGTTCAGTTTCAATGTGACATTGGAATGAAGCCACATGATTGTCAAGATTGTTGAAACCATCAGCACAATTTAAGACTAGCAAGTTACAGCGTTGGGATTTCTGCACGAATATACAAGTTCATTATACAAGAGGCTGCCACTGTCTTGAGCAACTGTCAAACCATCTAAATGTGTATGCCATCATCTCACAGCAGCTAAATGACGCAACAATTGCTAACAGTTTTGAATAAAAAGTGCAGAAATTGCATTTGAGTAATACTGAGTAAGTGATCTTGCAGTGAGAAATGCATGGTTGACATAAAGTACAGCAGAAGTAGTATTAATATAAGAAAGACTTTAAATGAAGTGAATTGAACAGTAAATATAAAAGGACAATAGAGTGTGATTTTAAAATATTTTTGTCATTATATCCCATCTAGTAGTACATCAAAGCTGATAGTTTTTATATAAAAAGACTGTTGCAGCAGAGTTTTGATTGCTTCAATGAATGATATGAGATCTGGTTGACTGGTATTCTGGAGGCCAGTGAATTGACTAAAACAAGACCTACCAATTGAACACTTTTTTTAGAATGAAAATGAAGGAGGGCAACAACCATTTAATATGTCAAATTATTTCCTGAGAGACAATGGACCTGATTTTAACTCTGAGAGTGTGGATTTTCAGTGACTTGAGTTTCAGCTCTTCATTTCATTTAAGCAATGTCTACATTTTTGTGCCAAATTTTTCCCTCTTTCTGTCTGTAGGTACCAATTTCTCACTGGAATGTGGTCCCATGATTGCTGGCAGCCTTGACCAAAATATCAAAACATTGCAGCACTGAAAGAGGCCATTTAGCCTAATACACTTGGTTTTTTGAAAGATGTATTCATATAGACCAACTGCCCAGCTTTTTCCCCAGTGCCCTGGAATTTTCCCCACTTTGAATATTTATCAGTATTCCTTTTGAAAGTTTTTTTTTCTTTATTCATTTATGAAATGTAAGGTTTCTGGCAAGGTCAACATTTATTGCACATCACTAATTGTCCATGAGAATGTGGTGGTGGGCTGTCTTTTTGAATCATTGCAGTGCATCTTCTGTGGGTATAGCCAGTTTGCTATGAGAAAGAAGTTCAAATGATGGCGAGGGAGCAATGATATCATTCCAAGTTAACATACTGTGTGAATTTGGCAAGGACTTTCCGGTGGTGGCGTTGCCATGTATCTGTTGTCTTCCTGAATGTAGAAATTGCATTTACAGTGGAGACAGTTTTAGAATGGAAGGGCAAAACTTGTCGCCGCAGGAGGGAGAAAGGCCCGTTCCTGTGTTGTATTGTTCTTTATTCTTTATACATAACCTCCTTCATTTACCCCGTATTTAAAACACAGACTCAAAATATAAAATCAAGTCCAACCAGTGAAGCGGTTTCATCCTGATTCCCTTTAATTACAACTTTGCTGAGGCTCCTTGGTGCCAACAGATATGTAAATCATGCCCTGTGGAGTTTGTAACTAATCCAGTTCAAAGAAACTTAGAGGTAAGATTGCACAGCACAACCTTGCTGCACACTGACTACTTGTTTCTAAATTGACAGACTGGTTATTCTACATCCAAGATAACCAGAAATTTTCTCAAACTAAATTTTAGAAAGTTAGCCCTTTTTTGGAATTTGTGCCAGGGCTCCATTCTCCAGTCACTATTCCTCCCTTAACAGGAGATTAACTTGGTTGTTTGCATCTTCAGTATTTTTTGATGCACATATGGCAATGACATATTTGTGCATTACTAAGACCATCAAATTCCATCTCTTTATCATTGCCTGACTGCCATACCTCAATTTATCTAGAGGTGATATCCTCCATCCTTGTCTTTGGTACCTTTTAGGTTTGACTATTCCAAAGCACTTCTGGTTGCCTTATCCGGTTCAGTGCCTGTAAACTAAGAGTCATCGAGCTGTACAGCATGGAAACAGACCCTTCGGTCCAATGCATCCATGCTAAATTAATCTATTTTCATTTGCCAGCATTTGCCCCATATCCCTCTAAACCCTTCCTATTCATATACCTATCTAGATGCCTTTTAGATGTTGAAATTGTACAGCCTCCACCACTTCCTCTGGCAGCTCATTCCATACATGCACCACCCTCTGTGTGAAAAAGTTGCCCTTCAGGTCCCTTTTGAATCTTTCCCCTCCCACCTTAAACCTATGCCCTTTAGTTTTTGACTCCGCTTCCCTGGAGAAAAGACCTTGACTATGCACCCTATCTATGCCCCTCATGATTTTATAAACTTCTATAAGGTCACCTTTCAGCCTCCAAAGCTCGAAAAATAACCCCAGCCTGTTCAGCCTCTCTCTCTCTCTCCCAAACTCTCTAACCCTGGCGCATCCTTTTAAATCTTTTCTGAACCCTTTCAAGTTTCACAACATCCTTCCTATAGTGGGGAGACCAGAACTGAACTCAGTATTCCAAAAGTGGCCTAACCAATGTCCTGTATAGCCTCAACATGACCTCCCAGCTCCTATACTCAATGCACTGACCAATAAAGGCAAGCATACCAAATTCCTATCTATCTATCTATCCTATCGAGCAGCGCGAGCCAGGGTCCCTGACTGGAAGGTAAGGTTTTTTTTTTCTCCCATATAAAAACTTACCTCGTGGCAGCAGCGGCCTTCTTGTTTTCAGCGGCAGCAGCGCAAGCCAGGAAGGAACTGGTATATATTCGGGTATTAGCTAAACCCGACACACTACACGTGTAGTGTCTCTCACCCATCCTCCTCCTCTAACCAAAAAAAAGACTGAGTGGAGGGTCGGTAAGGTAAGGCTTTTTTTTATTCTTCTGGAATCCTAGAGTAGAGGGAATGGAAGCTGGGGCAGTTGCATGCTCATCTTGCAGGATGTGGGAGGTAAGCGTCACTAGTGGTGTCCCCTCTGACTTCACCTGCGAGAAGTGCACCCAACTCCAGCTCCATAAAAACCGTGTTAGGGAACTGGAGTTGGAGCTGGAGCTGGATGAACTCCGGATCATTCGGGAGGCTGAGGGGGTTATAGAGAGGAGTTATAGGGAGGTGGTCACACCCAAGGTACAGGAAATAGGTAGCTGGGTGACTGTCAGGAAGGGGAAAGGGGATAGGCAGGCCATTCCCCTCAATAATAAGTATACGGTTTTGGATACTGTTGAGGGGGACGACCTACCAGGGAAGGCCACAGCGGTCAGGTCTCTGGCACTGAACCTGGCTCTGTGGCACAGAAGGGAAGGGGGGAGAATAGGAGAGCAATTGTAGTGGGGGATTCAATAGTAAGAGGCACAGACAGGCAGTTCTGTGGACGCGAACGAGATGAACGGATGGTATGTTGCCTCCCGGGTGCCAGGGTCCCTGATGTCTCGGATCATGTCTTCAAGATCCCTAAGGGGGAGGATGACCAACCAGCAGTCATGGTACACATCGGTACCAATGACATAGGTAGAAAATGGATTGAGAATGTGAAAAACGAGTACAGGGAATTAGGTTGGAAGCTGAAGTCCAGGACAAACAGGGTAGTTATCTCTGGATTACTACTAGTGCTACGTGATAACGAAGTAAGAAATAGGGAGAGAGTGCAGCTAAACACGTGGCTACAGGGCTGGTGTAGGAGGGAGGGCTTCCATTATGTGGATAATTGGAGCACATTCTGGGGAAGGTGGGACCGTACAGCAAGGACGGGTTGCACCTGAACTGAAAGGGCACAAATATCCTGGGAGGGAGGTTTGTTCGAGCTGTACGGGAACGTTTAAACTGGATTGGCAGGATGTGGGAAACCGGATTTGTAATTCAGAGGATGAGGTATTCAGCCTTCCAACAGACACAACAGGAAGTGAGGTTGTTAATAAAGAAATGCAGTCGATGGAGCGTAATTGTGGACACAGAGATGGTTTGAGGTGTGTATACTTCAATGCTAGAAGTGTCAGAAATAAGGCGGATGAACTTAGAGCATGGGTTGGTACTTGGAACTGCGATGTTGTGGCCAGAAACTTGGGTAACTCAGGGAGAGGAATGGTTGTTGGAAGTTCCAGGAATTGGATGCTTTAAAAGAAATAGGGAGGGTGGAAAAAGAGGCGGGGGAGTGGCATTGCTAGTCAGGGCTAGTATAGCAGCTACTGAAAGGCAGTTCGAGAATGATATGTCTACAGAGTTAGTTTGGGTTGAGGTCAGGAACAAGAAAGGGGCAGTCACTTCATTGGGGGTTTTTCACAGCCCCCCTAATAGTTGTAGAGAAGTAGAGGAGCGGATACTGGAAAGATGCAGAAGTCACAGGGTTGTAGCCATGGGTGACTTCAACTTTCTAAATATTGATTGGAAACATTTCAGTTGTAATAGTTTAGATGGAGCGGATTTTGTCCAGTGCGTTCAGGAAGGATTCCTGACACAGTATGTAGATAGACCAACACGAGGAGAATCTGAGACAATAAGGTGCAGAGCTGGATGAACACAGCAGGCCAAGCAGCATCATAGGAGCAGAAAGGCTGATGTTTCGGGCCTAGACCCTTCGAGGAGAGGCCACTTTGGATTTGGTGCTTGGCAATGAACCGGGCCAAGTGTTAGACCTGTTGGTAGGAGAGCGTTTTGGCGGTAGCAATCATAACTCTGTTACTTTTACAATAGTCATGGAAAAAGATAGGTACATACAGTAGGGTAAGGTTTATAATTGGGGGAAGGGTAATTACAATTCTGTTAGGCAAGAACTAGGTAACATAAAATGGGAACAGATGCTGTCAGGGAAGAACACTATTGAAATGTGGAGATTGTTTAAGGAATGCATACTGCGTGTGCTAGATATGTTTGTCCCTAGCAGGCAGGGAAGATGCGGCTGAGTGAGGGAGCCTTGGTCCTCAAGAGAGGTCGAATGATTGGTTAAGAGGAAGGAGAATGCTTATGTAAGGTTTAGGAAAAGAGGAACGAAAAAGATTCTAGAGGGATACAAGTTATCCAGGAAGGAGCTGAAGAAAGGGCTTGGGAGAGCTATAAGGGGGCATGAGAAAACCTTGGCAGATAGGATCAAGGAAAACTCTAAGGCTTTTTACACGTACGTGAGGAATAAGAGAATGACCAGAGAAAGGATAGGCCTGATCAAGGATTGTAAAGGGAATTTGTGCATGGAACTAAAGAGATAGGGTCTTAGGACCTTAATGAATACTTTTCTTTAGTATTCACAACTGAGAGGGACCTATTTGTAGAGGAGGACGTTGTGAAACAGGCTGGTAGGCTAGAGGAGGTGGATGTTAGTAAGGAAGATGTACTAGGAATTTTGAAGATAGATAAGTCCCTCGGGCCTGATGGGATTTATCCAAGGATTCTGTGGGAAGCGAGGGAAGAGATCGCAGGGCCTTTGGTGATGATCTTTTCGTCCTCACTGTCCACGGGTATAGTGCTGGAAGATTGGAGAGAGGCAAACGTCATTCCCTTGCTCAAAAAAGGGAATAAGGATAACCCCGGAAATTACAGACCAGTTAGTCTTAGATCAGTGGTGGGCAAATTATTGGAAAGGCCTCTGAGAGATAGGATTTATGATCACTTGAAAAGGCACAGTTTGATTCGTGGTAGTCCGCATGGATTTGTGAGGGGTAGATCATGCCTCACAAACTTTGAAGAGGTGACCAAACACATGGATGAAGGTGGAGCAGTGGATGTAGTATACATGGATTTAAGTAAGGTGTTTGATAATGT
Organism: Rhincodon typus; assembly: GCF_021869965.1. Classification (NCBI taxonomy): domain Eukaryota; kingdom Metazoa; phylum Chordata; class Chondrichthyes; order Orectolobiformes; family Rhincodontidae; genus Rhincodon; species Rhincodon typus. Next base: position 56,720,776 of record NC_063341.1, on the reverse strand, counting down.
TCCCCATGGTAGGCTCATGCAGAAGGTAAGGAGGCATGGGATAGGAGGAAATGTGGCAGATTGGATTCAGAATTGGCTGACCCTTAGAAGACAAAGGGTGGTAATGGACGGAAAATATTCAACATGGTGCTCAGTTAAGAGTGGTGTACCACAAGGATCTGTCCTGGGTCCTCTCCTGTTTGTGATTTTTGTAACTGATTTGGATGAAGGAGTGGAAGGGTGGATTAGCAAGTTTGCGGACGATACGAAGGTGGGTGGCGTTGTGGACAGTGCGGAGGGCTGTTCTAGGTTACAAAGGGACATTGATAGAATGCAGAGCTGGGCAGAGAAGTGGCAGATGGAGTTTAACCCTGAAAAGTGTGAGGTGATTCATTTTGGAAGGACAAACTTGAAAGCAGAATACAGGGTTAACGGAAAGATTCTTGACAGTGTGGAGGAGCAGAGGGATCTTGGGGTTCATGTTCACAGTTCCCTGAAAGCTGCCACCCAGGTGGATAGAGTTGTTAAGAAGGCGTGTGGTGTGTTAGCTTTCATTAATAGAGGGATTAGTGAAGTTATGCTCCATCTGTACAAAAGCCTGGTTCGGCCACATCTGGAGTATTGTGTCCAGTTCTGGTCGCCTCATTACAGGAAAGATGTGGAAGCGTTGGAAAAGGTGCAGAGGAGATTTATCAGGATGTTGCCTGGAATGGAGAGAAGGTGTTACGAGGAAAGATTGAGAGAGCTAGGGCTTTTCTCTTTAGAACGACGAAGGATGAGAGGTGACTTGATAGAGGTGTACAAAATGAGGTACATAGATAGAGTGGACAGCCAGAGACTTTTTCCTCGGGTGGAGGTAGCTATTATGAGGGGGCATAGTTTTAAAGTGAGGGGAGGTAGATATAGGGGAGACGTCCGAGGTTGGTTCTTTCATCAGAGAGCGGTCGGGACGTGGAATGCATTGCTGGAGAGGGTAGTGGAGTTGGCCTCATTCGGGGCATTTAAGCGGACATTAGATAGGCATATGGATAATAGTATAAGGTAGGGGTGGAGGTTAGATAGACCGTAGGATTAGGGTAAAAGTTCGGCACAACATCATGGGCCGAAGGGCCTGTACTGTGCTGTACTGTTCTATGTTCTATGTACCTGCGACTCTACTTTACTTTCATGCAACTTGTGGTAATCTAAGATGTTGCTGCCCACATACTAATTTGCACAATTCCTGTATACCCATAATTCTGATGCTCATTGGCCTAAATTGGCACTCAGTTTTGCTGTGATTTAAAGATTCCTATCTTTATTTTCAAATGCCACCATAGCCTTGCCACTTGCTATATCAGTCATCTTGTACTGTCCCACAAATCACTAAGATATTAGATAACTCAACGCCTGATCGGAATTTAATTTATAACTCCCTTGTCTTCCTGATTTAGTATCAGTACTAACTAGAGCTTTCTTCATTAGACCATTAGAGTGTGGTTTTGTTGCAGAAATAAAAATTCATGTTTTACAACTGTGATATGGGTGCTTTTAATTTGTTAGTTTCAGTTAAAGGCCCGTGATTGTGCTTGATAACCTGCTGTATTGAATGTCTCTTTGTCCCATATGATTAGGTGTCCTTAATTGTCACATTATAAGCCACTTTATTTAATCTTATTCTTAGCCTCCTTAGTCGTCTGCAGATGGATTTTGCTGAGTGTTTGTTTTTTGATGATGTATTTTGTGCTGAACATTTTGTATTTGTTTTCAAATGTTTTGTTATGGACCGGACCAAACCCTCAAAATGCCTTCAGAGAATAGCCTTGACACTAACTTTTTCTTATTTTAAAGGCAAGTGCCAGGCATTACATTCTGCATGCAAATCGATTGGTCAAACTACCAGATTTGAAGCAAAACAAACTTTATTCATATACTGTAGTTAAAATACAACAAAATAAAGAAGAAATTGGAATAATTAACTCCATTGGAAACATAATAATAAGACGATTTAACTGGTAAATAGTGACTGTTCCATAAACACACCCTTGGCAAAGGCAGATTTAGTAAAATAGATTGTCTCACAGGCAATTCTCCACTCCAGGAGGAAAAAACATCGAGAAAACTGAGAGAGAGAGAGGGAGTAATGGTAAGAGGTGTACTGCAGCTTCCAAATCCAGCTTCAAGATCCCAGCAACTGCTGCTTAAAATCAAAAGCTACAAATCTTGGTTCTGTGGTAGCTTGATCTCACCCATTCAGGGTACTTCTATTGTTTCAAAAACCCATAGCCTCTCAAATATTTACGTTATTGGATTCAAATTTACAGATTGGCACCTCTGTCTTCAAACCTTTCTTCAAAAAAAAATCAAAATATGCCTCTTAAAGCCATAATATCATCACGGTTTCCTGCTTTTTTTTTTATGTCCATGCTTTTGGTGTATTTACCCAATCAACTCTAACCAGCTTTCGCCTCATACTTTTGTAATTGTCTTTATTGAAAGTTTTCTTTTTAATTGGAGTATGTTGATTTTAATTCAATTGCATTTTGGTCATTCCATATCCCAGAAGAACTTTTTTTACCATGGTTTTATTGAGTAGCCAAGGTTCATTGCAAACTGTTAGATCTAAATGGATTTACCTCTTGGTCCCATTACACATGAATCCACAAAGCAAACTGAATTACAAACTCATCTTCCAAACCATCTTTTCCAGTTTTCCGTTTGAATATTGTGGCAACAACAGCAGTTGAGAGGCTGGAAATTCCGTGGGAAAACTTGCAGATCAGATATTCTCCATGTTTCCCAAGAGGCCGTAATCAGAAGTCTGGGGCAAGATAAATTAAAAGGAGTGGAGTGATAATCCAATGGTGATTGCCATTCCTTTGAATATTCAGCCCATTAAATCTTTTTTTGTATAAATTAATGAATTGTGTATAATTTTGTATAAATCTGGAATGGATTATAATTTGGCTGCAGAACTAAACAGTGTCTTCCCTCTTGGGAAACTCAGTGTGGAATTGCTTTGTGTTAGCACTGGATTTTTGGTAGCTTTAAATTCCATGTACAATTTGGTTTGAGCAATAATCAAAACCGAAAGTCCTGGAGAAAGTCAGCAGGTCTGGAAGTATTTGTCGAAAAAGACAGAATTAATGTTTTGAGTCCCACGATTCTTCTATGGAACTTAGTAGAGCTGGAAACTGATAGTATTTATACTGCTGATAAAGGGGAAGAGAAGCTGGTGGAATAGATGTTGAGGGTGCATGGAGCAAAAGAGAAGAGTAGCAATGGTAGTAAAGGAGTGATCCCAATGCACAATAGATGTTAATAACTGCAGATAGTCAAAAATAGCTTGGTTTGCTGACAGCATACACGACATTGGACTTTGCTGGGGGTGGTGGGTGCAGGTGGGAGGCATTGTAATCAAACCAGATGATTGTATTCATGATCTAAAGTTATTAAACACAATGCTGAATCCTGAAGGCTCAAGATGCTTATGAGGCAAATGAGGTGCTGTTCATCCTACTTATGTTGGGCTTTGCTGGAACACTGCAGCAGGCGTAGGGTGGAAAATAACAAGAAACTGAAAAGCTGGAGTTGTTCTTAAGGATTGGGTAGAGCTCTATACTCAAACTGCATATAGTCTTGCCGATGTAGAGGAGCTGACACAGCAAGTAGTGAATACAGCAGACTAGATTGAAAGAAATAAATCGCTTCTCCACCATGAAGATATGTTTGGAGCCTTGGGCTGTGAGGGGGGAAGAGGCAAGTGTAACACTTGCTATGACTGCATTGGGGATGGAGTGGAAAGGGGAGTGCTTGGGGTGACGTGGGAGTGGACTAAGGTGTCAGATTGGAAGTAGTCCCTGCGGCATTCTGAGAAGAGAGGGGAGGGGTAGATGTGTTTGGTGATGGCATCCTGCCATGGGTGGCGGAAATGGGGGAGAATGATACTTTGCATATGAGAGTGGAAAGTGAGGACAAGGGAACCCCTGTTGCTCTGGGACACAGGAGAAAGGGTGAGAGCAGAAATGTGGGAAGTAGGTCTGACTGAGCTGAGGAACATCTCAACTGTTGGGTGGGGGGATTCCATGTTTGAGAAAATAGAAGGACATGTCAAGGCACCCCTGTAAATGTTAGTATTATTGGAACAGATGCTACAGAGATAGAGAAACTGGGGAATGAAATGGAGTCCTTCTAGGAAACAGGGTTGAGGTATTGTAGTCAAAGTAACTGTGGGAGTCAGTTGGTTTGGCATGAGTATTGCTTTATTCTCTTTCCCGTCAAGGAAGGAAGAGTCAGAGATAGAACAGGTGAAGATGAGAGAAGTTTGAAAAATTAGATTAATTAAATCGATTAATTTTTTCCAATTCCTGACCAGAGAAGGAAACAGCATTGATTATGATATCAAGGTGTAGAGCTGGATCAACACAGCAGGCCAAGCAGCATCAGAGGAGCAGGAAAGCTGACGTTTCGGGTCTAGACCCTTCTTCAGAAGAAAACACTTGCATTTATGTAACACCTTACATTTTCAAGGTGTGCAAAGTTCTTTCTTTACAAGCTATTAATTACTTTTTGAAATATTGCACTGTTGTCTGATTGGCAAATCCAGCAGACAGTATTGAACTCTGAGTTTGATTTGACCATTTGTATTAATCATACATTGTATTGATTATAGTTTTTGTCCTTTTGTGCTGGAGTCACCTTTCAGCAGTGAGACTGGAGAGCCTAAAAAGCAGTGTTGCAATAATGCGAAGAACACTTCAAAAATTATTTAATCATTGTCGCAGCTTTTTCTTCTGTTTTATATTACAGATTCTCAAAACCAGCACCAATGTTTCTCGATAACACCTATAGGCGTTGGTCGAAACTCAAAGATTTTGTTCCTCCATTTGGAATCAAAGGGCAAGGTACTGTTACAGAAAAACGTTTGAAACTTCAAATTTGAATTATGTGAAATCAGAAATTTGTGTAAATAACTGGGGAGGACATTGATCTAATTTATTATTCTGCAGTTTCATCCTCCCTCACCATCCCCTTTCAAAATGACATTCTTGTGCAGATTTTCTTGTTAGACAACTAGCTAACATTATTTTAATTAGATTTCTCTCTCTCTCTCTCCACACTGCATCCTTGTTACCTGAGGGTTGATAATCATGGGGCAAGGTATCAGGCCAGAGAACCTCTTAGCCATACTCAGTGGTGGAGTTACTCTGTACTACACTTGAGGCATTTAACTGACACCTTAATTTGGACCTATCTTGCCTAAAATCGTATAAGGTGAACACAGAAGTCCTTTTTGTTTGTAAATATTAATAGGGGTTCCCATCGGTAAAACCACAATGTGAAAATAGAGATTGAGAGGTCAGGTCACCTGTAGCCTCATTCAGAATGGGGTCGCTGGTTTTGTTACTAGGAATGTGTTATTTATACAGCTAATGATTACTCTTCATCACTGGCTTTGAAGAAAGCCCTCACCCAAAATGAGTTTCAATGGCAAATCTTGTAAGATCTTGTAAGGTGAAAGTCTCTAAGCAACTTTTAAGGTTGTTTCTAGAGGTAGATTTGACACCGACGCAAAGTACTCATTAAGAATCTCACTCATTTTCTCTGACTCCTCGCATAACTTCCCTCCTTTGTCCTTGAGTGGGCCAACCCTTTCTCTAGTTACCCTCTTGCTCCTTGTGTATGAATAAAAGGCTTTGGGATTTTCCTTAACCCTGTTTGCTAAAGATATTTCATGACCCCTTTTAGCCCTCTTAATTTCCCTTCTGTTGACTTTCCTTCTCTCAATATGGAGGAGATACAGGGGGCTGGGAGTGTTCTATTCTATCACATGGGAAGGGTGGATGGAAAAGGGTGAGATGTTTTCCTCGGATGGTGATGGCTAGCACGAGGGGACCTAGCTTTAAATTGAGGGGTGATAGATATAGGACAGACGTCAGAGGTAGGTTCTTTACTCAGAGAGTAGTAAGGGCGTGGAATGCCCTGCCTGCAAAAATAGTAGACTCGCCCACTTTAAGGGCATTTAAGTGGTCATTGGATAAACATATGGATGATAATGGAATAGTTTAGGTTAGATGGGCTTCAGATTGGTTTCACAGGTCGGCGCAACATCGAGGGCTGAAGGGCCTGTACTGCGCTGTTATGTTCTATGTTCTATGTTCTATGTTATACCCTTCGCTCCATCAGCCCAGAATTCCAAGGATGTCCTGTTTCAACATCAAGAAAGGGGAAGAAAGATATGCTCAAATTTTCAAAAACATGAACGAGTTGGACAAAGTACTTTGGGAAATACTATTTTCACTTGTAAAAGAATCGAGAATGAGAGGGCACAGTAAATGTGATTTTAAAAAAAAAAGAATTCACACCAAGTAGTTTGGATCTGCCTGAAAGAGTAGTGGAAACACATTTATTTAAGGCATTCGTGAGTGTATTTGATGATTGTTAAATAGAAACAATGTGCAAAGTTATGGGCAAATGACAGAGGATGGCACTAAGTCACAATGCTGCAATGCAGAACCATCGCAAACAAGATAGAATGAATTGCTTTCTTCTGCACCATAACAATTCTGTGAACAGTTCTAGAAAGCAGAAAGCATTCTACAAGATCGGAGGATACATAGGAGTCCAGACTCAGGGCTGGGAAACATTACAGAGAAAGAAAGGGACAAGGCCATGAAGATGTTTGAACACAGATTTGCGAATCCTAAGTAGAAGGATTTGTGAAGACAGTGTAGGTCATTTAGAAGACTGATGAGTGTACAGATCAGAAAACAGGCAATAAAGCATTGGACTAACTGGAGTTTCTAGAGGGTACAGGATAGAAGGACACCTTGGAAAGCGTAAAAGTGAGAAATACTATGTCCGGCCTAGCCCCATCTTCCAGCTGTTGTTTGTAGTCCTGTATGTTACAACATCTCAACTGCATATCGAAATGTTTGTTAAATGCAAGAAGTGTTTCTGCATCGACCTCTGTTTCTACTGCCTTTTCAGTCAAAGAGTCCAAATTCCCACCACCCTTTAGTGAAAATAATGCCTTCAACTCCACCCTGTTCTTTCCAGCAGTTGCTTGAAACCTGTGGTCCCTAATAGTGGAAATAGGTTATTCTCGTCTGCTCCATCTAGACCCTTCATAATTTTTTATGCCTGAATTAGTTAAAGTTTTTCAGTCCTGGCACCATCCTAACAAATCTCTGTACCTTTTCGAATACAGTCATGTACAACTGTGATGTAGTGACCAGAGTTTATATGCAGTTCTGTTGTTGTGGTCCAAAATGTTTAATCATGTTCTGTCATAAGTGAATAGTGATAAGATCTAGCTAATAAAGGAAAGTATCCAGCATGTGTTGTTGACCATCTTAATTTGGAGATATGGTCAGTTTCACTATAATCCTTTGGAACCTCCCATTTATTGTTATTCCCTTCCCTCACTGGTCCTCCCGAATTGCATTGTCAGACACTTCTCTATTACTTTACTGCCTACCTGACCAGTTCACTGAAATCATCTTGCAGTCAACAGCTTTCTTCCTCACTATTGCAAATGGGAGGTCATGGCCGTGTGGAATTGTTAATGGACTTGTAATCGAGACACCAAGTAATGTTTAGGAAATCTGTGGGGAATCCTGCTAAAATTTGAAATCAGTAAAAAAAAAAATCTGGAACTAAAAGTCAAATGATTGTCAATTGTTGATTGGTTCGTTAATGCCCTTTATGGAAGGAAACTGCTATCCTTATCTGGTATACACCTACACGTGACTCCAGGTCCACAGCAATGTGACTCTTAAATGCCCTCTGAAATTGTCCAGCAAAACATTCAGTTGCATCAACTGCTTGAAAGGACGAACAAAATTGAAATGAGGCAGACCACTTGGCATCGAATAAGGCACTGGAAATGACAGTGACGAACTCCTTACTAATCCTTTACCAGTCCTCCTTACTAATACCTGGGGACTAATGCTATAATTGGGAGAGCTGGCTCACAAAGTAGTCGAGCAACAACCTGAATCATACCTTGCATGCAATAAACCTTACGGAGTCAAATCTTATATTCCTCCCAGACAACACTATCAACATCGCTGAATTGTTATGGCACAGAAGGAGGCCATTATGCCCATGCTGCATGCTCTGGTACTGTTACCTAGTGCAAATCTTTTGCCTTTTCCCCAAATTCTTGAAAATCATTCCCATCACAGTGGTTAGCACTGCTGCCTCACAGCGCCTGGGAGCCAGATTCGATTCCAGCCTTGGCTGACTGTGTGTGTGGAGTTTCCATTCTCCCCGTGTCTGCGTGGGTTTCCTTTGGGTGCTCCGGTTTCCTCCCACTTCCAAAGATGTGCATCTTAGGTGGATTGGCCATGCTAAATTGTCCATAATGTCAAGGGATGTGCAGTCTTAGGTGGATTAGCTATGGTAAATGTGAGGTCACAGGGATAGGGTAGGGGGCTGGGTCTGGGTGGGATGCTCTTGGAAGGGTCAGTGTGGACTTGATGGGCCAAATGGCTTGCTTCCACACTGTAGGGATTCTATGATTCTATCCAAATAATCATCTAATTCCTCCTTGAAAGCCTCAATTGAACCTGCCTCCATCACATTTCCAAGTAGTGTGTTCCATAACCTTACCCTATTCCTGTGCTACTTGCTGCAGGGAAATGGTCTTTCGCACATCATCCTTGCTTAGTTTGCACATTCACTTTAAATATACACCCTCTTGTTCTTTTTTCTTTTTTTTGCAAGCAGGAACAGCTTCTCCGTATCAATTCTGTCCTGCTTGCTCATGATGTTGAAAACATCATCTCCTGTCAGCCTTCTCTCCAAGGAAAACAGTCCCAACTTCTTCAACTTATCCTCATAACTGAAATTTCTCATTCCTAGGAACGTTCTTGTAAACTACTCCTGCACTCTCTTCAGTGCATTTATATTGTTCCTATAATGTGACACCCAGAACTGTACACAATGTTGCAGCTAAGGGGGGCTAACAAATGTCTTGTGCAAGTTGAACATGACCTCCTTGCTATTGTACTCTGGGCAGTTATTAATAAAGCTGAGAACACTGTATGCTTTATGATCTACTCTCTTCCTATCTGCAACCTTCAATGATCTGTGCACATATACGCCCAGGTCCCTCAGTTCCTGTACCCCTTTAGAATTGTAACCCCTATTTTATATTGTCTTTCAGTGTTCTTCCGACCAAAGTGCATCATCTCATACTTCTTTGCATTGAGTCTCATCTTCCACTTATCTACCCACTCCACTAACTTGTCAACGGCCTTTTGGAGTTCCAGGCTGTCCTCCTCACAGTTTACAATTCTTCCAAGTTTAGAAACAAACTTAGAAATTGTCTCCTGCGCACGAAGATCCAGTCATTATTATAAATCAGGAAGAGCAAGAGTCCCTATACCGACTCTTGGGGAACTCCACTGCAGACATTCCTACAGCTCAAAAGATATCAATGGACTATTACTCTGTTTCTTATCATTCAGCCAATTTTATATCCATGTTGCTACTGATCCTTTTGTATCATGATCTGTAACTTTCCACACTAGTCTGTTGTGTGGCACCATATCAAATACATTGGAATCCACATAAACTATGTCAATAACATTATTCTAATCAACCCTCTGTTACCTGTTCAAAAATACTCCCGCAAGTTAGTTCAATACAATTATCTTTTTAGAAATCCATGGTGACTCCCACTAGCAGGACAGACGCAGCCGAGATGGCAGCATGGTGGAAGCTGCCCTAGGAATCTTCAATATTGACTCTGGACCCCTTGGCATCAGGTCAAACATGGGCAAGGAAACCTCCTGTGGATTACCACATGTTGCCCACTGTCAGCTGATGAATCATTACTTCTTCATGTTAAACAGCACTTAGAAGAAACACTAAGGGTGGCAAGGGCGTGGAATGTACTCAATGGGAGATTTCAGTGTCTGCCACCCACAGTGGCTTGGCTGCAGTACTGACCAAGCTGGTCAAGTCCAAAATCATTTGTGTGTGCTGGGATGGTTAGAGTAACAGCACGCACAAAAGAAGCTGCTTGCGAACACTATTTAAAAGGGCAACAACACACTGCAGCAACACGGAACTACGCCAAGAGGAAGAAGAATACCTCTTCCAAGTGTTCAAGGATAATGGATATCCAAAGAACTGGGTCAGAAGATGCCTACAAGAACAGCAGCAGAAAGATTCTACACGCCCCGACACACTCATCACACTACCCTACATCAGGAACACGTCGGAACTCACCACAAGACTCCTACGACCACTGGGCAGCAGAGTGGCACACAAGCCCACGTCAACCCTACGACAACTGCTCACCCGAACTAAAGACCCACTCCCCGCCATGGACAGGACCAATGTCATCTACAAAATCCCCTGCAGAGACTGCGAGAAACATTACATCGGACAAACAGGAAGGAAACTAACAACAAGGTACATGAACACCAACTGGCTACAAAAAGACACGACCAATACTCACTCATCACAATCCACATGGACAAGGAGAACCACGACTTCGACTGGGACGACACCAAGATCCTAGGACAGGCTAGGCAGAGACAAGCACGAGAATTCCTGGAAACATGGCACTTCACGAAGCATGCTATTAATAAACACATTGAACTCGACCCCATGTACATTCCACTACGAAGGAAACCCGGAAGTGAGGCAGTCCATCTCAACGGACCCCAGATTTTAAAAACCAGACGGGAAAACACACCAATGCTGCTTCAGAGGCTGTACTGAGGATGTTACCAAGCATGGTAACGAAATGTCTGCCAAACAACAAACCAGCTCGGTGAGCCAACCAACCTCAAATTTGATTCAATCCATGTGATATCAAGAACTGGTTAGAGCGACTGGATATTGCAAAGGCTATGGGCCCTGACAGCATTTTCACAATTGTACTGAAGACTTGTGCTTTAGAACCAGTTGCACCCCCAATCTGTTCTACCAAATATATTACGCTAGCATCTATCTGACCATGTGGCAAATTGCACAGGCATGTCCTCTACACAAAAAGCAGGGCAAATCCAACCCAGCCTATTCAGTGTGGATCTGGAGGAACACAGCAGGTAGGCAGTATCAGAAGAGTAGGGTAGTCAATGTTTCGGGCCTAGGTCCTGATGAAGGGCCTGGGTCCAAATTGTTGACTCTGCTGCTCTTCTAATGCTGCCTGACCTGCTGTGTTCCTCCAGTTCCACACTCTATCGACTCTGACTCCAGCATGTGTAGTTCTTGCTATCTCCGAGTGACAAATCCAAGTCAGCCAATTACTGCCTCATCAGTGAAGTCATTGAAGCTGTAAACATAGGTGCTATCAAACAGCAGTTACTTAGCAATAATCTACTTGCTGATGCTCAGTTTGGGTTCCGCTAGGGCCACTCAGCTCCTGATCTCATTACAGCCTTGGTACAAATATGGACAAAAGACCTGAATTCCAGAGGTGAGGTAAGAGTGACTGCCCTTGACATAAAGGCCACATTTGACTGAGTGTGGCATCAAGGAGCTGTAGCTATCCTAGAGTCAATGAGAATTGGGGTTAAATATCCCCACTGGTTGGACTTATACCTAACACTGAAGAAGATGGCTGCAGTTGTTGGTGGTCAGTCATCTCAGCTCTAAAACAGCTTTGCAGGAGTTCCTTTGGATACTGTCCTTGGCTCAGTCATCATCAGCTGTCTCACCAATGTCCTTTACTCAATTGTAAGGTCAAAAATGGGGATGTTCGCTGATGATTGCACAATGCCCAACACCATTTGGGACTCTTCAGTTACTGAAGCAGTCTGTCCAAATACAGCAAGATCTGGACAATATCTGGGTTTGGGCTGACAAATGACAAGTTGTATTAGTACCACACAGTTGCAGATAATAACTGTCGCCATCAAGAGAGAATCTAATCTCCTTTTCCTTGACACGTAATGGTATCTCCATCACTGGATGTCCATTATCATCATCCTGTGGATTACTTGACCATAAACTGACTGGTAAAGTCATCTCAGTACTGCTGCCTCTAGAGCAGATCAGAGGCTCGGTATCCTGCAATGAAAACTCACTTCCTGACTCTCCAAAACCTATTCGCCGTCTACAAGGCACAAGTCAGAAATGTGATGGAATACTCCTCACTTTCTTGGATGAGTGCAGCTTCAACAACACTCAAGAAGCTTGACACCATCCAGGACAAAGCAGCCTGCTTGATTGGCATCACATCCACAAATACTCAGGCCCTCATACACGAAAACTGAGCAGCATATATGTGTTCTACAAGATGCAGAAATTCACCAAGGCTCATTTGTGCTAAATGTTCTGTGAATGGTATTTTGCTATCATGCCGAAGTGGCAGAATTGGGGTAGGATAACCTGTTGAATTGTTGGTGGAAGGTTGGGCCCACTGTAGGACTTGAGGCGGTGGCATTGTTACCAGCATTGACGGTGGTTATGATGTCAGCGCTGATTCAAAGGGTTACACTCTTGCATTTATTCTGGAAGGTTGTGGACTCTGATACTTCAATTGATTTCAAGATGGCATTGGTGAGGTGGGCCCGGCGACGAGTGATGGCACCAGACGTGGCTCGTTGGTAGGTCTGGGGCAGATGGCAGCAAGGCACAGGACTCAAGGTGATGGCATCAGTGGCAATGAAGTGGCGGTGGCAGCACCACAGCATTAGTGGTTCCAGCATAGGTGGCATTGGTGAGGGAGATCTGGACATTTTCTTTACTTTTTGTTTCTGTTTCATTAATTTCAGCTCTTGTTTTTAATTCTAACTATTGTATTCTAAGATGGCGCTGGAAAGTGACGACTCTGTATACTTTTCATTGTACTCTTGTAAAAGTGGCAATAAAATCTAATCCCGTGAAATGGTTATTCGGGGGTTTAGGGGAATGGGTGAGAGGGACAATAGAGGAAATGAAATGAACATAGTCAGGATTCCAGTTCGCCACAGTGGAGGAGCTTCCTAGGTTATAGAAAAGGGAAGGCATATCTGAAACACTGCTATGGAAGTTTCAAAAGTTAGAAGAGTTGCAATAGATATGGAGCAACTGGAAGAATGCAATGGAGCCTTTACAGGAAGCAGGCAGGGTAGGGGGATGTACTTATCCTTGTATAGTGGACTTGGAGTGAAAATTGGCCAATAGCCTATCCCCAGACGTGAGGCACAGACGTTGAGGAAAGGAACAAAAGAGCTGAAGGTGGACCATGTGAAGGTGAATGAAGGGTAGAAGGCGGAAGGAAAATTGATAGAAGTTCCTGTTCTTGGTAAGATTGTTATTATAACGATCAATATGCTGGACAAAGAGGTAATGGATGGAATCTGAGTAGGACTGGAACAGCAAATGACCACACATCTCTCAAAAGGCAGGTATGTAGGTTCTCGTTACAACAACTTTTATTTGAAGGAAATGAGTAGAATCAAAGCTGAGAGAAAAAGAGAAGTGAGAAAAAGTTCAGCCAGTCATAAGACTGTGATTTGGATGGAATCTAGGTTCAAGGAACACTTGCTGCTCAGGGAAGAAAGAGAGAGCTCTTATGTCATCAGTTGCAAATGGAGGTGTAGAAGGATAACAAATCCTATCCTTAAAAAGAGCTTATCAGAATTTGAAACTTTTTAAGTGGCAGGGTTTCTAAGTAGTTCAGTTTCCATTGTAACACAATTGTGGATTGGTTGATAGCATTCCTTCAGTAATTCAGGAGAGTGCCATCAAGATTATCTGCATAGGCTCCAAAATGAGGCTGAAAATCCCAACCTTGTCAACCATGAAGTCAATACTACTGTGCTTGACTGACAATAGAACGTAGTAAATTGCACATTAAAAGTGGAATGTTCTCTTGATTGCAGATTGTCTTGGCATCTGTGTTTTTGAACAAATGTGTTTGACTGTTTTTGCAGCAATGCTTTTATGGATAGGTTGGCCTTTTGGAATGTGAGTTCTTACTTTACAATCACAGTAATTTTTAGTGTGTTGGGTGGTTGATCTCTAATTGATGAATTGTGACCCGAAATTGACAACTTTAGAATGTTAGGGAAAGGTATAATGCACAATTGTGAAGTTTTCTTTCTGATAGTTATATACTTGACAATTTTACTTTGATCATTCTTCAACTTTATCAATGAAATTTCGGAGTCCCGAATGCTATGATCATTTTAAAACATTTTGTTATGAAGAAAGGTTCTATGCTTGTCCAATTTCAATTGCACACTGAAAGTTGTATTTTTACGATAACTAAATGATTTATGTGTTAAATAGTATATATTTTAATCATGGCAGAAGCATTAGGAGTAATCACTTGATTTATCATCCAGATCTACCTTTTCTATGCTAATAATTAAGGTTGCACCTGCAGCTGCCAAGTTTTTAAGACTAATAATGTATCTGTTTGCTACAACATCATTACTGGTGCAACTTTTCCTTGTCTCCACACTTTGCATCTGTTCTTAACTCCTAGATGACTGGTTTGAAATATTTTTAAATTGTGCAGTACTTTCTATCATTAATCTCCGTTCAATGCAATCTACTTTAAGACGTGCATGCAACAATGCATGCGGCAGTCTTGGAATACACCACCCCGCCTCCCCCGAATGTCAAAAATGGTGTGGCATAGAGATCAGTGTTTCGCTTAAATTATTTACACTTATAAGGGACCACATATTTTGCTGCTTTTGCACTATAAATTGGAATGGAAGTTGGGCTACTATGTAAGTGAAATACCAGGAGAGTTTTGCAACTTGGAAAAATCGAGTGGTGCATATTTTTTGACTGTGCCCAACAATGTTGCTATTGTAGCAGTTAGCTTAATATATTATTAAGTCAGAGCAGCACCAGGAGTTTTTGAATTAAAGGAAGACTGCCTGACAGCACCCCTCTAATTGGTTGAGTTGAATGTCCATTGCTTTATTGCTAAAATAAAAAAAGGAACTGAAGGCCAATTTGACTTAACCTTGAGTTCTGGACTTTGGATCTTCAGAATTTTGCTTTTCTTTGTTGATAGTTTTCCATCCATAGTGACCATGTCAAATCGTCTGTCTTTGTCTATCTTAATTGTGAGTGAGAGTATGTATTTGGGGTTTTAAAAGGGTATAGTTTAATTTGTATAGTGTAGCCGAGCAATGTTTTCTTTTCTTTGATATTTATAAAAGTTAGGTATACACCCAGTAAAAATCTTGATTTAAGAGTCTAATGTTGACCATGAAACCGTCGGAAAATCCGATCAGGTTCACTAATGTCCTTTAGGGAAGGAAACTGCGGTCTTTACCTGGTCTTACCGACATGTGATTCCTGCCACACGGCAATGTGATTGACTCTTAACTGCCCTCTGGGCAATTAGTGATGGGCACCAGCAATGCACACATCCCGTGAATGAATAAAAAATGTAGTTTGTGAAGAAGACATAAGCAGTCTGCAAATGGATGTTGATAGGTTTAGTGAGTAAATGTTAGTATATGGAGTATGACATGAGAAATTGTGAACTTGTCCACTTTGGCAAGAAGAATGGAAAAATAGCATAATATTTAAATAGAAATAGATTGCAGTACTCGGAGATACATAAGGATCTGGGTGACTTGGTATGTGAATCACAAAAAAGTTAGTACACAAGCAAAGCAAGTGTTGTTTATTACTTGTGGAATGAAATTTAAAATGGGGATTTTCTGTTGCAGTTGTATGGATTATGTATATGTGGAGAATTGCGTATAGTTTGGGTCTCATTATTTAAGAAGGATGTAGGTATGTTGGAAGCAGTTCAGAGAAGATTGAGGTAGGCAACATTGTGGAGTTGAGACAACAATCAGATCAACCGTGGTCTTATTAAATGGCATGGATCAGGCTCACGGTGCTGATTGGTCTACTCTGGCCTTAATTTACACATATGTATGTATTCAGCTCTTCATGCCTGCTCTGCTATTCAGTAAAATCATAGCTAATGTAGTTGTGGTTTTAATTCCACTTTCTGTCTACTCTCATAATTTTTGCCTCCCTTCTCTCAGCTTTGAGTAATAAGTTCAATAACCCAGCTTCCAATGTTTTCTGTGCAAGAGAATTCCACAGGCTAATGACCCTCTGAGAAAAAAGAATAATCTGTTCGCCTCTTCTGTTTTGAAAGGGACAGGGTCCTGATCTCCCTTCAAGAAGCATTTTCCAGTGTTCACCTTATCAAGACCATTCAGGATCTTGTGCATTTCAATAAGATTACTGCTCATTGGAATTTTTAAACATAATTTTTAAACACTTTCGTTGCTGCTTTGATTGCTTATTCCTAATTAATCTGTGAAGGTGCTGATGGACTAAGTTGAATCACTGCAGAGTGGTGATGGTGAGCATATCACAGATTATGACACAAATTTCAGGACCTATACTTGCATGGCTACTGGATCGATATGTTTAATTAGCAGTGTGCGGTTTGAAGATGGTAGAATTCACAAGACTTTGCTGTTTTTGTCCCTCTTGTTGCAGGAGTTCACAGGGAGGAGATACTATTGAAGTGAGGTTGGTGGGTTGCTGCAGTACACAATGTAGATCATGCATATCACAGCCACTTTTTTAAAATATTCATTCATGGGACGTGGATGTCTCTGGCTGGGTCAGCATTTGTTGCCTGTCTGTAATTCCCTTTGAGAAGGTGCTGGTGAGCTGTCTTTCTGAAGTGCTGCAGTCAATAGTAGTCCATAGTGCCCCAGTATTGAAGGAGGGACGGATTGAACAAACTCTCCTGACATAGAGGACAGATTTATGAGATAAAGTGCACAATAACTTGGACTGCCCAGACTTGGGCAGGGGACCTCATTGGGGTGGGTAAGCGAAATTTAAAATTAAAAGTGTGTAAAGACAATTTTTGATGTGTACTTTGGAAGAAGAATCTATATGAAAGTGCAGGCAAAAGCACTTGTACCATTTAATTTGAATGCTATAATGAGGACCTCCCATGAAGTGTTAATTGAAGTGGGAATACCAGCTACGCAGTCCTCCTCACTTATGTTATGGGAGATACCGAGTAATTTTTATTATATATTCGAATATCGAGCTTTGCACACAGTTGTTCACATACTCCTTTATCCATTCAATGGAAGTGACTCTAGTAACATAATAGTTATTAGCCATGCTTTGTTATCCCGAGGGTATTGGATACCGACCATACATTGTGGCACTGGAACTATAGGAAAGCCAGTCTGTGTATTAGTTAGTTGTTATGATCCCAGCTGATGTTAATACTGGGCACCTTAGATCGCAGACTGAAATCTAGCTCAATATATCATGTTTTGTCTTTGTTTAACAAGGTGATCTTTCATTGAAATGTATAATAGTGCAAATCCCAGGAAGAGAGTGGTAATGTAACTGGATGAGTAAACCAGAATCCAGACTGGGACATTGGTTTGAATCACACTTGCAAATGGTGAAATTTGAATTAAAATTTTTTTAAAAATCTGGAAGAGCTAGTCCAATGAGACCACATTACCAATGTTATTTGTCATAAATACGCATTGGTTCACTCCTGTCTTTTAGGGAAGTAAATGTGTCATGCTTACCTGGCCTACATGTGACTCCAGACTCTCAGCAATGTGGTTGACTCTTTGTTGCCTTCTAAAATGGCTGAGCAAGCTACTCAGTTCCAGGGCATTTAGGAATGGGCAATGAATGCTAGCCCAGCTGACAATGTTCACATCTACTACATAAACCAAAATAAAAAGTTTTAACAATGAAACCAGTTTATTACGCAAAAGAAGTTAAGATAAAATTGATCAGAATAAAATAGAATAAACCAAGTAACATCACACAGGTTGAAAGATTTCGAAACATACAGTAAAAATAGAATCCTATCTATCGCAACACCATCACATTACAGTATTCAAGCATCACAGGGAGCTCACTTCTCTTATTACATTTGTAGGTTTAACATAACTGTTTCTCTCAATTCCTGGTCTTGGTAGCCTCTTTCTTTACCAGTCACACAATTGAACTTAGGTTTTCTCAGCTTCACATAACCCGTTCAAGGTTCTAACCAAATATTTCTGGTGTGGAAATTTCAAACTAAAATCCCTATACTGAGGTAACCTACTTTCCAACATGTTCTAAACAATTTCCTTCAGGAAAAGCTGTTTCACACATTTAATCTCCACCACAACCAGTACAAACAGAAACCAACAGCTTTCCAAGCAATGGGTTGTTCCCCTAAGCAAAAAGAAAATTCCAATGCTTTGAAATGTGTTGCAAAGTTGGGTCGAGTACTTGTGAATTAAAAGGCAAGATGTTAGAATTTGTTTGTAAAACTGATGGGAGGAAGAGTACCTAATTCCTTTAAGAGATTATGTGCTTTTCTAAACTTGGAGATAAAAAAAAGTCTGAAAGCAGCCACAGATGCATTGAGAGTTCTGAAATTGAAACATATGTATCAATTGGCTGTGTGGTTGGCAACCTCAGCTTGTTTTGATGTTAAGGCAGCTAGCTTGAATATCAGCCAATTAATTTAAACCAAGCCCTAGATACCAAAACTCAATTAAATTTAAATCTGATGGTGTTGACAATCTAGGACCAATCCTGTTATAAGAAAATTGACAGGTCATCAAGGGTATATAAGAAGAGGGTTTTTGAAAATCAACGTGAGAGCGAACTGCCATCGGAAGAGTAAAACTCTGGCTCTCACAGAAACCTCTAAGCTCTCTGAGCACCATGACACCCTTAGCTAATACTCTTGACACAAGGATTTGATGAAGAAAGAATTCCTGACTGAAGAATAGCGGAAAAGGCACGGAACGTTCCAGAAGATGCATCCTCACTGTAGTTTTGAGAGCTGAAGTTTTAATTTATTTTTCTTATTATTTTGATTTATATAAGTGGGACTTGTATTTATCGGAACAACATGCCATTAGAATTTTGTTCTGTTCGAGAATAGTTGGTAATTAAGGGAGAATTGTTTGGTTTGTTAGTACTGTTAATTTGCTCACTGTTAAGAGTTAGATAAATAAATTGTTATTTGTTCATTACAGAGTGAGTGAAAAGATTTCTTTTCATTCAACGTCCTCTTTATTATAGACTGTGAGGTGAAAGGCACGTTATACCATTTTTCCCATTTCCTTTAGCAGGTTACAAGGCGAGGCGAGCGTCTCTGGGTGTTTTGGTTTTAATTATCAGAGGAATTCAACCTCCTCGCCATAACAGATGGAAAACAAACTAATGCTCCTCAATATTTACTTTGTCTGCTGTTGAAGCTTTCTTAGTACAAACAAATTTTCATTATCACCCCAGTACTTCCTCTCTGATACTGGTTTTTAAAAAAGTATGCCTGGAACCGTAACAACATTTGACTATATCAGTCCTGATGAAGAGTCACTGGACCTGAAATGTTAACCCTGTTTCTGTCTCCACAGATGTTGCCAGACTTGCTGAGTTTCTCCACTGCATTCTGTTTTGATTCAGATTTCAGCATCTGCTGTTCTTTGTTTTTGTTCAGTATTCTATCCAATTTGGCCATTCTTTCAACCGGAGCATTAGGTTAGAATTCCATGCATAATAATCCAATTTTGCATTCAGTAGCTTTTCTCTAATCTTTTGCCTTTCCTACTACAGTAATGAGTCTGAAGAAACTTAATGATATTCTCTGAGAGGCTCTTGAACCACTGAGTTGAGCCAAGTCCAAATCTGTTGAGTGAATGAGATTCCATAACATGCAAAATTACTTTTTCAGACCAGTGAGAATTTTGATCAGCAATTGTCACTTACCGAGTGATGGAGATCTCACTCACTTCTGAATGCACCAGCCTATACGTTTGGAACTATCATTAGAGCAGAATTAGTGGGCACATAGAGCAAGTTCACATCATTGCAGTCATTTCAGTGTCATTGGTAAAGGATGCACCACTGGTCTAATAGCAGGGGATCACATTATCTCTGATAGCAATTTCTGGATTTCTGTATTTAACTATACATGTGCCTAGTCCAGAAGCTGTACTCCGGCTTCATCCATTATAATGGTGAGGATAGATAATTTGACCTTTATCCTCACTGCACATTCCAGGCCTTTAATATCATTCAGTTGTTGACTTATATCTTGACATTATTAATTTTTCAATGTGTGTTTGCCTGTGTTGTTTTAACTTATAGTTGTTAATCTGCAGCTCAAAAACTGAAAACATTAAAAACAAAACTGCAGGTTGCAGAATGCTGCTTGCTTCCATAAGTAATTTGTGAAATATAAAGTGTTAACTATACGCTGATAGACTTTCAGGTGTGTTTGCCTGGTTCCCCTTTACATTTCAGTAAAGACAAACAGTTGAATCTTGAGTAGATTTGTTGACAGAATCTAATGCTGTGTGTTTCAGGGGTCAGAAAAAATGAGGAATCTGCAATGCATTTGAAGTAACTGAGTTTGAAATGCAGCTGTGTTGTACACAACAGCATCTCATTGTTACATTCGTTTATCACTCTTGGCTTTTTTGATTTAAAAAATGCATTTTGTGGGTCTATCAATAAGCAGGTGGATAAAGTATTTTTTTTTGTTTAGAAAAAGGAAACAGCAGAGAAAGCACAAAGACATTATAACCAGATGCCATTGCAGAATTTTTTTTTTCTCTGTGCTAACTAGCTAACTATTATCTACAATCAACATATATTGTGTTAAAAATAGTTTTGAAATGCAAACTTGACACTAGCATTTTGCTACTCGTAGACTGTTGTGACTCTTGCAGAAAACATGCCTGAGTGCACTGTAACCTCCTCAGCTGAGAAATCTATTATTTGGTAAAAACGGTTATCTGAAAATTTTTAAACAGATCCAAGTGTGTTCTTGACTTCATCAGCATTATTTTAGTACTTACTTTTGGAAACAGAAACATGGAAGATCTGCACTATTTGAATTATTAAAATGATTTTTATTGCTACTTTATGGTGTTTTATCACTCATTAGGTTTCAAGTAAATATTTAAATCTACAGTGTGTTCTAATTTATAAAATTGTGATTATGCATTCTGACGTTATTTTATAATCCAGAAGATTCAAAAATCAAGAAATGACTTGGTTCCAAAGTATTCTGGCCTGGAGAGATCACTGTTTCCAGCGTACTGAACACAATGCAAGAAAGTGTAATGTAGATTATGCAAAATAGTGAATGCTTGGGACTATACTAAATGTTGTGATTCTGTCTTTAGACTTTCTTTACTTTCCACCACTTTCTTAAATCTCATTCCTCTACTCCATCTGCCCTCAATTCCAGTCATTAGAACAAGATGTTCATGGAAGTTTTTTTTGTTTTGAAAATGGAGACTTCTACCCAATTACCTCCTCTCTGTTTTCCAATTAAGCCAGGACTTTACAGCCTCTTCCACTGAATTCTTGAATGCTCATCTCTCAAATCTTGGCTGTCCCTGCTTCTCTTTTGTGCTGTGACTCACTAATTTCTCTGCCATTCATCCTTACCATCTCCAAACATATTTTCTGTCCCCACGATCTCGCTGCTCTGAGACCCTAAACATCCATCTCCCTTTGCTGATCTGCATGTAAACTGGCATTTTAAATGGTTCCTCCTTTACTGCACTTCCTTCCTCCTATTCAAAACTTTTCCTTTTTTTTTGAAGCTTCCAAATAGAATCCTTGGCTGAATTGTGCCCATTTCTCTGAAATCTGAATTCAAACCCCTATAATCAAGTTTTCTGCACTACTACTGCATCAGAACAGTGGTAACCAAAATTATAAGTAACTCGCTCTGTGACTGTTGTGCAGCCTTTCTATAGTCCTCAAACTCACTGCAACTTTTGACACAATCAACCATGCAAGTTTACTTCAAGGCTTATCTCAGGCCAAATCTCTCAGATTCATCATCTATTCTTGCTAACCTAAGTTCAAGTTCACTAACTCCTTAAATGTAAGTTTTTTTTTTCCTTAAAAATTCTTCTAGTTATACAATATTATTTGTCTGCAGAAGCCTCCTCTCCCTTAACATTTTACCTTTATAGCTGTGGTCTCTTGTGGTCCCTTTCTGATTTCACTTTGCCATTGATGGCTGTGCCTTTATCAGCTCTGATGCTCAGAACTCTCCCGCACAATCACTTTGTTTTTATACTTTCTTTTAAGACTCCTTAACCGTACTTAATTTCTTCATATTTCACATGGTATTCATTTCCTAACACACCTGCAAATCACCGTGCAATAGTTTTCCCAAGTAAATCCCTGGGGGGATATAACAAAATATTGCGATGCAGGAGAGATGGCTGTGTGTGCAATACTAATGCCATTGTATTTCACAAAATCAGGTCTATAGTAATAATTAAATAATTCAACCAATCAATTATCTTTATTTCTTCAGGGTTAGATTATGTGGCATTCTTTTAATATGACTGGTGATTCTCAAGCTGCTTATTGTATCTCTCTGGCAAGTTGGTAATGACTAATTTATTCCCTTAAGTATGGTTATGAAGTTGAAACAGTAATTGTGCGATAGTACAAGGCCAGAAATCACACAACACTAGGTTATAGTCAACAGGCTTATTTGAAAACACAAGCTTTTGGAGCCTCGCTTCTCCTTCAGGTGTTAGTGGGAGAGGTGGAATCAGACACAGAATTTGAGTAAAAGATCAAAGGGTTACACCAGTGATGAGGATGTATTAAACAAACATAAGATGCTGTTAAATCTTTAAATCAGTTAAAAGATTTTAATTGATTAATATGCATATGTAAAGCCCCAAATTTTGTTCAAGTCACTACTCTGAGAGAACTAAAGGGTTTATCAGTGTAAAGAAGAGGTGACATTTTAGGTCAGAGAATGCATGTTAGGTGTGAGCCCTTGTTTAGAATCTGTTTGTGTTTTGGTTTGGAGTCAGACTGGTTTTAGAAGATTCAGAAGAAAATCATGAGAACAGAACCACAGGAGTTTCAAGACTTTTCTTTTAAAAAAAAACTGGGGACTGAAATGAGGAGGAATTGTTTAAAACCAGTGGTAGGAACCAGAGCAGTAGGGCAGCATGTGGAGTGTTTGAGGACAAAGTAGAGGTTGGATCACATAAATCTAATAGGGGGAACAGATAGGGCCAGGTTAATGAACATGGTGGGACTATAAGTTTGAAGTTTATTTATTTTAATGTAAAGAGTATAACCAATCAGGCAGCTGAGCTTAGAGCCTGAATTATTACATGGAGCTATGATGCTGTGGCCATTATGGAAACTTGGTTGAGAGAAAGACAGGACTATCAGCTCAAAATTCCAGGGATTAGATGTTTCAGGCATGATAGAGAGGGATATTAAAGGGATGGGGAGTTGCATTATTGACTGAGGAGAATGTCACAGCTGCACTAAGAGAGGACATTTTGGAAGGCTCATCCAACAAAGCCATATGGTAGAACTCAGGAATAAAAAAGGTGCAGTCACTATGCTGGGGTTATATGATAGGCCTCCCAAAAGCCAATGGGTGATAGAGGAACAGATATATAGCCAGATCATGGAAATATGTAAAAACAACAGGCTTGTTGTAGTCGGCGATTTTAACTTTCCTAGTATTGACTGGGACTCTCTTAGTGCCAGGAGTTAGATGGGGCAGAATTTGTTGAATGCACTCGGGGAGGGGCCATACTAATTATGACAGTATTAGGCAGGAACAGGAGAAATTAAATCGGGGGCATCTGATTTGATTTTATTATGATCACATGTTCTGAGATACAGTGAAAAGTATTGTTTTGCGTGCTATCCAGGCAAATCATACCATACACAAGTACATCAGGGTAATAGAACAGAATACAAACTATAGTGTTATAGCTACAGAGAAGGTGCACAGAAAAATCAACTTTAATATATGAGATCTGTTCAAAAGTCTGATAACAGCAGGGAAGAAGCTGTTCTTGAATCTGTTGGTACGTGTTTTCAAACTTTTGTATCATGTGCCTGATGGAAGAGAGTGGAAGATAGTATAACCAGGGTGGGAGGTGTCTTTTATTATGTTGGCTGCTTTCGCAACAGTCCAAGTGTAGACAGAGTCAATGGAAGGAAGGCCTTTTGTGGTGGACTGGACTGCGTTTGCAACTTTCAGTAATTTGTTGCGGTCTTGGGCAGAGCATTTGCCATACCAAGCTGTGATGCATCCAGATAGGATGCTTTCTATGGTGCATCTATAAAAATTGGTAAGAGTCATTGTCGACATGGTGAATTTCCTTGAACGTCTGAGTAGAGGCATTGGTGTGCTTTCTGAACCATGATGTCGATGTAGACAGGACAGATTGTTGGTGGTCTTTACTCCTAGGAACTTAAAACTGTCAACCATATCCACCTCAGCACCATGGATACAGACAGGGGTATGTACTCCTCTCTGGTTCCTAAAGTTGATGACCAACTCCTTCATTTCACTGACATTGAAGGACAGGTTGTTGTCTTTACACCATGCCACTAAGCTTTTTATCTCTTTACCATAGTCTGTCTCATCGTTCTTTAAGATCCAACCCACTGCAGTGGTGTCATCAGCAAACTTGTAAGTGGAGTTAGAGCAGAATTTGGCCGCACGGTTGTGAGTGTATAAGAAGTATAGTAAGGGGCTGAGTATGCAGCCTTGTGGGGCACCCGTGTTGAGGATTGAGAATAAATCCACATCTGACATCATTTAAATGCCAACTGTTCAGAGTTCAGGACCATCATGTTCCTGTGAGGATGAAAGATGAGGATGACAAGATTCAGGAACCCTGGATGACAAGATATATGGAAAGTTTAGTCATAAAGGAAAAGGAAGCATATGTAAGTTTTAGGAAACTGAAATCAAGCAAGACCGATGAGGAAAATAAGGGAAGCAGGAAAGAACTTAAGGAATTAGGAATGCTAAAAGGAACAATGAAATGTCCTTGGCAAGTAGGATTAAGGAACATGTGTATGTTAGGCGCAAGAGGTAAGCTAGGGCAAAAGTAGGTCCACTCAAGGATAAAGGAGGGAATTTATACATGAAGGCAGGGGAAATGAGTGAGGCCCTTAATGGATACTTTGCATCTGTATACACCAAAGAGAAGGACATGGATGAAGGTAAGATTAGGGAGGGGCATAGCAGTATTAAGAAGGAGGAGGTGTTTGGTGTCTTCAAAACATTAAGGCAAATAAGTCCCTAGGGCTTGATGGGATGCTGAGAGAGGTGAGGAAGGAGATTGTTGGAGCCTTGACAGAGATCGTTGTATGGAAGAGTTCTAAGGGACTGGATTTACTTGCACTTAGAAAAGATTGGACTTATTAAGGAAAGGCCGCATAGCTTTGTGCATTGGAGGCCTTGTCTCACAAATTTGATTAAGTTTTTTGAAGATGATTGATAAAGGTAGGTCAGTGGCTGCAAGAGGTAGGTATCCAGTAAATGGAAAGACCCTTAGGAGCATTGATATATTGAGGCATCTTTGGTTGGAAGTCCATAGCAACATAAGTGGATAAGGTGGTAAAGAAGGCGCATGGCATACTTGCCTTCATTGGCTGGGGTATTGGGTATAAAAATTGACAAGTCATGTTGCAGCTGTATAAAGCTTTAGTTTGTCACATTAGGAGTGTTGTGTTAGGAGGCTTTGGGGAGGGTGAAAAAGAGGTTTACCAGAATGTTTAACACACTCAGAGATAGTAAGAACTGCAGATGCTGGAGTTGGAGATCACACAGTGTGGAGCTGGAGAAACACAGCAGGCCAGGTAGCATCAGAGGAGCAGGAAAGTTGATGTTTCAGTTTGGGTCCCGACCCGAAAATATTATTAAAGTTGATTTTTCTGTGCACCTTCTCTGTAACTATAACATCAACTTTCCTGCTCCTCTGATGCTGCCTGGCCTGCTGTATTCCTCCAGCTCCACATTGTGTTACCAGAATGTTTCCTGGTTTGGAGTGTATTAGCTATAAGGAGAGGTTGGACTTGGATTGTTTTCACTAGGGCATCGGAGGCTTAGGAGTGACCTGGTAGAAGTTTATAAAATTATGAGAGGCAGAGATAGGGTGGATGATCAAATCTTTTTCCCAAGGTGAAAATGTCACATACTAGGGACATTGGTTTAAAGTGAGAGGGGGAAAGTTTAAAGGAGATGTACAAGGCAAGTTTTTTTTTACACAGAGAATGGTAGGTACCTGGAACCTGCTACCAGGGGAGGTGATAGAATGATGAAGATATGATAATAATGTTTAAGAGGCATTTAGACAGAGACATGAACAGGCAGGGAATAGAGGAATGGGGATCATGAACAGGCAGATGGGATTAGTTTAGAATGGCATTATGGTGAGCGAAGGGCCTGTTCCTGTGCTTTTTCTGTGTTGTATGCTGTTCTGTGTTTGAAAGGATTGCTACGGTTTTAAAAAATATCGTGTAACCAAGCAGTAATAGGAGTTTAAGTTGCAGATTATTTGGAGTTGAGGGGGTGTACCAGTGAGATCTTGCTAGAAATAGAATTTCTTTGGTTTGTGGGCTAGTGACCAGTTATTGATGATGGAGAACATTTGCCTGCCAACAGCTATCTCAATGGTTCTCTGATAACCGAACAGCTTGGAGCTGGGAACAAGTTAGAGACAGAAGTGATTACTTATTCCCCAGCTTGGGAGCAATCTTTCTGATCTCAGCAGTCAAAACTATAAACATGAAAAAAGTCTATCTTTCCTATGGCAGTTGTTGTAACCTGTGACTTCTAATCGATAAGTCAGAGACTTTTTAAAAGTGCATCAGCCAACTTGTTCTCTTTTACCAAACTGTGGAAGCATCCAGATAAAAAACTGATCTAATGTGCAAGACAGCTAATGAGTGATAAGGATCATCTGAACAATATAACTTGAGAGTAAAGACTACTGAACTATCTTTCCAGTTTTTTCCCTCTGCCCAATACCTATTTTCCTTGTCAGTTTGTCCTCCTGTGTGAGAAGGGGAGCTTATACAGAGGTAAGGGGATTAGTGTTTAATTATGTCAATGGTTTATAACTTTACCTGTGGCTAGAGACTAATAATTTGAAATAAATAGTAATTCTTTTTCAACACACAAACCTGGTTCCTGCTTTCCCTCAATCTGGGTCTGAAAGTGAAGTAAGTTGGAGAACTTTGTGTACTTTACAAAATCTTTAACTTTTGTCAGCACACCTGGAAGAGTGGGGCTCAATTTCCAGCATGCTACCCCAGTGAGTTGTAACGCAAGAATTTAATATAGACTGAGTCACTGTGAAGCAACAGAACTTTGGCTTAATTGTTACCCTGTAATCACTGATTGATGTTGGCAATAGTGTCTTTGTAATGGTGACTCTTGGCTACATTGAACGAATTTACCTGAATGGATTCCGAACCATTTTTGCATACGTTAAAGAAGGTATGAGTAATATTTACAAATTTCATGTAAGATGTGCAAAAAGATTAAAAGAAACTGTCTATAAAAGCATGGAAAACAAGTAACTAATGAGATGACAGTATTGTCAGTGTTCTACAATGATTGTTGATAGTTCTGTTGATCACGGTGTAACTTAAATAATTAGCAAAAATATTAGAAAGTATTTTGGTTGAATCTTTTTTGATATTAATCCTATCGTCATAACCTTAGGCAATGGATGATTTCCAGCATCCTCAGTGTTGTAATATTATTTTGATGGATGCTGTTGTTGGGGAATAGAACATTCCCAGATCATGTGTCATGTAGTTGAATACAGCCTGCAGCTTTACCTACACTGAAGAGCCAATCACCTTGAGTTTCAATATTGGAAAAGTACCTGAATCTCAAAGAACTGTAATAGATTGTGCTCATTCAACAATCTTCCTGTGATGTCTTGGAAAAGGTTTACAGATTTGCACCGAGTAAGAGCAGTTTTATGATGTGGGATATGGCCTACCAGCAGTTGTGTTGGTAC
Organism: Rhincodon typus; assembly: GCF_021869965.1. NCBI lineage: Eukaryota > Metazoa > Chordata > Chondrichthyes > Orectolobiformes > Rhincodontidae > Rhincodon > Rhincodon typus. The sequence goes on along the minus strand of NC_063341.1, from coordinate 56,693,036 downwards.
TTCCAGTGTTTCAAGAGTATTGAGTTATTTTTGAATGTTTCATCCTCCCAGCACAACAGTAACAAAAGGATGAAAAAATACTATTAATTACATAAATTTAATCAAATTTAATTGAAATGATTACTGATTACAAACAGGAGACTGGAGCAGTCCAAAATTGAAAGCGGAATTAAGAGACAGAAATGATTCTCAAAAAGCACGGAAGTGTTTGTTTTTAAACAGGATTTTAACAAATTTAAACAGTACATTGACCATGCTATGCTGGTTTCTGGCTTTGGAAAATGTAGCTACATTTTGAAAATTTCTGAGCTTCCCAGTATCGTTGGAACATGCTAAAATTTTTTTTCTATTTTCTATCTTATGCTAGATTCTACAATGTTCAAATGCAGTCACAGTGGCAAATGTGTCAGATCATTCTGTCAGCATAGTGTAGCCAAGAGGAACAGCCTATTGTACCCCAATTGTAAACTAGAACAATTAATCTTTGATGTATTTACAGTATTGTCTCCGGCTTCCTCTGGTCAGTGTTTCTCAGCTCACGCATTCAAGTAATATTCTGCAAAGTACTGGTGTAGCCCAGGAAACATCTGTAGTTATCACTTTCAATGAAGAGCAAGTGGATCATCACACAATAGCAATTACTTGTCCTATTCTCCCAGACGCCGACAGCATTTCCTGAATGGGCTCTTAATCAATAAATAAACAATGCAATTACATGATAGAACTGAGTCACACTATTACAATGCCTTTACACCTCTAACATTGTGAACTCAGGTTCTATTTAAAGCAGACATTCCTGGACAAATTGCAGAAACCCCTCTCTCATCTGAATCATGCCTTATATCAATTTCAGTCAAACCTGACTAGTTGATCTGTTGACTTTAGAGTCCACTGAAAATGCTAATGTACATATTGACAGGCACTTAAGGAGATGTGACGACCAGACAATATGTAAATGTCAGTTCTTCCTTTTAAGAAACCTATTGATGGCTTTTTAGATCTGAATAATTGGTGCTGTTTATCGTATCGAAGAGGGATTTTGATTATCAGTGCAGAAATCCTGTATTTCCACCAAGTCTGTTTTACTGACAGGCTACAATTGGGGACTGTTACACTCAGAATATTTAATTGATCAGTACAAAGAAGCAGAAGCTGTCAAGACCAGCAATAGTTAATTTACACAATGCTTCAGTTGTCACATATTCTAAATTGCACAGACCTTTTTTTTATTTCTAACATCACTTATCTTAGTCTCAACACTGGAAGTCTCATCTCTGCCAATCTCAGCCATGTCAACCATGACATCTCAATGCTTTCTTTAAAATTCAGCTTGACCATAATTTTGCTTCCTCTTTCATTTTATATCCTTCTTTAGTGACCTAGAAAGGATATTCTTTTGTTAAATTATTTATGCAAGAGAATGTGTGTGACACTGGCTAGGCCAGCATTTAGTGTCTGTTCCTAATTGCCCTGCAGAAGATGAGGGTGCAGTCCTTAGAGTGTAGGAACATCCATGTGCGATTAGGAAGGGAATTTTAGGATTTTGACCCAGCAACTATGAAGAAATGTTGAAATATTTCCAAGTCAGAATGGTATGTGACTTGAAGGAAAATTTGCACTTAGACAAATAATCCACAAATAATATATCCAAGTTTGCAGATAATAGAAAGCTAGGTGGGAATGTAGACCATAAGGTATAGGAGCAAAATTAGCCCATTTAGCCCATCAAGATTTCTCTGCCGTTTGATCATGACTGATATATTTCTCAACCCAATTCCTTCTGCACATAAACCTTGCTTCCCTGACTTAAGAAACTATTGATGTGTTTTCAGATCTGAATAATTGGTGCTTTTTATCATGTTCAAAGAGGGATTTTGATTAGCAGTGGGGAAATCTTGTATTTCCACCAAGTCGTTTTTTAGTAACAGGTTACAGTGGGAGACTGTTACACTCAGAATATTCAGTTGGCCATTACAAAGAAGCAGAAGCTGTCAAGACCAGCCACTGGCATGGTGGCTCAGTGGTTAGCATTGCTGCCTCAAAGCACCAGGGACCCAGGTTTGAATCTACCCTCAGGCGACTGTCTGTGTGGAGTTTGCACATTCTCACCATGTCTGCGTGGGTTTCCCATGGGTGCTCTGGTTTATTCCCACAGCCCAAAGGTGGATTGGTCATGATAAATTGCCCATAGTGCCCAAGAATGTGTAGGTTAGGTGGATTAGCTACTGGACATGCATGATTAAAGGAATAGGGTGGGGGTGTGGGTCTGGGTGGGATGCTGTTTGAAGGGTCAATGTGGACTCAATAGGCTGAATGGCCTGCTTCCACACTGTAGGGGTTCTGTGATTCTAATCAAGAACCTATCTATCTCTGTCTTAAATGCATTGAATAACTTGGCCTCCACAGCCCTCTGCGGCACTGAGTTCCACAGATTCACTACCTTCTTGCTGAAGAAATTCCTCCTCATCTCAGCTCCAAAAGGTTTGACCAGTATGACAAGTTCACAGTTTAAATATATTGTGTTCATCTGAGCGCATTTACTTTGCTATTAAAAAAATATATTTTTTGAATAGCTTGAAACTTTTAAATGTGAACATCCATAGAAATTTGGCTTTACTCCTTTGGAGGCGTTGAAAATAGTGTGCAAGAATGTTAGAGTACAAGAACAAGGAAGCATGTATTGTGATTTGGTGAAACACATCTGGAGTTCTGTGTGCAGTTTTAGTCTCTGTATCTGAGGAGCAATATATTTGTATTCAATATGTTACAATGAAAGATCACTAGGCCTCGGGCACCTGGGATGAGAGGCTGAGTAAATTGCGCATATACTCTTTGGAGATTAGAAGAATGAAAGTTATTTTCTTTGAAACATATATGATTTTGAACAGACTTGACAGGATAGGCACTGTGAGATTGTTTTCCCTGGAGGGGAATGTCATAAATACTGGGGCATAACCTCGGGGTAAGAGGTTACTAATTTAGAACTGATAAGAGAAAATATTTCTTCACTCAAAGGGTTTGTGAATCTTTGAAATTGTCCACCCCAGAGGGCTTTGTATTCTCTGTCATTAAATGTCATTCAAGGTTTTTGTTGTCTCGTGGAATCAAGTGGCATGCAGAGCATGCTAGAAAATGAAGTTAAGACCATGATTGCTGAACAGGCTGGAGGGACTGTATGGCCTCCTTCTTCTGTCCCTTATGCTCCTGAGGTTTGATGCCTGAAACTGAATGAATTATGTAGTTGGAGTCTGACCAAAATAAGCAAAAGTCACTCCTCTATATACGGATTAAAAGAAAATCAGTGCCAAGTTTACCAGTCGTTTACAATATGGTTGGCTTCATACCAATGTAAATTTATGGAATACATTTTAGTTTGAACAAAAATCCAAAGTGGAGTGAGATTTCTCTACTCCATATGAGACTCACTGTTTTTTTAAGTCAGTTCTTGATTTATTCAGTATGCAGTTAAGGGCCACCGAAGGTATGATGAATGAACCTTTTAGCTTTCTCCCTCTCCATTGAACTTAATAGAGAAATTTAAAGTTAATGTTTGTCTAATGGCATGATCTTGGATTAATATTGGCCCAGAAATTCCAATCAAATTTGGAAACTCTACTTAAGACCCAGTTCGGACATTTAAAAAAAGATCTACCTTTTGATCAGTTCCATGATGAAATTTCCTGGACAGGACCCTTCTGTTGTAAAGGGGCAGAGACCAGTTCAGGAATAATTGCAATGGAAACCAAGTCCTTGATGGCAAATGTAAATGTGCAAATGTCAGTAGGCACTTTGATGGTCAAGGCATAAAAGTAAGGTAAGTGAGGGGATTAGAATGGCATTTACGTGGGGGGTATGATTGGTAGGACTTCGGATGACAGTTTTGTGGCTGAGGGAGGTAGAATGGCAGTTGGGTGGAGAGGAGTAGGATAGTGTTGCAGTTAGGTGGTGAAGAGTTAGGGTACCAAGTAGAGAAGGGGTTGGGAGCAGATTAGTGAGGGGCACTTGGATGAAGGATTGGGGAAGCAGGTGGGTGAGGTGCAGGAGGGGGGCATGTGTGCTAAGGGCATAAGGAACCATGTAAGTGGTTGAACTCTTGTAGTAGGTCAAGGTGTTGGACCAAAGAAAGGTTTTTGTCTGGCAGGGTTGAATTGGTGTTGTCAGTCCGGGGATAACTTGTTGTCAGGTCAGGAAAGAGAGTGTGTCTGTTGCGGTGGGAGTGGATCAGGGGTGTCAAGTATCGGAGGAAGAAGATTTGTAGTTGTGGAAAGCAGCGGTGAGTCAGGGTTCAATTTAATGGTAAGCTAGGGAGTTACAGTAGGTTTTTACTTCTAACTTGTTCCTGGTAACTAATAAGCTTAACTGAGTCAAAATCCTCTAAAATGTTTGACTCTAGTTAACATTTTAATAGGTAGCCAGATGCAGGGTAATTTCCACAGAAAAATATCAATTTCTGCAAGGTCTTGATGCACAATTCTAATCAAACCTATAGAAATGATTATCTGAATATGGGAATTTCTGGCCCAGTTGGTCTGTTGAAAATCATTCCTTTGTTCTCTTTTTACGAGCACAGGAGCGTGCACAGGCTATTCACCTCATTAATCCTGCTGTGCTGTTCACTTATCTTATATCTGATCATCTATCCTGATACCACTTTATCACAGTATCCCCATACCCCTTGATGACATTAGTATTAAGAAATTTAGCAATTTCTGTGCTGAACGTGCTCCATGATTGTGCTTTCACAGCTGCTTGGAGTTATAGAATTACAAAGATTCACCATCCCCATTTTAAAAATTTCCTTCTCATTTAGTCTTAAATGGTCTACTCTTATTTCTAAGACTGTCCCCAGATTCCAGCTCATCAGCTAGAAGCAACATCCATATCTTTTGTCAGTTTCAGTGACATCACTCTTTATTCTTAGAACTCTGGAGAATACAGACCCAGTCTTCTTTAACCTCTCCTTGAAATGCAGTCTGCCGTCCCAGGGATATGTCGGGTGGAGTCTCTGTTGTACACTTTGTTTGGCAAGAATATCCATCCTTAGACCAGGAGACCAAAATGTACATAATACTCCAGGTGAGGTCTCACTAAGACTCTGTACAACTGCCTCAAGACAGCTTTACTTCCCCTGAGATAAAGGCTAACTTATCATTTCATTTCCTAATGTCTTGCTGCACCGGTGTGGTTACTTGTAGTGATCCATGAACAGTGATGCTCAGGTTCCTTTGGACATTAGTACTAACCAATCTCTCGCCATTTAAGAAATATGTTATCTTTCCGCTTTGCTTCTACCAATATGGATAACTTCACACTTATTAATGTTTTATTCTATCACTACTTTTGCATTCACTTAGCCTGTCCAAGTCCCTTGAAGCCTCCTAACAGTCTCCTCACAACCCCTATTCTCACCCAGTTTTGTCTCATCTGCAAATTTGGAAATATTACATTTGGTCCCCACATCCAAATCATTAGATACATTATGCCTAGGCGCTGATCCATGCTGTACCCCAGGAGTAATAGAAATCATTGAACTTGTAAATACCATATATGTCAGCGTATAAGTCAATCTTTAAAACCCTGAAAATCTCTCCAAAACTGGGATTGATTTATAACCCAAGCATGTAAACTGTTGTGTGTGGTCACCATTTTGAAATACCATTGACATTTAACATGAATTGAGAACATGGCTTATAACTTCAAAATATGCATCTTCGGCTCATTCATGTTGAGTGTTGCCCACAGAGATTGAATAGCTATCAAAAATGTTTGATCTTTTTGGCATATTTTGCATTTGGTTAGTGTTCTCAGCATGTGAATGGCTTTTCCTTTCGTGCATCTTCAAAACACAGCCTGTATTACCTGGTTGATTGCTTGTACCCTATTATAAGATACCAGAAAGTAAAACATGCATATGTAGAATGAAAAATTGAGACTGACTGTTAATGTGAATATAGCATATTGAGGAGGAAATTCAAGTACTGAATTGGGGGAGGCGATGGCCTAGTGGTATTATCGCTGGACTGTTAATCCAGAGACCCAGATAATGTTCTGGGGACTCAGGTTCAAATCTCACCAAGGCAGATGGTGGAGTTTGAATTCAATAAAAAAAAATCTGCAATTAAAAATCTAATGATGACCATGAATCCATTGCTGATTGTTGGAAAAACCCATCTGGTTCACTAATGTCCTTTAGGGAAGGAAATTGCCATCTTTACCTGGTCTGGCCTACATGTGACTCCAGAACCCATAGCAATGTGGTTGACTCTTAACTGCCCTCTGGGCAATCAGGGATGGGGAATAAATGCTGCCTGGTCAGCGATGCCCTCATCCCGTGAATGAGTAAAGAGTAAAGAGAATCTTTGCAAAAACATGATTTTTGAGCTGAGAAAAATGGGTTCAACTTGTATGTTGTGATTTATTATATAGAAGATATAATGTTCCTGTGATTATTTATTCTGATATCTTCAAGCTTAACAGAAGGTTTTTAGAAGTCCATGATATTTCATCTTCATATGTGCACATCCAGATATTTGTTTTGCTAGCAACTACAAACTTCCTGATGTGTTATTTGAGAATATATTGAGGCTGTTTGCTCGACTTAATCATGTCACAGTTGTCAGATGCTTGGTGATCACAATGACTTGGTGCTGCCTTTAAAATTAATGTTAGGAAAGATGAAATTCACACTACTACAGATATCACAGTCTTTGTGGATAGCTTTATCCAAGGTCAGCGCTAAATATGTTGCTTCAGTGCTGAGTGCAGAAGAGCTGGAAATTACAATGTAGTGCTGAAAACTAGTTTATATTGCCAGTTTTGCAACATATTGGAAAATTGGTGAAGTTTAACCTGGTTTCTTTATTGAAGTACTAGATTACAATTTTAATAATGGTAAAAATCTGTGTATGAGCTATAGGAGAGGCTAGAAAAACTAGGGTTGTTTTCTCTGGAACGGCATATGCTGAGGGGAAATTTGATAGAACATAGAACATAGAACATTACAGCGCAGTACAGGCCCTTCAGCCCTCGATGTTGCACCGACCTGTGAAACCAATCTGAAGCCCATCTAACCTACACTATTCCATTATCATCCATATGTTTGTCCATGACCATTTAAATGCCCTTAAAGTGGGCGAGTCTACTACTGTTGCAGGCAGGGCATTCCACGCCCTTACTACTCTCTGAGTAAAGAACATAACTCTGACTTCTGTCCTATATCTATCACCCCTCAATTTAAAGCTATGTTCCCTCGTGCTAGCCATCACCATCCGAGGAAAAAGGCTCTCACTCTCCACCCTATCTAATCCTCTGATCATCTTTTATGTCTCTATTAAGTCACCTCTTAACCTTCTTCTCTCTAACGAAAACAGCCTCAAGTCCCTCAGCCTTTCCTCATAAGACCTTCCCTCCATACCAGGCAACATCCTGGTAAATCTCCTCTGCAACCTTTCCAATGCTTCCACATCCTTCCTATAATGCGGTGACCAGAACTGTACGCAATACTCCAAGTGCGGCCACACCAGAGTTTTGTACAGCTGCAATATGACCTCATGGCTCCGAAACTCAATCCCTCTACCAATAAAACCTAACACACCGTACACCTTCTTAACAACCCTATCAACCTGGGTGGCAACTTTCAGTGATCTATGCACATGGACACCGAGATCTCTCTGCTCATCCACACTACCAAGAATCTTACCATTAGCCCAATACTCTGCATTCCTGTTACTCCTTCCAAAGTGAATCACCTCACACTTTTCCGCATTAAACTCCACTTGCCACCTCTCAGCCCAGCTCTGCAGCTTATCTATGGCCCTCTGTAACCTGCAACATCCTTCTGCACTATCCACAACTCCACCGACTTTGGTGTCATCCGCAAATTTACTAACCCATCCTTCTACACCCTCATCCAGGTCATTTATAAAAATAACAAACAGCAGTGGCCCCAAAACAGATCCTTGCAGTAGACCACTAGTAACTGAACTCCAGGATGAACATTTCCCATCAACCACCACCCTCTGTCTTCTTACAGCTAGCCAATTTCTGATCCAAACCGCTAAATCACCCTCAATCCCATGCCTCCGTATTTTCTGCAATAGCCTACCATGGGGAACCTTATCAAATGCTTTACTGAAATCCATATACACCACATCAACCGCTTTACCCTCATCCACCTGTTTGGTCACCTTCTCAAAGAACTCAATAAGGTTTGTGAGGCACGACCTACCTTCACAAAACCGTGTTGACTATCCCAATCAAATTATTCCTTTCTAAATGATTATAAATCCTATCTCTCATAATGCTTTCCAACACTTTACCCACAACTGAAGTAAGGCTCACTGGTCTATAATTACCAGGGTTGTCTCTACTCCCCTTCTTGAACAAGGGGACAACACTTGCTATCCTCCAGTCTTCTGGCACTATTCCTGTAGACAATGACGACATAAAGGTCAAAGCCAAAGGCTCTGCAATCTCCTCCCTAGCTCCACATTTCAATTGTACCCAGCCCCTGCAGTTTCCTTCTCCATCCTATGCATCCTAAATCTTGCCTAATCGCCTCATAATTGCCTTTCCCCCAGCTATAACTCTTGCCCTGCGGTATATACCTATCCCTTTCCATTGCTAAAGAAACGTAACTGAATTGTGGTCACTATCACCAAAGTGCTCACCTACCTCCCAATCTAACACCTGGCCTGGTTCATTACCCAGTACCAAATCCAATGTGGCCTCGCCTCTTGTTGGCCTATCTACATACTGTGTCAGGAAACCCTCCTGCACACATTGGACAAAAACTGACCCATCTAAAGTACTCGAACTATAGCGTTTCCAGTCAATATTTGGAAAGTTAAAGTCGCCCATAACAACTACCCTGTTACTTTCACTACTATCCAGAATCATCTTTGCAATCCTTTCCTCTACATCTCTGGAACTTTTCGGAGGCCTATAGAAAACTCCCAACAGAGTGACCTCTCCTTTCCTGTTTCTAACCTCAGCCCATACTACCTCAGTAGACGAGTCCTCATCAAACATCCTTTCTGCCACTGTAATACTGTCCTTGACTAACAATGCCACACCTTCCCCTCTTTTACCACCTTTCCTGATCTTACTGAAACATCTAAACCCTGGAACCTGCAACAACCATTCCTGTCCCTGCTCTATCCATGTCTCCGAAATGGCCACAACATCGAAGTCCCAGGTCCCAACCCATGCTGCAAGTTCACCCACCTTATTCCGGATGCTCCTGGCGTTGAAGTAGACACACTTCAAACCACCTTCCTGCCTGCTGGTACACTCCTGCGACCTTGAAACCTTATTCATGACATCGCTATTCTCAACCTCCTGTACACTGGAGCTACAATTCAGGTTCCCATTCCCCCTCCTGAATTAGTTGAAATGTCTAATACTAGGGGGCATGCATTTAAGGTGAGAAGGGCAATGGTTCAAAAGAGACGTAAGGAGGATGTTTTTTAACACAGAGTGGTAGGTATCTGGAATGCGTTGGCAGGGATGGTGGTGGAGGCAGATACGACAGGGCACTTAAAGGGCTTTTAGATAAGCATATGAATATGCAAGGAATAGAGGGATATGGACCATTGACAGGCAGATTAGTTTAATTTGGCGTCATGTTTGGCACAGCATTGTGGGCCGAAGGGCCCATTCCTGTGCTGCACTGTCCTGTGTTCTAATTTTCTTGTATTTCAGTAAAGTAACAGCTAAGCAAAAAAAGTTCATTGAACTCCTAAAAATACACCACGTGTCTTCCTGTACTGTCATCCAGCAAATGTCTCTATCCTCATTTGTTGTATATTTTGGCATAGTATTAAACATGTGAAATAACTGTCTTCCCAATATATTTTAATCTGCAGGTTTCTTGAGTAATTGTGTTTTGATTGGGTTTTACAAGAATCAGCAGCCTGAACAACAAATCATGCAGCTGTCGTTATTTGAACGAACTTGATGGGCAGTTTTGGCCTGTATAACTTGAGGATGAAGAGAAAAACTGCTGCATTGCGCTGCCATTGAGAAATAACAGGGGAAAAAATTTGAAATTCGATACATCAGTTCTGTGATTTTATTCTTTAATCCGGAATGTTTAGAGAGGGATAGACGAAATGCCTGATAAAAGCCACTTCTTTGCTGAATTTGGTTTTCTGTCACTTTTGTTTTTACAGAATCAGTTATACAGAAGATTCTGGGAATAACTAAACATTATACTTTGACTTCATATCTGGACAGGTAGGTACAGTGCAATGTACAAGGATATAGGAAAGAACAATGCAATTATGATTTTAAGAGAAATATGAATTCTTTAGGTGAGGAGGTGGTTCTCACAAAGTGTTTTGAAATAAACAACCTCAAATTTCCAGTAACAGCTGAAGAGCAGTTATTTTGATCTCAACAAGCGACTATTTTATCCATGGCTGATAGGCATGCCCAGTGAGTTTCATGTTGAGTGTTGCCCAACCAAGCTTCATCTTTTATACATATTCTGACTTTAGACATTGGTCAGAATTCTTAGGATGTCAGTAGATTTTCCCTATCTTTATGCAACTACTCCAATATGATGGTGGTTGCTTCCTTACGGATGGTCTGATTTAGGAAATTCGTATAAATTTGAGTGGACCTGAGAGATGTCAGATTAAGTGTTTTGCTAATGGCTCTGGAAGTCACAGATCTTGGCATTCACAACTAAAGCTAAAGGGTTAAAAATCGCCTTCTAGACATACATCAGCATAACTTTTTCATTTCATATTGTCTGTCAGGAATACATAATTTGTATTGGTGTTCACAAAGTAAGTTGTTGAATGTGTTCCAGAAGCTATGACTCATTCAGAATGCAGTCACTGCATTTTAACTTGTTCTACAATATACACCCCTTTCCTTACAAAGCTCTGATAGCAATCTTGGTTGAAGGAACTGACTTTAAGACAGTAATTCTTTCCTTTAAGTTCCTAAAGAGAGTCACTCCTCCTTACCTTTGATTACTCCTTCAGCATTATAGTCATGCATTCATCCTCCTTTCTCCCAAGTCAACCTTACTATATATTTTCAGTTCCACCATCAGTAACTGCTGCTTCACCCAGACCCCTTGCCCTCCTTTTTCTTGGCGTCTTTGTCCTTCTCTTCCCTCTTTACTTTCAAAAGCTTCTTCAAGTGCTTTTACCTCTCCATCCACCTTTTCTCTTTCTCCCTCCTGCTTGTTGAAGCTTGTTGCCTACCTTGCTGTGAAGCTGTTTGATCTTTTTCTGCATGTGAGGAGATGTTCAAAAATTTATATTAGTGTTTTTTTAAATGCTTTATACCTTGCAACTTTATTAATTTTGAAATGTTATTATGTCTTAATTTTGATTATCTTCAATTGTCTCTGACCATAAAGCAGAATGCATTGCCCATCAGAGCAGCTATTTGACTTGCAGGTTTTCCTAAATTGAGTGTCACTGGAGACTTCTTTATGTGGCCCTACGTCAAACATAGTGCACTGATAAATGTTATAAGATTCATTAATATTATTTGGCAATGACAAGCCAATCCTGGTGCTGCTTCTAGCAGCTAAAAGAACATATTCCACAATAACTATCAGATGGTTCTGTATCATCTTGCAAGCAACTCATTGGACACTGCTAGATAGCCATAAATTTGATGTTGCCATAATGAGAGCTATTTCCTGGAGATTATGATTTTTGAAAGCATATTGACTTCAGTTGAATCAAATAAGATGATATGGGACAAGCTACTCATTTTAATGTGTAAGACCTTGATTTTGGTCCATTCATCTTGCGCGCAGTCATGAGAATTCCTGTCTCTGCAAATTCGCTTTCTTAAAATGTCTGAGAAGCATTAGGTTTTCAATTTGTGGTACAGGTTATATTTAAAATCAGGGCTACAACCCTGGATATAGGAAGAAGAGTGCGAGGTGTGGAGGTGACCTACCTGTAAGCCTATCTGGGAACTCCAGTACTGTGCAAAAATTTAAAAAGAAAGAATAAAATATAAAACATCCCATGAGTCTTTACCCTTAACATGCTGTCCCCCCCAACTCACTTCTTGTTCCCCTTTCAAGCCAATCAAATCCACCTCATGTCCTATATGTACTCCCCTTAACACCTGTTATTCCATGCCAATTTATGCATATATACCTCTCTCCTGGCCCTTTATGTTGTTCCCATCCACTACTATTTGCTCTTGCCCTGTGCCATTTCATCCAGTATCCACCATAGGCAGACCTCAGGATCTATGCTGAGATTAAATAATAGAAAATCCCATGTATCTTTTATAGAGGAACATCTCTGCTCAGCTGGAAAGGGTATTGGAGAGACAGGGGGAGGATCCAGTTGTTATGGTCCCTGTCAGGACAAACAACATACACAAGACGAGGAAAGAGGACATGTTTGGGGATTATCAGGAACTAGGAACTAAATTAAAGAACAGGTCTTCAAGGGTTATAATCTCCGGATTACTACCCAAGCCATATGCAAATTGGCATAGGAATGTGAGAATAAAGGAAGTAAACACATGGCTACAGGAGTGGTGTGGCAAAGAGGGGTTCCTTTTCATGGGGCATTGGCATCAGAATTGGGAGAGGAGGGATCTGTTCTGTTGGGATACACCTGAACCGTGCTGGGATGAATGTTCTAGCGAAAAGGGTAAGTAGGATGGTCTACAGAACGTTAAACTAGAAAGTGGGGGTGAAGAGAAGGGTAAAACTCCAAAAAGTATGATGGTCAATGGGAAACAAAATAGCAGGTTAACATCTGGGGGTGGATTCAACCGTATGGAATGTTGTGTTCAGTTCTGGTCACCTCATTATAGGAAGGATGTGGAAGCTTTAGAGAGAGTGCAGAGGAGATTTCCCAGGATGCTGCCTGAACTGGAGGGCAGGTCTTATGAGGAAATGTTGAGGGAGCTAGGGCTTTTCTCATTGGAGCAAAGAAGGATGAGAGGTGACTTGATAGAGGTGTACAAGATGATGACAGGCATAGATAGAGTGGATAGCCAGAGACTTGTTTCCAGGGCGGAAATGACTATTACGAGGGGGCATAATTTTAAGGTGATTGGAGGAAGCTATAAGGGAGCTGTCAGAGGTAAGTTCTTTACACAGAGAATGGTGGGCCTGTGGAATGCGCTGCCGGTAGTGGTAATGGAGTCAGATACTTTAGGGACATCTAAGTGACTCTTGGATAGGCACATGGATGATAGTAAAATGTAGGGTATGCAGAGTAGTTTGATCTTAGAGTGGGATAATAGGTCAGCACAACATCGTGGGCCAAAGGGCCTGTACTGAGTTGTACAGTTCTATGTTTTATGTTCTATGTAAAAGTATGAAAAAAATGAAAAGAAAGGAGAACTTAGGAGAGGTTATTAAAGTCTTCAGAACACAAAATAGGACAGAGTGTTTGTAAAGGATTAGGAATCTAACTTGAAGCACATCGGATAAAGGAATCACAACGTGAAAAGGGACAGTAAAAACGCTGAAGGTGTTTTATCTGAATACACGCAGTATACGAAGTAAGATAAATGAGCTTGTGGCGCAGATTGAAATTGGCAGGTATGATGTGATGGGCGTCACTGAGACGTGGCTGCAGTGGGATCAGGATTCAGAGCTAAATATCCAAGGATATACATCCTATTGAAAAGTCAGGCAGATGGGCAGAGGGGGTGGAGTTGCCTTATTAGTAAGAAATGAAATTAAATCAATAGCAAGAAATGACGTTAGGACAGATGATGTAGAATCTGTATGGGTAGAGTTGAGGAATGGCAAAGGTATAAAAGCCATAAATGGGAGTTATGTACAGACCTCTAAACAGTAGTCAGCATTTGGGGCACAAGATACACCAGGAGATAGAAAAGGCGTGTAAGAAAGGCAAGGTTAGTGATTGTGGGGGATTTCAACATGCAGGTTCACCGGGAGCATCAGGTTGGTAGTGGATTGGAAGAAAAGGAATTTGTGGAATGTCTACAAGATGACTTTTTGGAGCAGCTTGTAGTGGAGCCCACATGGGAACAGGCATTTCTGGATTTAATGATGTACAATGAGGCGGTCTTGATAAGGGAGCTTAACGTGAAGGAACCGTTAGAAGGCAGTGACCATAACATGATAGAAGTTACTCTGTAATGTGAGAAGAAGAAGCTGGAATCAAATGTAATGGTATTACAGTTGAATAAAAGCAACTACAGAGGCATGAGGGAGGGGCTGGCCAGAATTGACTGGGAGAGGAACTTAGCGGGAAAGATAGTGGTTGGAGACAAAAAAAACTGCAGATGCTGGAAATAAGTTAAATGAACTTGTGGTGCAGATTGAAATTGGCAGATATGATGTTGTGGGCATCACAGAGATTGGCTGCAAGGGGATCAGGACTAGGAGCTAAATATCCAAGGATATACATCTTATTGTAAAGACAGGCAGGTGGGCAGAGGGAGTGGGGTTGCCTTATTGGTAAGAATTGAAATTAAATTGATACAAGAAACGACAGTAGGTGTGATGATGTAGAATCTGTGTGGGTAGGATTGAGAAACGGCAAAGGTAAAAAAAACCATAATGGGAGTCATATATAGGCCTCCAATCAGTAGTCAGGATTGGGGCACATTATACACGAGGAGATAGACATGCAAGAAAGGCAAGGTTACAGTGATCATGGGGGATTTCAATATGGAGGTGGACTGGGAACATCAGGTTGGTAGTGGATTGGAAGAAAAGGAATTTGTGGAATGCCTACGAGATGGCTTTTTGGAGCAGCAGCCCTCTAGGGAACAGGCAGTTCTGGATTTAGTGATGTACAATGAGGCAGACTTGATAAGGAAGCTTAAGGTGAAGGATCCCCTAGGAGGCAATGACCATAATATGATGGAATTTACTCTGCCATTGGATAGGGAGAAGCTGGAATCAGATGTAATAGTATTACATTGAATAAAAGCAACTACAGATGCATGAGGGACGGGCTGGCCAGAATTGTCTGGGAAAGGAACCTAGCAGGAAAGACCATGGTTGGAGACACAAAAACTGCAGATGCTGGAATCCAAGGTAGACAAACAGAAGGCTGAAAGAACAGAGCAAGCCAGGCAGCATCTGGAGGAAAGGAGAAGTCAACGTTTTTGGTATTACCCTTCTTCAGGACTGTGCACAGTTAGGACAGACAGTGGAACAGCAATGGCAGGAGTTTCCGGGAGTAATTTGGGAAACACAGGAAAAGTTCATCCCTAGGAAAAAAGTATACTAAAGGGAAGATGAGGCAATCATGGGTGACAAAGGAAGCATAAAAGCAAAAGAGAAAGCATATTATGCGGCAAAGGGCAGCCGGAAGCCAGGGCATTGGGAAGCTTACAAAGACCAAAAGGCAGGACTATAGAATAAGGAGGAAGAAAATTAAATATGATAGCCAGTAATATAAAAAAAATTGCAAGAGTCCCTTTAGATAAAGAAAGGGCAAAAGAGAGACAGAAGTGGACATTGGGCCACTCGAAAATGATACTGGAGAATTAGTAATAGGGAACAAAGAAATAGAGGAGGAACTGAGTAAGTACTTTGTGTCAGTCTTCACGGTGAACGACACGAGTAACATCCCAAAGATTCGAGAGTGTCGGGGGGTCAGAGGTGAGTATGGTGGCCACCACCGAGGAGAAGGTGCTAGAAAAACTGAAAAGTCTGAAGATGGATCAACCACCAGGACCAGGTGGACTACACCCCAGAGTTCTGAAGGAGATAGCTGAAGAAATAGTGGAGGTGTTAGTGTGGATCTATCAGGAATCACTGGAGTCACAGAGGGTCCCACTGGACTGGAAAATGGCTAATGTAAACACCCCCCTTCCCGTTTAAGAAGGGAGGAAGGCAAAAGATGGGAAATTACAGGCTAAATTAACCATACTTTAGTTGTTGATAAGGTTTTGAGTCCATTGTGAAGGATAAGATTTCTGAATACTTGGAAGTGCATGGTGAAATAGGGCAAAGTCAGCATGGTTTCATTAAAAGGAGGTCATGCCTGACAAATCTGTTAGAATTTTTTGAGGAGGTAATGAGCAGGTTAGACAAAGGAGAGCCAATGAATGTTATCTTTCTGGACTTCCAGAAGGCCTTTGACAAGGTGCTGCACAGGAGGCTGCTGAGTAAGATAAGGGCCCATGGTGTTAGAGGCAAGGTGCTAGCATGGATAGAAGGTTGGCTGTCTGGCAGAAAGCAGATGGTGGGAATAAAAAACTCCTTTTCAGGATGGCAGCCGGTGACTGCTGGTGTTCTGCAAGGGTCAGTGTTGGGACCACAACTTTTCACTTTATACATTAATGATCTCGATGAAGGAACTGAGGGCACTCTAGCCACATTTGTAGATGATAGGTGGAGTGACAGGTAGCAATATGGAAGTGGGGAGGCTGCAGAAGGATTTCGACAGATTAGGAGAGTGGGCAAAGCAGTGGCAGATCGAATACAATGTTGGAAAGTTTGAGGTCATGCACTTTGGTAGGAAGGATAGAGACAGACGATTTTCTAAATGCAGAGAAAATCCAGAGATCTGAAGTGCAAAGCCACTTGGGAGCCCTTGTCCAGGATTGTCTTAAAGTTAACTTGCACGTTAAGTCGGTAGTTAGGAAGGCAAATACCTTGTTGGCATTTATTTCGAGAGGACTAGAATATAAAAGCAGGGAATGTGCCTCTGAGGCTGTATAAGGCTCAGGTCAAACCACATTTAGAGTTTGTGAGCAAATTTGGGCCCTTTATCTCAGGAAGGATGTACTGGCTGTAGAGCAGGTCCAGAGGAGTTCACGAGAATGATCCCAGGAATGAAAGACTTAACATATAAGGAACATTTGAGGACTCTGGGCCTATACTTGATGGAGTTTAGAAGGATGAGGGGTGATCTAATTGAAACTTACAGAATACTGACAGGCATGGATAGAGTGGATGTTGGGAAGCGGTTTCCATTAGCAGGAGAGACAAGGACCTGAGGGCACAGCCTTTGAGTAAAGGGAAGACCCTTTAGAATGAAGATGAGGAGAAACTTCTTCAGCCAGAGAGTGGTGAATCAATGGAATTCACCTCCACAGAAGGCTGTGGAGGCCAGGTCATTGAGTACATTTAAGACGGAGATAGATAGGTTCTTGATTGTTAAGGGGATCAAAGGTTATAGACAGAAGATGAAGAATGGGGTTGAGAAACTTATCAGCCATGATTGAATGGTAGAGCAGATTCAATGGGTTGAATGGCCTAATTTCTACTCCTTTATATTATGGTCATATAGTCTTATGGACTTAGCTGTACTGAAGAAACACTCACTGCATGCAGGCTCTCAAGCCCGGGGCTCATCTGCTTGCCTTCTTTTTTCTTTTGCTGTTTTTCTTTTCTTTTTCATTTTGTTCTGGTTTGTTTTTCTTTTCTTTGAAGCCATTTGCGATGGGTTGGTTGGTGGCATTGGCGCAGCAGCAAGAGCAGGCCATGTACCGAATGGCAGCAGCCCTCCCGGTGGTCGGAGGCTGCGGCAGCAGCAACGGCAATGGCAGGAAGGACATTCTCCCACCGTTCAAGTCTGGTAGCAGCAGCAGCAGCAAAGCTCCTCCAGTGATAAGAGGCAGCAGCGGACTTTTCAAGATAGTGGCACTGACAAGGTGACATCTCTGAGGAGGTGGCTGGAGCTGGACATCTGGCAAGGCAGCAGCAGCCTGGCCTGGCAGTGGAGTCAGCGACTCTTGGTTGCAGGAAGCCCAGACCAGGAACTCTTGGCATTACTGAGGCAGTCCAGAGCAGGGACTCCTGATTATTGGCGAGATTGCAGCTGCAGCCCCTGGTTGTAGGCCTGGGGGGGTGCGAGTGTGGTTTAGCACGGGACCCGGTGTTGACAAAGTGGGCCCAGCAATGAAGAAGTGGCACCTAAAGAGTGATGACTCCTGTATTGGTGGGTCCAGGTCAGGTGGTGGTGAGGCAGTGGAGGAGGGTTGGCAGCACCGGTATCGTTGGTGAGTCAGCTAAAGACTCATGGTGGAACTGGCGGAACGAAGATAGACTGTCCTTTAGTTATACTTTTTAATTCTTAAAGTATTCAAAATGGTGCCAAATTTTGGTGAGAATTGAAGCTTTTCACTATATTTAATGGTACTATTCACCGTAAGATGCAAGTGACAATAAATCTTTCAATTTCAATAAAACCCCATTTATAATATTTCTAATTCCGATTTAATGCCTTATTATAATAAAGATGTTATTCAGCTGCATACTCCCTTCTAAAAACAAGGATTGGAATTCCTAGTCTGAGGTCAAAACTTGGAGTTGTCAATCATACTGTGAAATGGCAGGCACCCTACTAGGGTCATGTTTAAATGCAGTATCAGTGATGCAGCGCTGATCCAGTCATCTGGCATAGGTCAACAGACAGAGTGAAATAGCAAGTAGCAAGTAATGCTTTTTTTAAACACTTCACTTGTTTTTCAAGAATTTAAGGGGCAGGAATTTTAAATGCATCAACAGCTTGACATCTCTCTAAAACAGCAGCTTTTGATGTTTTCTGTTCATGCTTTCGACAGTAGTCTTCAATAGTTACACTTGTCACTTTTGACAGATGTATTTGAGGGTTCCTCTTGACAGGTTCCTTTGAGGCGACTGGCAGTTCCCTTTGATAGGTGCTTTCAACAGTGCCCTTGATAGGCCTGTTGACTGTTCCAATTTGCTTGACACTTTTTGCATACATTCGCGCCTATAATTTAGTAACCCCAAAGGACACCTTCCTCAAAGAGTACCTGATCTCCTGAATTATCCTGGTACCATATCCAATCTGGCTTCTGGGACCTTACCTCTCCAAAGGGTTATCTGAATAATCCCACAATGTTCAGATCTTCTACCACGTCTAATCCACACGTATCATATTTCAGACATCGATGTCACCAAATTATGACAGAAGTGGAGGTAGTGGCTGATTTCTTTGGGTGGTTGCCTCCACAAAATTTACATTAATGAATTCTGACTTGGACTTATTAGCTGCCCATGCAAAAGTGTTGGGGGATGCGACTTCAATTTTTTGGGATTGTCTTCCCATTTTTGCCATGATGGAGAGGCTGTGTATTGTGGCAAAAATCCAGGCCCAGGAGCTTGAAATGGCCCCAGATAGTCTGGTCCACATCTAGCTTTCTCTATGGTACAGAGTAAATATTATTCAAGTGCATTTTTGCTTCTTGAAATTGTTAGGCCATTGTGACCACCTGTTCTTCTAATTGAAAACAAAATGACATCATCTGTTGGACGTCATCAGCTGCATATTGTCTTTTAATGAAGTCCACATGATTTAACGTTATTAATCTCTACATGTCAGGCCATGTCCATGCCAAAATTGTTATTGCACCTACAGGCATGACATTAGCTGATAACCAAGCACATGTTTGCCCTCAAAAAGGTTTTCAGTTCATCGCTCATTATTTGAGCGATTTAATGTGTCTCGTGATTCATTGGATGAGTGATAATGTATCACAAACTTGCTTGCACGGTTAACATTCTTAAAAGCCAAAACAAAACTGTTGAGAATGAAAAAAATATATTTTATACAAATTAATTCTTCCCCTGTATTTTATGTTTGTATTACCTTCATTGAGATGTTTAATAAATATTGTGAATGGCAGGAATTGCAGGTTATATCCCTGGAGAAGTTTGATAGTCACAGCTGCTCAATTAGAATTACTGCCATTGATAACTACTTTCTGTTTCCTATTATCTAGCAAATTAATATTCCAATTCTAAATTTCCTTCATGATCCCACGAGATTTCACTTTAACCATTAGTTTCATGTCAAAGACTACATCAACTGCTTTATGAAGTAAAAATGCGTGATATCCACCCACTTGCCTTCATTCAGCAACTATGGTACATCCTCAAAGATTTTAATCCTGTTAGGAACAACCTGCTTTTTATAATTCCATGTTGGTTTGAATTTATTTCCTTCACTCTCCCTTGATGCTTTTGATTTGGTTCCTGTATAATAAACTTTATTTTCCTACCCTATTTTTCAAACTAATGTTCTTCTAATTATTAGGTCATTGTTCTGTGCTATAAGGAAACATTAAGTCCTTTTCCTCCTTTGCCATAGAATAGATAAAACTTTCTGCCAGAGAAGTCTGAACCTCTACATTAAAAATGTTCTCGATATTAAAATGAAAACTTTTTTCATTAGATTACGCTTTAGATGTATTTGTTCTTGTATAAATAACAATTAATTAGGCCTGACAGTTTACAATATATTTGGGAACTGTTTCCATTTGTGCAAATGTTATGCAACAACTATAACTTTGTTTGCATTGCGGCATGAGGGCTACTCACTAATTATAGAGTCAATCTCTTTCTTGGGAAATTCTCAACTGGACTTCAAAAGGTGCATGGAATCTGTTTCTGTTACAGTCTTTAATGCACAACACCACAGTAAACTCTTTGTGTCCTGGCCTTATTGTAGGTGCTTCCAAAACCACAGCAATGATGTCAATGGAATTTTGTATTATTCTTCTGTTAATAATAGTGCAGTGAACATCAGAATTGCTGTGCAAATTTAGATTTGCAATTGAAATGCACCCTTTCTTTGGAAACTGCCAGAGGACATGAGTAGTTTTATAGTAAGTAGTCTTTGTCTTTTTCAGTTTAACCTGCAAACGATGCGTTATCATGGGCAATGGAGGAATAGTGGCCAACAAGTCCCTTGGGTCAAGAATTGATGAATATGACGTTGTAATAAGGTGAGTATGTTTTCATGTATTGTAATAGTTCCAAAAGGAACCAGCTCAAAAAAATCTTCATGATATGGCTTGTTTACTCAAGATCACTTTTGTACCAGCATCAGTGATTCAAGAATAAGAGCTAGCCACAATATAGTTTTATGATTTGTGTGGATAAGCAAGCAAGTCTTTCCTCTGATCTTTCTCGTTTGCTCATGTAAAGCTTTAGCTTTTACCTCTGGAACTATTTCTTTGCAGTCATCTTTGTTTGGTATTGGAGGTGACCAGCTTGCTTTCAGACTGACACACAGATTCTTTCCATTGGCTTGCTGCATATTCAAACCCCTTAGCCAGTTCACTTTGATTGATGGCCAAGCTTAAACATGTGAGGATCTAACTGAAAATGCCACATCAGAATAGTTGCACTTCTTAAAATTAATCTGTAACTAAAATGAGTTAATTTTCCTTTCAGTCCCTGTTTCCTGAGTTTGGGTTTCTGCTGCTGCTTTTGGATGTTAGGAAACATCGAAATTAAATGCTTCTCAAGTAATTCTGAAATGACAATGAGTACAGTACAGCAATGCATATAATTGGGCTATTGTTCCAAATTCACAAAGAACAAGGAGATTAAAATACATTATTTTACAATAAAGATGCATTATTGACATCAGCAATTGCATTTTCAAGACTTCTTAATTCATATAAATCTGAAAGTATTATTTCTGTTTTTTTCTGTCATCTAATCCTACTACCCCTACAGGATATGGTCACGGCATTGTAAAATGTTCAATGTCGTGGCAAGACTCAGAAAACTAGAGCTCAAAGCAGTGGATTGTTGTAAAATAACTAAACCTTCCTCAGTAAATTTGTCACATTGTAATTACTCTAGCCAACTTCCTCAGTTCTGAGGAAGGGTCACCGGACCCGAAACGTTAACTCTGTTTTCTCCTCCACAGATGCTGCCAGACCTGCTGAGCTTTTCCAGCAACTTTGTTTTTGTTCCTTATTTACAGCATCCGCAGTTCTTTTGGTTTTTATTTAGTGATCCTTTAGTACTTTTTTGGCATCCCCAGTTACTCACTTTGTACTCCAGAGAAACTGCTATTCTATTGCCAACGCTGCTTCCTACACTTATATAAATATATTTCCGTTATACAATGCTAAGGTATCAAAAATGACATAATGGAAGACTTCAAAATTGATGCCAAATAACTGGTCCATTTAACTCATGTCCTCTGAAGATGACACTTGGTCTTGACACATTTCACCTTTATATAGTGCCAATAAGGTAGTGAAATGTCCCAAGAAGAGTTAAGAAAACAAAAGAAAGAAAATTTAGGGCAGATGACCAGACATTTGGTTAATAATATAGGTTTTAGGGAGTGTCTTAAAAAGAGAAGGAAGAGGTGGAGAGATATTTAGGAAGGGAGTTCCAGAGTTTAAGACCCACAAGCATAGCACCCACAAATTAGTATGCTGAGTTGATTCTGGGAATGTGGTGATTTTTGTATGAGGAGAGCTTGTGTGTGTGTGCATTGAATGGCAGAGCAGACTTGATGGGTCTGAGTGGTTGACTTCTGCTCCTATGTTTTATGGTCTTATAGATGGTCCTGGTGACAGTGTAGATATGTGGTCAGAAACTCCCTTGACAACAGATATGAGACCAAGGTTACAACTGATCTAGTTCAGCTTCTGCCAGGCAACAGGAAGAGAGATGATTATAAAGCAGTAGTGACTACAGAATGGACTAAAGATCATGGCTGCTGTGTTTTTACTATGTTTAAGGAGGTAGTTCTGCTCATCCAGGACTAGATATTCATCAGGTATTCTGACAATGTAGAGATTATGGCGAGTTCAAGGGTGGTGTTGGAGTAGACTGTCATCTTTCTATATTATTAGAACCCAACACCTTGATTTTGGATGAAAGAAAGGGAAGCAGAAAAGACAGTTGACTGGGTATTCTCAGTCTTAGTGATAGAAAAAATACTCTGCATTTATTGTTAGAGGTGACAGCTCAGGAAGCAGAGGAAAGAAGTTTAAGGAGACTATTTGTACAAGAGGCAGGAAGCCTGGGATTATCTTTGCAGTTGGCACTTTTTTCACTGGATGGCAGTACCTAATTGTTTTTTTATGTGACCCATTCAGAAAAAGCAACAGTTAAACCAGTTGAGATAACAAGGTGTAGAGCTGGATGAACACAG
>NC_063341.1:56624327-56669768 GCF_021869965.1 Rhincodon typus | reverse complement strand
TTGAGTTGGTTTTGCTTATTGTATACTGCTCTCTTGATCTATTGAATAGCATCTCAGAATTAACCACAATTGGATCTTTTCATGCTGAATGTTGATTAAAGTAGCATACATTGACTGGGTGAAACTCTGCCGCCAGTGTCTATTCTAGATCATTTTCATATCTTATCACTGCCTTTAATTTCCAGGTAATGGCCTAGTGGTATTAGTGCTGGACTGTGAATCGAGAGACCCAGGTGGTGTCCTGGGGATAACACAGTATGGAGCTGGAGGGACACAGCAGGCCAGGCAGCATCAGAGGAGCAGGAAAATTGACGTTTCGGGTCAGGACTCTTCTTCAAAAGGGTCTGAAGAAGGGTCCTGAACCGAAACATCTACTTTCCTGCTCCTCTGATGCCGCCTGGCCTGCTGTATTCCTCCAGCTCCACATTGCGTTATCTCTGACTCTAGCATCTGCAGTTCTTAGTGTCCTGGGGATCTCTGTTCGATTAAAAAAAAAAAATCTTGAATTAAGAATCTAATTATGACCACAAATTTGTTGCTGATTGTTGGGAAAAACCCATCTGGCTCACTAATGTCCTTTAGGGAAAGAAGTAATCATCCTTAGCTACATGTGACTGACTCCAGACCCATAGCAATGGAGTTGACTCTTAACAATTAGGGGATGGTGATGGCCTCATCCTGTGAATGATTTAAAAAAAAAAGCTGCAGCTAATAGGATCTTGCAGTTTCCTATTTTCCAAGGCTTGATAGCATGCACCATCTATCAACAATAGTAGCAGTGGTTAGGGACTTCTTAACACTGAATTAATAATTAAGATGCATGGGAAGACTCATGTTTCACAATATATGAATTACCTGACTAGTTCTAACTGGTAATAGAAAGGTTTCATATAGTGGTAACAGAAAACAGAATGATATCATCCAAATTGATGTAACTTTGTTTATCATCCCTTTAATCTTCTAGGCAGTAGTTTTCCATTAAAGCCTTTGTTTGATTGGGAAAATCATAGAATCTCTACAGTGCAGAAAGATGCCGTTCGGAGTGTGCACCAACCCTTCAAAGAGCATCCCACCCAAACCCAGGCCCCCGCCCTAACCCTGTAACCCTGCAACCCTGCTTTCCCCATGGCTAATCCACCTAACCTGCACATCTATGTAATGTGGGAGGAAACTGGAGCACTTGGTGGAAAACCATGCAGACAAGGGGAGAACATGCAACCTCCACACAGTTACCCAAGGCTGGAATCAAGCCCAGATCTCTGGCATTGTAAGGCAGCAGTGCTAACCACTAAGCTACCATGCCATCCATTCTCTGTATACTTATTTCTTCAGACTGTTGCAAAAGTAAAAGCTACATAGTCAAATAACTGCAAACACTGAATTCTTGTACAGATTATACAGCTTAATCCAAGGGCCGCTGTAATACATAATAGAGTCTTCTTTCAGGAAACTACTCCTTTGGAAACTAAAAGAATAATTGATTCACTCGGAAACATGTTTTTTGTAGTGAATAAAATCACTGAACGACATCATATATCACCTAAGTGAGATGCTGAAGAAGGAATTCATCAATCAAAGGGTAAAATCAAACCCTTGCTTATGCTGAATAAATGTATTGCTGACAACTTTTGATTGCTTATGTTCCTACCCTATTGTGAACATAAGAACAGGTTTTAAAGACCTCTTTCTATGCTGTCATGGGAAATATTTTGTCAGCTGGATAAACTATTAGTGAACCCCTAATTGTTTTCTTTTGTTCAGTTTTTATGGTTTGATCCAATTTCATTTCAAACATTTGTACGTTTTTTCTGCCATTATTTCTGAGTTTTGTGAAAGCAACCATGAAATAGTGAGCAATGAAATTGGTTATCCGTGTAAGTAAAGGTAAAGCTTTGGTCCTGAGAATGGAACTTTGATGTCTTAACTGCCAAGTTAGGAAGTGTGGATGCCTGTTGTCTGATTTCCTAAACTTGCGTTTGTCTGACAAAAGAATATAAATAGAATTATAGAATCCCTACAGTACAGAAAGAGGCTATTCAGCCCATCGAGTCTGCATTGAGCCTCCAAAGAGCCCCACCGTATCCACATAAGCCTGCATTTTTCATGGCTAACCTAGGTAGCCTGCACAACTCTGGACAAATGGGACAATTTAGCATGGCCAGTCCACCTAGCCTGCACTTCTTTGTTCTGTGGGAGGAAACCAGTGCATGTGATGGAAATCCAGACGCAGAGAGAGCGTATAAATTCCACACAGACAATCATCCAAGGCTGGAATCAAACATGGGTCGCTGGTGCTGTGAGGCAGCAATGCTAGCCCCTGAGCCACTGTGCTGCCCTGCTGAATTAGCAAATGATAGGACAATGTATAAAGAATGGAGCAATAGCTATGGATGCCTTAAATCTTCATGTTGATTGGGTTAATTGGTTTGGAAAGGATAGTTACAACAAATTCATAGAATGCATTAGTGATAGTTTGCTAGGGCAATATGTCATGTCGCCAACCAGGGAGCAGTAGTAAACCATTCCGTCCATCGAGTCTCCTCCACTATTTACTGAGATCATAGCTGATCCATCTACAGCCTTAACTGTACCTTCCTCACACTTGGAGCCACCAGTTCAGATACAATTCTGACTATAAAGGCCTAGAGATGGGATCACTGGATAGTAAGGCACTGAACAGGAGTGGTTTGCAGCCAAAACTCAGACAGTAATTGTAGAAGGCCAGTTTGCTGTCAGGACTGGACAGAGTGCTAGTAGTATGGCTAGAGATATGAGTGTTTAAAGGGACTTATAGAATCTCGGAGCAGTTCAGCAATTTGTCCTCCAGATGTTTTTTTAGGATTGCTGAGGTGTTGTCTGGGAGAGGCATGGTGCCAGGAAGGACGCACCTCCGCTATGTCCTCCCACAGGATGTCAGTAATCATTGCTACACTACTGTCACCTGACCAGTGCCCTTGCTGTTGCTTGTAGTCAGCCAGTCCAAACTGTTGTTGTTAAGGTGATGCAGTCTGAAGCTAAATGTTCTAAGATCTATGCAAGGTTGTTCTGCAAGACCCATCTGTCATCTCCCTTATTGAAAGAAGATATTGGTAGGAGAAGTGTGCAGACCTCCAAGCAGTAGCCACACTGTAGGAAAGGGTTTAAATCAATAAATGATAGGAGAATGTATAAAGCAGTGCCAGACACCTAAGGGGGTAATTCATAACTCTCTACAGAAATACATCCCAGAAAGAAGGATAGATTCTAGGAGAGGAATGAACAAACCATGGTTAACCAAGGAAGCTAAGGGTTGAAAAGAAAGCATATAAGAAGGCAAAATTTAGTCATAACTCCAAAGACTGGGATAGATTTAGAGTTCCGCAAAGTGGGACTGAAAAGCTAATAAAGAGGGAGGAAAATAAGCTACAAGGGCAAACTAGAGAGGAAAGTAAAAACTGACAATAAGAGCTTCTTTTAATATATAAAAAGGAAGAGAGCTGGCAAATTGAACATAGGCCCCTTAGAAAATGAATCTGGTAGATACTTATGGGAAACGAGGAAATGGCAGAGGATTAGGGTTAGGCAGGTATCTATCTGGCATTGCATTAATACGAAAGAAGACGGAAGAGGCATTAAATACCATTAACATCACTAGAGAAACACTATTAGACAAACTAATGAACTAAAGGCAGATAAATCTTACACCCTAGGATCCTAAAGAGGTAGGTACAGAGATATTGGATCATCAGTTGTAATATTTCCAAAAATCCATGGACTCTGCAAAAATACCAGAGAACTGGAAAGCTGCCAACGTGACACCTGTATTCAAAAAGGGAGGGAGGTAAAAAGTGTAACTGTGGGTTGATTAGTCTGACTTCTATTGTTGGAAAAGTGTTGGAATCAATTATTAAGGAAGTAATAGCAACACATTTGGAAAATTATAATCTCATCAATCAGAATCAGTATGGCTTCCTGAAAGGGAAATCATGTCTGGCTAATTTGTTAGAGTTTTTTGAGGAACTACCAACCAGTGTGGGTAGAGCGGAACTAGTAGATGTGTTCTATTTGGACTTTCAGAAGGCATTTGACAAGGTATCTCACGCATGCCCATGGTGTTGGAAGTAGTATATTAGCATGGATCAAAAATTGGCTGATGGGCAGTAAGTGGGGGTCGGGGGTTCTTTTTTTCAGATTGGCAACTTGTAACCAGTGGAGTTTCATCAGGAATGGTGCTGGGACTGCAGCTGTTTACAATGTATGTTGGACCCTCGAAAGAAAGCGACTGTACTGCAGCCACATTTGTAGATAACACAAAAATGGGTGATGAGGCAAGTTGTGAAGGGAATACAGATAGTTTACAGGGAGATATTGATAGGTTAAGTAAATCGGCAAAAAGTTAGCAAATGGGTTATAATGTGGGAAATTTTGCAAGGGAGAACAAAAGGAAAATAATATTTCAGTAGGGAAAAACTGCAGAAAGCTGCAACACAAAGGGACTTGGGGATACTTGTGCATAAAACAAAGAAAGGGAGCACATAGATTCAGCAGTTAATCAGGAAGGCTAATGGAATGTTGGCCCTTATTTCAAGCAGATTGGAGTATAAGAGTAGGGAACAAAAGCAAAGTTGCTGGAAAAGTGCAGCAGGTCTGGCAGCATCTGTGAAGGAAAAAACAGTTAACGTTTCGGGTCCGGTGACCCTTCCTCAGAACAGGTCTCTGGATATATAGTCCAGTGATAATGCTAGTAGGCCATCACCTCCCCCTTGCAAATTCAATTTGCTTTATCCTTATTTCCAATTTTTAAAATTATTTTTCCATATTTATGAACAATTTTTTCATATTTAATAATTTGCCCAAATCAATTTGCAGTACTCTATAATTTCGTAAACTTCTATTGAATCACCTTTGATTTCCCTTTTTTTGAATTTCAGCCTGTGTCAGTTCATGATCGTTTAGGTTTCTGATGGTTCTGATTGCCCTGCAGTGCCTTGTGCCCACAATCGTTTTGAGTTATTTTCTGTCCCACTCTGAGCAAATCAAAACTGTCTAGCTAAGAAAGTAATTTATAAAGGGAGAGTGAGGAAATGTGACCAAAAGCTGAGTTTAGTTTAGCTTTTTATTAAAACATAGGTTAGTTGCATGATGGAGTGCTTATGAAGTTCCAGGACAGTAGAATTACAGTTGAAGATTCTGACATAGGTGTTAAGGCACAATAAGGGGTATGCACAAAAGACATGAGTCAGAACACCAAAGGCTGAGACAAGAGCAATGCTGTAAGTAGACAAAGAAAGAAGTAAAAGGCGGCTGTGGATAAGTTTGAGAATGAAGGTAAAGACATTAATTTGGTGAGTTAAGGAACAAGAAATCAGTGTGCATGCATAAATGAGGTACAGCTCAAGCATAAATTACAAAATAAATGTTTTCATTCACAAAGTGACATTTGCATTTGCAGATACCTCAATTATCAACCACATAAGAAAGAAGTTCAAGTAGCACATTGTGGTGATAAAATAAATAGAGTATGAGGGATGGAAATTGAGAGCATCACCATACCCAATGACTGCTATGTAGAAGAGAGCAGTACCTTTAGCTAGTGAAAGAATGATTATGCCTTTGACAGTGGTCCTACTCTTGTAAAGGCTTGGGTACACATAGTGAGCAAACAAAGGAAAACTTTGCATTATTACCAAATTCTTCTTCATTTTTCCTGCAGGTTAAATGAAGCTCCTGTGAAAGGTTTTGAAAAGGATGTTGGGGCAAAGACAACTCTTCGAATTACATATCCAGAAGGTGCCATACAAAAACCAGCTCGGTACGAGAAGGATTCACTATTTGTGTTTGCTGGATTCAAACCTCAAGACTTCAAATGGTTGAAATACATTGTTTACAAAGAAAAAGTGGTAAGAATTCTCCTTTGTATATGCCTGTGGCGTTCTGTGAACAATAAAGGCACAGCAGATTAGATCGCTATGTTTTGTGATTCTGGCCTTTTAAATGTCTAGTATAGTAAATCTTCAAGCTCATTTCTTCTGTTTGAGTGGAAAATGGTAAATATAATTCGTAGAATAACATGTATGTTAGGATTTTTTAAAATTATTATTCCTTGTTGATCTAATGTGGGCAAGATGAATTCTTGAATGACCACAGTCGAGAGCGAGACTTCAGAGATCAACAGAACAAGTAGTTGGCTTCATTGGGAGTGACAACGGAGGCTGCATTTCATCAGTAGTGGTGATAATAAGCATCATCTTCAGTCAAAAAACATAACAGGCATAAATAATCTGTAAGTGATTATAGTGTCCAGTAGTTTTGAGCAAGTTGGTCTGACAAGCCCAGTACTAACTTTGCATATAAGATTAAATGTCCCACTAATAACTATTTATTTGCTTTACAGTAACATTAGGAGAATTTTGAAAATGTTCCAGATCTCATGCCAACTCTCATTATGCCGGCAATGAATTAGAACATAGTAAATATTTGCTTCTGTACAAAAGACTTGAAGCTTGGTTAATAATTCAATATATTCTGCCACTGATGAATTATCTGATGTTCTATAGGATAGCACATCTAAGGAGAAAGACTAGATTGATTGATTATCCCACAATAAGAACTATAACATACCAGTAACCTGTAGAAATGCTATATAGGGAATGAAATATGCTGAAATTTATCAATGATACTCTCGTTCTTTTTTCAGCAATAATGATCAAAGTTATTAACCTCATATTATTAACCATCAATGTTTGTAGTTAGAAATTGACAGTGTGAGAAATCTCAACATGATCATTTAAATGTACCAGTATTATTTAATCATTGTCATTTTTATATGCAATCTTTATTACTGAGGTTTCTATATTTACCAGTGAGATCCAACACCATTGCTAAAAAAACCTCTTTGTTTTTAGAAGTCTGTGATGGTGTCACTTTCTAATATAGAAAGTAGTTTAGAATGTATGGCATACAAGAATGGAAAATAATGGCGAGAGTCTATTATGCTGTAATATTATTCCTTTATGTACTCAGTAAAATTCTGCCTTGCAGAAAGTACGCCAAATATGGAATTGTGTATGTGCTTTTCCTGCACTTTAAAATGATAAATAGAGGTTGGATTCTTTCATTTGTTCTTATCTTGGGACTTAAACGTTGGAAATTGCTGTTGCAAATTCCCTGTACTTGATGCTGTACTTTGAGATCATGTCTAAGCAACACATTCTCTTGCTGTTTTGTTTTTGGACTGCATGATGTTTTAAAAGTACAGTCCCTTTAATTTATTTTTGTGCAGCCGTGTATGCATTGCAACTTGAAATAATTTTGAACAACCTGTGTGCAATCTTTGATTGCTGCATGGCTGCGAAGCTTGAAGAGGACATTGGAAACAGGTTGCATCATCAAAAACTGGAAATAGCTGCATGCAGCTAGACTTAAAAAGCAGCCAGTTTTCACAAATGAATGGCAACTAACATTAATGCCAAGCAAGTACCAGGAATGACCACCTCTCATAAGAGTGGACTTAACCACCCTGTTTCATATTCAATGTCATTACAAATGTCAAGTCCTCCATCAATACCATGAGTGTCAACATTGTGGGAAAATTCAATAGGACTAGCCATATAAATATAGAAGATCAAAAGTATGAACTAATAATGGCACAACTACTTGCATGCCACAAGTCCAGGAGTGTGGTAGAATAGACTTTTCTGGGCAGTGTAGGCCTGATCAGCATCTCATCCACAGCCCTGCCATCACAGGAATCAATCTGTTAAACCTTTGTTCCAGTCACTCTATAGCCAGAACATCCTTCTTCAGATAAGGAGACCAAAACTGCACACGATACACTAGGTGTGTTCTTACCAAGGCCTTTTAAAATTGCAGAAAGCCATCCCTGTTCTTGTGTTTGAAACCTCTTGTGTACCATTTGCCTGCTGCATCTGCATGCTTACTTTCAGTGACTGATGTACAAAGACACCCAGGTCTCTTTGCATCTCCCCCATTCCCAATCTACACTAGTCAGCTAATAATTTGTCTTCCTGTTCATGCTCCCAAATTCACATTCATCTACATTTTACTGTACCTGTCATGCATTTGCAATCATTCAATTTGCCCAAATCACAGTGAACTCACTCCGCATCCTCCTCACAGTTTGCTCTCCCACTCATCATTGTGTCATCTGCAGACTTGGAGACATTACATTTAGTTCTTTCATCTAAATCATTAATATATATTGTGAATAGCAGGAGTCCAAGCACCCTGATCCCTCACTACACCATTAGTCATTGGCTGCCACTTGGAAAATGACCCACATACTCCTGCTGTTTGTTTTCTGTCTGCCAAGCATTACTCACTCTATCCATGTCAGTACATTACGACCAATTCCAGTCGATTTAATTTGACATGCTGATCACTTCTGTAGGACTTCTTTCAAAAGCTTTCTGAAAGTCCAAGTAAACCACGTCCACTGGCTCCCCTTACCAACTCTAGTAGTTATGTTCTTGAAAAATTCCAGTGGATTTGTCAAGCCCGACTTCCCTTTCATAAATCTATGCTAACTCTGTCTTCTCCTGTCACTGTTTTCTGAGAGCTCTGCTAATAAAGAACATGGTTGAATTAGTCTCTAATTACTCTTGACAATCTTCTTAAATCTAAGTAGGATCATTATCTCACTCCCTTCAGTGAAAATTAGAACATAGGAATTAGGAGCAGAAGTAGGCAATTCAGCCCTTCGAGCCTGCTCCGCCATTTAACATGATCATTGCTGATCTTATCCCAATCTCAACTCCACTTTCCTGCCTGCTCCCCAGAGCCCTTTATCCTGCTTTTCATCAGAAAAGGATTTGTTTCCTCCTTGAATCTGTTGATTGATTCTGTCTGCACTGCATTCTGGGGCAGTTGAGTTTCACAGATTCACAGCTCTCTGAGAGTAGTTTCTCCTCATCTCAGTTTTAAACCTCCCTCTCTCACTCCATATCAGTGACCTCTTGTTTGAGACTGTCCCATAAGGGGGAGTATCTGTTCAACGCCCACCTTATGAATCCCCTTTAGTATTTTATATACCTCAATCAGATTGCCCCTCATTCTTCTGAACTCCAGTGAGTACAAGCCCAAGCTATTCAACCGCTCCACGTATGGCAGCCCTGATATCTCTGGAATCAATCTGGGGAACCTCCTCTGAACTGCCTCCAATGCCACCACAATCTTCCTCAAGTAAGGAGACCAAAACTGGACACAATATTCCAGGTGTGGTCTTACCAATGCCTTATATAGTTTTATTGTTTAGTCCTTTTGCAATAAATGCCAGGATTCCTTTTGCCTTACTTATTATGTGTCGCACCTGCATATCCAATTCCTGTGATTCATGCACAAAGATACACTTTGAATCTGCTTCCCATTTAAATAATAATTTGCTCCTTTAGTTTTCTGGCCAAAATGGACAACTTCGCACTTATCCATGTTAAACTCCATCTGTCAGATTTTGGCCTATTCTCCTAGCCTATTCATATCCATCTCTAAATTCTTTATCTCCTCATCACAGCTTGCTTTCCCACCAATATAACTCCAAGGAGGCAGGTATCTTGTTACCAAGTCACCGTTTATTTACATGTGCACAGTACATGGGCTCTGACTAGCTTGCTTAGAGCCAGTCCCTGGAATGAGGAGAATCTTTGAATCTCCTGTTCATGTCTGTCAGCCAGGGCTCCCTGAATGGCCCAGGTTAACAGCCCCAGTCAAGGATCTCCTAGACAATGAGATTTATACATCATGTGCAAATTCCGCTATGCTACACTCTGTCCCTTCTGGCAGATCATTTACATTGATTCTAAATAGTTGAAGTCCAAGAAGTGAACCCTGCGTTACAGTTACAGTTGCACTGGTTACAGTTCACCATCCAGAGAAGGATTCATATATTCCACAATTTGCGTTCTGTCACTCGGCCAATCCTCTATTCAAACTAGTACTCTATCCGTAACTTCCTGTGATCTGACCTTCTGAATCAGTCTTTTATGCAGTACCTTGTCAGATACCTTCTGTAGTCTAGATATACCACATCCACTGGATCCCCATTATCTACCTTGCTGGTTATACATCCTCGAAGAAACTCCAGGTTTTTCAAGCATGATTTGCTCTTCATGAAACTGTGCTGACCCTGGTGAATTGAGCTTTGTTTTTCCCAGTTCAGTTATCTCCTCCTTTATGCTTGACTCCAACAACTTTCCCAATACAGAGTCAAACGAACTCGTCTATAGTTTCCCACTTTTTACCTATCTCTTTTTTTTTGAGTGAGGGTGTCACATAAGCATGTTTCCAAAACACTGGTACCTTTTCAGAATCCAGGGAATTGTGGGATATCATAACTAAAGCATTCACTGTCTCTGCTGTCAGACCCTTTAATACCCTAGAGTCTAGGCCATCAGGCCCCAGGGACTTATCTGCCTTTAATCCCATCAGTCAACTTAATACCTTGCCCCTAATTATAGTAATTTCCCATTATTACCTGACCATTTTCATCCTCAAATGGGCCTACATTTCCTTTCACTATTCTCTTCCTTTTTATAGATTTATAGAAGCTTTTGGTATCACTACATGTGTTTCTTGCTAGTTTCCTTTCATAGTTAATCCCATCTCTTGATTTTGTTTTTAGTAACCATTTGCTACATTTAAAATTATCCCAATCCTCCAGAGTGCCACTAGCTCTTGCAGTATGAAATGTCCTAGTTTTTGCCTTTGTTATCCTTGACTTCCTTGTTAAGCCATGAATGATTTTTCACCTTTTTACAATTCCTCTTCCTCTCAGGAATGTACTTTAATGATAGTATCATCCTAAGCACTTACCTCTGCTCTTCAACTGTCCTGCCCTTTCATATTTTTGCCCAGTCCACTTGGGCCAACTCCTTCCTTAGACCTGTAGCCCAATGCTAAAAATCTGGTATGCCACTCTGTCCTCATTCTTTCAATCTGAATTTGAAATTTTAGCATGTTGTGATCACTCCTTCCAAGAGGATCTTTAACTACAAGACCATTTATCAATCCATCCTCACTACGTAATGCCAAATCTAAAATAGCCAGTTCTTTGGTTGGCTCTGTGGCATGTTGCTCTAAGAAACAGCCCATCATACACACTATGAACCTTTATTCAAGACTACCCTTGCCAAGTTGATTAATCCAATCAACATGTATGTTCAAATCACCCTTAGTTACTGTTGTGCCCTTCTCAACGCCTCATTATTTTAGAATTAGAATTAGGATTATGGTCATGTGTACTCAATACAGGCGCCATTTTAGGTACAAAGATACCTAGATACAAAATCTTAGGTACTAAAATAGAAAAATAAATAAACTAAGAAGTTAAGTATTACAGTTCTTCTTAGTAGAAGATAGAAAAATAAAGTTAAAAATTAAACATTATAGTTGGTGCTGACTGCCATCTGTGTTCATCAGCCGCTTTGCTGCTGACCGCCATCTGGAATCAATAGGCTTCGCCGCCATCTGGGCTCATGCTGACTGTCAAAGCCCCGCTCCGGGCACCCAACAGCTGCCACGTTTCATTGCCACCACTGCCTCCATGACCGAGCTCTCTCCAGAAGATAAAAGAAAATCTAAAAAATTTTTAAAAAGAGGGAAAAAAAAAGCGAGAAATGAAGAGAAAAAAGAAAAGCAAATGGAATGGACGACAACTGGGCTGAGGAGCTCGGATGCTGCTACTTTGCCGCTGCCATCTTAGACAGGGTAAAGGAGGAGAAACAATTCAGACTGGGAGAGAAGTGGAGCCAATGGGGACTGGGAGGTTTGATCAACAATGGTATAGGCTGCTAGATATGAATTAGAAACTTCCAGTTCCATGTTTACAGCAAACGAGAAAACAGCTACTGTGACAAGCTTGCGTTATTGGCACCATCTTTATTTTCTGGTTTATACTGTGCCCTGCTTTGGAAACACTCTTCAGGAGCCTGTAAATTACAGGGGTTTCTTCCCTTGTTTTTTATTTCCACTCTGACTGATTCAACATTTTGGTTCATAGTGCCAATATCATTTCTTAATACAGCCTTGGTGACATTCTTGACCAATGAGGCAACTCTACCTCCTGCTCCTCCTATCCTTTTGGAATATTGAATCCCCTTGGACATTGAATTGCCAGTCCTGCTCTTCCTGTAACCACGTTTCAGTAATCCCCACCATGTCGTACCCATTTCCCTCTATTTATGCCGTCAGCTCATCAAATTTATTCCAAATACTGGGTGCATTTGGTGCAAGTTTTTAAGTACGTTCTACTGGTTTGTTTCACAAATTTCATGAGCTTGTGCTTGAAAATCAATCATATTTGTAATAAGTATCTTTTTAATCTGTTTCTTGATCTTCCTTGAATGCTGCATTGAACATGCTCCACCATTCAGCACAATCCTGGTTGGTCAAACATGTTTCAAAGCTTTTTACACACTCCATCTCCATAACCCTGTATGCCACTGGTAATCAGAAATCTATCAATCCCTACCTTAAAAGTATTCAAAACACTCAGCCTTCACAGCACTCTGTGGTAAATAATCCCAATGGTTCATGAATCTGAGTAAGCCTGTTATTCTACACAATTTTTGCAATTTGGCCTTTCATGAGTGTTAATTAGTCTACTGAGGATAGTCCAAAAACAACTGTTTACTGTGAGAAATGTCACAGGTACAATAACATGTAGAACGATGTCTGCATTTGGATCTTTATGCCTCCTTAATGTAAATTGTAACTAAGGATCAATAATAGGCTTACTGGTCGGACTTGTCTTTTCTCATTCCTCATATCCCAGGGATTACACTCTTAACTAAATCATACAAATCTAATTAGTAGTTCTTTACGGGTTTTAGGCAAGGTCTCAGAATTTAAAGGAAAAAATATTATAATAGATTGGACATTTAATACAACATGCAGCATTTAAAGAGATAGCAAATTCAAACACAGGAGTTATAGACTTGTGACTTAAACATTATTTTAAGAAGTTTTAGTTGTTTAAAATAGTTTTGTATTACAGTTTTTCTTTTTTGCCAAACATGTTGCTATTTGGCAAATGCTTGGTGTGAACTCAGAGGAGAAAGAAAGGATGCTTACAATCTGTTTAAAAATAACCTAATTACTCTGACTGTGAAGGTAAAGAATGGATGTGTTCCAAATAGATTCCCTTAAGCAGATGTCCCTCTAACATACCTGCTTCACAGATGGATTATGAAGAGTTGCAGAGCGGAATTATGCAAGTTTGATGAATATGCTTTAAAAAATGATAAAAGAAAAAGTAATAATCAGGTGTGTCTCAGGGGTAAGTAGCTACATGAAAAATTAGTTCACTTCAAAGTGCTTCATTGAAGCATTTTGAAGCATTTCTGAGAGATGTGATAAGGTGTTGTCTGATGTCTTTTGTTGCCTGTCTTCTCATGTCTTATTCATGTTCCCTTGAGCACGCCTGAAAACAAAAAAAACGACTGGTTTTCTGAATGTTTATCATCATGTCAGAATTTTAAATCTCACGAGACAGCATTGTGTATTATCTAACAAAATGGGTTTAAATGCAGTGTATGGGAATGCGGAGTTTATTTTGTTTGTACTGATGTAAAGGGCCCTCCCTGTTAGTTGCTGGTCTTTTCAACTTATGAAATAAACTCTGTGTTCCTGCCATCAGAGTGAGTTATTTGGTATTTCAGTGAATACAGAAGTGTCTCTGACCTCGGAAAGAATCTTTCCTTTAAGATAAAGAGGAAATCCTTAGGAAAAACTCAAACAAGGTAAAATTTGCTTTTATATTTAGATAGCCGAAAAGTTAAGAAGAGACTCGAGGGGAAAGCACATTGTAGCATTTTTTTTTCAGCATTGAAGCTTTTATGTTATTTAATTTGTAATAAAAGTTTTTCCTGTTGCTATTAACTACTTCTAGGATTGGTATAGTGCAGATTAGACTCACACTGTATCTTCTGCCCTGCTAGAATCCTAAAGTCAGAGATCATTCCCTGCTGACCTATGGCATTTTCCAACATTGTTGCAAGCCTTGTCCAAAAACACAGAAGCATAGAGGATTACATCACAAAATCTATTCAGCCCTTTGGTACTTTGCTGGAATAATCCAAATCAAATACTGTTGTTCAGTCCTCCCCTTGTAGATTTGTATCATCCTTTACTTCAAATGTTTTTATTGAATCAGACTGAAAATTTGCAAAACAAACTGTTGTGAGAAATGTTGTATCATGGACTCATATATACCAGAAACTGAACTGAAATTTTCAAATTAATTTTGATTTATTTGATTTATTATTGCTACATGTACTGAGATACAGTGAAAAGTATTGTTTTGTGTGCTATTCAGGCAAATCATACCTTACATAAGTACATCAGGGTGTTAGAACAGAATGTAGAATATAGTGTTACAGCTACAGAGAAGGCGCAGAGAAAGATCAACTTTAAAAAAGGTCCATTCAAAAGTCTTATAACAATGGGGAAAAAACTGTTCTTCTTTCTTAGCTGTCTCTAATTTCAGAAGATTTCATACCAGAGAAGACAAGGGTCTTCCATTCCATGAATATGACCTAGTGTTAGAGAAAGAAAGATTCTTAACCATTATACTTTATTAGTTATTGCGAATTAGGTTAAAATATTTGACTATGAATTATTCATTCTTTCTGCCACCATTAGCATCAATTGGAGGCTGCTTTATCACTAGGTTTAGATATTTTCCAATCAACCTGTTTAGAGATGTTATTACATACCTCTGGAGCAAGTGCTATTTGAACTCAGGCCTCCTGGCTCAGTGATAGGGACACTACCACTGCAGCATCTGGACCATTACCCTGGCATTCTGGATTACTAGTCTAGTGACTTAACCACGACACCACTGTGCTCCCCCCACAATCTGGAAACCAGAAATGTTGGAAATCACAGTAGGTCAGGCAGCATCTGTGAAGAGAGAGCGAGCTAACGTTTCAAGTCTGGATCACTCTTAATCAGTTGCTCATTCATTCAGTACAGATTCCAGTATCTATAGTATTTCCCCCTGCCCTTCCCAAAATCATTGAGTATATGTACTCTAACGTGTACTCTTCGATTTTAAACTCTTAGGCTTAGACAGACTCCATTTATTACAGGCAATAACTTTCCACAATGTGGACAGTGTATGAGAGTATTTCTTATTCATGGATTGCATTGTATATTCCTCAAAAATCAATGACAGGCAGTATTGTTGGCTTTAATTGGCACTGAGAAAACTCTTCCAACAACCTTCCACCCCATCCAAATCCTATGCTTGGATATCCTAATGCCTATGAAGGTAAATGTGCTGCAACGAATGAAAGTAGCAGAAACATGTACTATAAGTAGCAGACATGTAGTTACTTTTAATCAACGTGTTCAGAAATCTCACCCCTCCTGGGCGGATGGGACTTGAACCAAGACCTTCTAGCCCAGAGGCTGGGAAACCACCACTGTGTCACAACAGCTCTCCTTTAAGGGTGATTGTAACATTGTTTCCAAAGAGACTGAAGTTCTAAGTCAGTTCCTTAGACCATTCAGCCATGCTACTGCCAGTAACTATTGTATTTGAGTTTGATAGGGTTAATACAGAAGAGTGCCGCAAGCACAAACTATTATGATGATGTTTTGTGGATTTGAGCGAATCAGCTTAGGATCCCAAAGAATTGAAGTGAATATGATATTCCCTTGAAAGGCTCCGGAAGAATGCCTGTCAGTTCCATATAACCTGTAACTAGATGCTAACATGTAATATACCACACTTTGTTAACGAGAGACTCTTCTAAATAGGCCAGTAAATGGCTTACCTTACCACTCTAGACCAACAGGATCTGTAGTTTCCCACATGTACAGGTTGGTAGTTAGAGCCATCAACAAAAGCAGCAGTGCGCACAGCATAGTGAGCTAACCTACCCCGCACTATTGAAGGTGATATTCTGTGAAGGAAGATCTGGGGTTCAATTGTTGTTTGTATTATTAGCCTTCGCACTGATCACAGAATCCCTGCAGCGTAGAAGCAGGCCATTCGGCCCGTTGAGTCCACACCGACCTGCCGACGAACACCCCACTCAGACCCACCCCCCTACCCTATCCCTGTACCCCTGAATTTCTCATGGCTAATCCTCTAAGCTTGCACATCTCTGGATACTATGGGCAATTTAGCTTGGGCAATTTAGCTTGGCCAATCCACCTAGCCTGCACTTCATTGGACGATGGGAGGAAACTGGAGCTCCCAGAGGAAACCCACGCAGACACACTGGGAGAACGTGCAAACTCCACGCTTACAGTCACTCAGTGCTGGAATCGAACCCGGTCCCTGCTGCTGTGAGGCAGCAGTGCTAACCACTGAGTTACTGTGCTGCCCCTTATAGCCACTCTGTTTTTGGGGCAAGTCCAGCTGAGTTTCTGGTCGGTGGTAACCCCAAGGATCTTGATAGCGGGGGAACTCAGTGATGGGTAACACCATTGAATGTCAAGGGACAGTGGTTAGATCGTATGTTATTCAAGGTGGTCATGCCTGGCATTTGTGTGGCACCAATGTTACTTGCCACTTGTTAGCCCAAGCCTGGATATTGTCCAGAACTTGTTGCATTTGAACATGGACTGCTTCAGTATCCGAGGAGTCGCAATTGATGCTGAATATTGTGCAATTATTAGCAAACATCCCCACTTCTGACCTTACGATGGTGGGAATTTCATTGGTGAAGCAGCTGAATACAGTAGTATTGAGGATACTATCCTGACCAACTCTTGTAGAGATGTCCTGGAGCTGAAATTACTGAGCTCCCACAAATACAACCATCTTCCAATGTGCCAGTAATGACTCAAACCACTAGAGAGTTTGCCCCCGATACCCATTGATTCCAGTTTTTCTCGGACTCCTTGATGCCACTTTTGGTCAAATGCAGCCTTGATGTCAAGGACTGTCACTCTCACCTCACTTCCGGAATTCAACTCTTTTGTCAGCCGTTTGAACCAAGATTGTGTTGAGGTCAGAGGCTAAATGGCCCTGGCAGAACTAAAACTGAGCATCACTAAGCAGAGTTTCACTGAACGGTACTGCTTGATAGCACTGTTCATGACACCTTCCATCGCTTAACTCATGATTGAGAGTAGATTGATGGCCAGGTTTGATTTGTCCTGCTTTTGGTGTAGAAGACATACCTGGACAGTTGTCCACATTGTTGGCTAAATGCCAGTATTGTAACTATACTGGAAGAGCCTGGCTAGGGGAGAAGATTGTTCTGGAGCACAGGTCTTCAGTACTGTTGCTGGAATGTTGTCAGGGCCCTTAGCCTTTTCAGTATCTAGATGAATGATACACTCAGCACTTCTGGCTAAAGATTGCTATGAATGCTTCAGCCTTATCTTTTGCACTGATATGTTGGTTTCTCCTCTTATTGAGGATGGGAACATTTGCGGACCCCCCTTCTCCTCCAGTGAGTTGTTTAATTATCAAGCACCATTCACAAATGGATGTAGCAGGTTGTGGTATTGCTTAACTCTGTCTCTCACTTGCTGCTTATGCCTGAATGCAAGTTACCCTATTTGGTAGCTTCACTCCTGGCATGCCCTCTCCATTAAATCAAATTGATCCCCTGGCCGCTCTTGGTGGTGGACATTGAAATCCCCCATCCTGAGTACATTTTGCACCTTGCCACCCTCAGTGCTTCCTCCAAGTGTTGTTCAACGTGGAGGAGTACTGATTTATCTGACAAAGAAGTAGATTATATGGTAACGTGCAGGATATTTCCTCATCTATGTTTAATCTGAAGCCATGAGACTTCATGGGGTCCAGAGTCAACGTTGAGGACTCGGAGGCCAACTCCCCCCGACTATTATTCCGCCATCTCTGCTGGGTCTGTCCTGCTCGTGGTGTCTGGGACATTGTCTGTAAGGTATGAACCTCTGAGTATGACTGTGTCAGGCTATTGCTTAACTAGGTCTGTGAGACAGCTCTCCCAGTTTTAGCACTAAGCCCCAGATGTTAGTAAACAGGACTTTGCAGGGTCAACAGGGCTGTTTCTGCCATTGTCTTTTCCTGTGCTAGGTCGAGACCAGGTGGTTCATCCAGTTTCATTTCTTTGTTGAGACCTTGTAGCAATTGATACAATTGAGTCACTTGCAAGACCATTTCACAGGGCAGTTGAAAGTCAACGACATTGTTGTGGTCTGGAGTCATGTGTAGGCCAAACCAGCTGACAATGGCAGATTTCCTTCCCTGAAGGGCATTAGTGAGCCAAATGGGTTTCTCTGAAAATCAACAATGGTTTCATGGTCATCATTAGATTCTTAATTCCAGAATGTTTTTATTGAATTCAAATTCCAACATCTGCCATGGCTGCTTTGCGTGACGGGAGGTTTACTATTGCTGAAATTACACATAGATTTAAAAAATGAATTATTGAAGCTATGAACACAGAAACTTAGGAAATATGTGTAATTAGTATTTAAAGTAAAAACTTCCAGAAATCGTGAGAATCTAGTCGAGAATAAAGAAGGTAAAACTGGACAAATGGAGATTTCTGGAACAGGTATCAGCAAGCTTTGGAGTGGAGATGGGAAGAAGCTGGTCTAGAAGTTGGTAGGCTTAACCCATTACATGGACTATTACCAAAATCATGTTTATGAGCACCACCACCTGAGTTGCAGTAAAAATGTACATTTTTGGCACACCTGATCCTTTCTGTAAACAAGAATAGTTGATCTTCGCTAGGAAAAGAACGCTAAATTCTGACACATATCATTATTCTCTGAGGGGAATGGATTGTTTGTGGCAAAGCCCTTGAGTCACCAGGGAGGAAAGAGTAGACACTATGAAAATTAAAATTTGGATCTGCTGTACAACTGTGAACAAACCCTGGGGCTATTTTCTTTACCCTGAGTCCAGGATGCAAATCAATTCATTAATTTACTTATTGTCATTCCTTAGATATTCCAAATTACATTTTCCTACTTGTTTCAAATGACTGGAAATATGGAACAATTATTATAACTAACACCAAATATTCTGTATGATGTTTCAGTGGGAGTAAAGGTACGATGACAATCTTTACATTTATTATAACATTTATTAAACTTATAAGAAAACTTATTAGAAACTAATACTTTTTAGATATACTGTATTTGTGATATTCAGGGTTTATCCCTGAAGTACAGCTTCATAATTACTGTGTAAAAATTGAAATGCGACAGCATATGGTCTTTATATTGCTGAAAATATTCAGAACTTTAAATTGCTCAGCAGCATGGTTGTTCTAAATGTATGCTGCTATTTGACTTCAATTCTGAGCAATGATGCAGATTTAAATGAGTAAACAAAAAAAAACTGAAGATTAGAACTTTATTTTTGTCTCCAAATCTAGTGGTTCAGAAGAAAGCAGTTTCCCACTTCCTCTCCAGTATTAAAACTCTAGGGGTGGAGATCCGACCTTCCTGCTTCAGAGACTTTCCCAAACCGGGAAGTTGAGCAAGATTGCCTAGAAGCTGAAAACAATGACAACCATGAGCAAATCTGTGACCACTTCCATACTAAATTGCAGTGTCTTTGGGCACTCATAACTAAAGTGGATGCGGGAAAAGCCCTTGTGACAGTTAGTGGGCCAGACTTTCTGTTGGGAGCCTTCTATCTCCTACTTCCATGCAGAATCTTTTCCTCTGCAGCAAATTGAGCTTAATGGACAAAAGGTACAGCTTGAGTGGCAGCATAGTGTTTATGTTACTGGACTAATAATGTAGAGGTACGGACTAATGATCTGGAGGATGACTTCAGGTCTAGCATGTCAGCTCTGGAATTTAAATTTAGTTTGTAAATAAATGTGGAATAAAAAGCAAATATCAGTAACAGTGACCACATACAACTCAACTGCTGTCAAAACCCACCTGGTTCATTCATGTAATTTAGAGAAAGAAATCTGCCTTCATTCCCCATTCTAACCTGTATGTGATTTCAGATCTGCAGCAATACTGATGACTCTTAACTGCTTGCTGAAATGGTTTTGCAGGTCATTCAGTTAAAGGCAGTTGCAAGTGGGGTAGGGCTTGACAGCAATGCCCTGGAAATTAATTTGAATAAAATTCTACAGGTTGTTTATGCATTGATTTCTGCTTTAGAATAATTTTGTTCATTAACCAACAAGACAATTAAGTTCAGAGATAGTAGGAACTGCCAATGCTGGAGAATCTAAGATAACAAGATGTAGAGCTGGATGAACACAGCAGGCCAAGCAGCATCAGAGGAGCAGGAAAGCTGACATTTCGGGTTTGCACCCTTCTTCAGAAATGGGGGAGGGAAAAGGGATTCTGAAATAAATAGAGAGAGAGGGGGAGGCGGATGGAAGATGGATAAAGGAGCAGATAGGTGGAGAGAATACAGACAGGTCAAGGAGGCAGGGATGGAGCCAGTGAACGTGAGTGTAGATGGGGAATTAGGGTGGGGGTTGGTCAGTCAAGGGAAGACGGACAGGTCAAGGAGGCGGAGATGAGGCTGGTAGGTAGGAGGTGGGGTTGGGGGTTGAGGTTGAGGTGGGAGGAGTGGATAGGTGGGAGAAAGGACGGACAGGCTAGGGAGGTGGGGATGATCTGGGCTGGTTTTGGGATGTCGTCGGGGGTGGGGAGATGTTGAAGCTTGTGAAGTCCACATTGATACCATTGGGCTGCAGGATTCCCAAGCAAAATATGAAGTGCTGTTCCTGCAACCTTCGGGTGGCATCGTTGCGGCACTGGAGGAGGCCCAGGATGGACATGTCGTCCAAGGAGTGGGAGGGGGAGTTGAAGTGGTTCGCCACTGCAAGGTGCAAGTTAACCACTTGATGTTCAGGGCTCTCGGATTTTCAATAGACTATCATCTGATTTTAATAGGCTTAACTTATGCACTTTAGTAAATTCTGTTTGCAATAAAATTCCTGGGTTGAATAAAGAGTCATGGCACTTCGATTTGTGATCAGGGTTTTTGATATCATTTTATCAAAAATTCCATTTGTGAAGAGATGTAAGGATCAGACCTTCGTGTAGATCACACAAGAAAAGAATATTTTTTTG
Source organism: Rhincodon typus (assembly GCF_021869965.1). Lineage (NCBI taxonomy): Eukaryota > Metazoa > Chordata > Chondrichthyes > Orectolobiformes > Rhincodontidae > Rhincodon > Rhincodon typus. Next base: position 56,648,762 of record NC_063341.1, on the reverse strand, counting down.
AACATTTCAAACCAATTACGTGGTGAAGTTTGCTGATATGTTCATGGGATTACAATCTATACCACCATCAGAATTATGGGCATTTTAATGTAGATTCTTGGACAGTAGTGATCTTGCCAATTTATATATTTTCATGTTTCCGGCATATTTACATTCCAGCTGTTAACGTTTTCCGTGGGATAGGTTTTTGGGAGTGCCCATAGTTTACCATGGAATAGTGAATGCATTAGCATTTTCCTTTTGATATCTGATCATGTGAGATGTGAAGATATTACATTATTACAGCAAGGTATCCTTCTGAAGTTAGCATTAAGGTACAATTACAGGTCATAGTAAAGCTTTGTTTTATTTCTGGGTTGCTGTATTGTCCTGGATGTCCAAAATGTAGTAAGGTCTATTACTGATATAACACAGATAATAGAGAATATATTATAACAAATACTACAATTTGTTAATTACCAGAATAATCCCATAAAGCTCCAGCTCAGTTCTTACTACAGGAGTGTCATAGTAAGTCTCTTTGAATAACATTAAATTGACGTACTGAAGTTTTTAATTGTTTTCCTTTAGCATCTGGGAAAGTTTTTCAGAAGTGTAATTTCTCTAAAGTTCTACCTGTTGTTAATTGTCTATAGAAGTAGCATTTAATGCTATTTATTGTATAGTCCTGAATCCATTCTGAATTTTTTCAAACATGTTACGTGATTGCAATACTATTTTCAAGTTCATTTTAGAGCATGTCCTACTTGCATTAAACTCATAAGTCTAAATAGATGTGTATTTCTCTATTTAGTCCGTATATTTGTTGCCTGTTTTCCAATATTGTCATTTTTTTCTGATGTTAACTCAGTGTCTAAAATGTGAATCAAACTTTACTAACTTGAATTCCTGCATTTTTCAAGGTTTATGAATGTAGGTTGCTTAGAACAGATAATGTTGAGCAACTTTCCAGAAACCAAATTGACGCATGGATAATTCAGATGGGGAGTGGTTTGGCAGGAGGAAAATGCAAGTGGTCTGAGTGAGTCATTGAAACTAAACAGCAGGGCAGGCTGAAGAGAGTAAATGATGTCTTTTCATACTTTGTGTGTTTTCCATTTGTCATTTCCTAATTGTGGGGATTTCGGTATCTTGCTTGGAGTTACTATTTACTGCTAACACATGAAATATGATTTGTATAAGGTTTATAGCAAATAGCACAAACTGATCTTAAAGGTTAGGGCATGTCATTTTGATCCCCATGTGCATACCATATGTTGTGAGTTGAGTACTCTACCCTTCCACAATGAAGGCTCTGGGATATGTGAGAAAGATGAGCTTTGGTGGTAACAGAACAGACAGTATCTGAGTAGGTTAAAATGTGTACCAGCAATGGACAGTCTGATATTTGAGAATTGAGGATAATAGGTCGGCACAACATTGTGGGCCGAAGGGCCTGTACTGTGCTGTACTGTTCAATGTTCTGTGTTAATTGAAGATTTGTTCATGATTTGGTGACTTGTATTTTTTGTAAGTGGAGACCAATCATTTTTGGTGAAGGAGGAAGCAGTAATTATGTAGTGCCTTCTGTGTTGCTTTACCTGTAAAATTCCAAAAAAGAAACAATTTAGAAGCTCATTAATTGAGTCACATCATACATCTCCACCTTACATGTGAATGCCACTCCTCCTCCTTGGGTAAACCCTCCAGGTCAAGGATGAATTGGTTCCACTCCAGTTCAATGTGTTCTGAAATGGATGATAAAATCTGATCTCTGCTCTGTACCCCCTGCCACATGTGAAGTGCTAAAAGAGTCAAGCAGATAACGTGTTTGAAGCTTTCTGCACTATCTCTGATGCCTCAGCTACTCCTCTGGGTGGTCTGATAACATCTTTCATTGTCCAATATTTTCCGTGAAAAAAAAATCTTATCCATTTCAGGCAGTCATAAACCAGGTTCTCCCATGAGCTGATGAAGATAGTTGATTTTTCATGAAAGCTTTAAGGGCACCTCTAAGGCATTTCTGCTAACCTCTTAGAAGCCTTGTGCCACAATTGGGTTCTCTGTGAATCACTTGCTTTGAAAGGCTGGGGTCAGGCATATGAGCAGACCTCGTTTTGAATGATTAGCACCTTGATGCTGGGCACGTTGACTTGGGAGGGGACAGTGTAGTTAGATCGCCTTTCTTGCCATTGGATTTCGAGGATCTTGTGAAGCCACAGTTGATAGTATTTCTCCATATTTTGAGACGCCTGGTGCAGGAAATGTCCTTGCTATTACTGTTGACGTGTCTTCAGGTACTAGGGACATTTGGGGAGTGAAAAGCTAAGACTTTCTTCTGTCATTTTCTTTTGGCCCTGTTTATATTTCAAAATTAGATGATGCAGAAAGGATAAGCTAAGTATAAAGATAACTAACAATATTCCTTGAATATGGTCCCCTGTCATGTTTACTGATACGCTGTTGATACCTGATATACCGCAAGCAGTAAACACTGACTCGCTCGTTAGAAGGAATTTCAAAGAATCCAAACATGTGCTGAACTAAAAATTCTATGATCTCTTCACTAAAAATAAAAGTAAACATGTTTTCACTAGTAGTATTTTAAACAATTGAGACAATAAAGGATAGAAACCCAAAAACCTTTGCTGTTCTTAGTCATTGAAACCCCTATCAGTGTTCATTCAGTGAATGAATAATTTATTTGTATAAAAATACCTTTGAAGTAGTCTGATTGACCAATCTGTCAATGCTTTGAAGTTGTTGTTTTGTAATGTACTGTTTTTTGGACATCATGCTTACTGAGTGACAAGGAATATGCATCTATTCAATGCCATCAGGAGCAAAAGCATTACTTTTCTCTGAACTGTAGAGAATGTGCTACTTCACTAAGAACAAGAACCCTTAAAGCAAAGATTGCTACCATATGCGAGTGAGTGTTTAGATTAATAATAAACTTTTAAAGGTAGTGCAGTGTAGTGGTGAATAGGCAAGATATCCTGTGGAGTGGAGGGATGATATGTCCCAGTGGAGCAATTAATGAAAGGAGTGGAGTTGGGGGGCGGGTTCACAGTGGCAGATATTTCCTTTTTGAGAGGGAGAATCTGAATATAACTCAGCTTACACATGCGTAATGTATTTAGTTACTTGCAGGTGTAATTAGTACAGACCTGGGAGAAAATTACTCCTGATTACCCACTTGGTGGTAAATCATATTTCTATTACTTTAGTAATAATCAATAATGCATGATATTTGAATAAGAAAAATAAAGAAGGAAGAAAAAGTAAAACCAGAAAACTAAAATACTGCAGTTGCTGGAAAGCTGAGGTAAAAATAGAACATGCTAGAAACACCCAGGCTAGGCATCAATGAGCAAAACAGAGTTAGCATGTCAAGTCAGTGACCTTTTATTAGAACTGGAAAAAGTCTGAGATGTAACGGCCTTTAAATGTGTCCAGCAGCAGATGAAATAGGGAAGGAAGGGGAGGTGGGTAGTTCTGGTTTTGATACACAGAGAATGAAAGTGAAGGTCTATGCTCGGGTGAAGGTTGGAGAGGTGAAAGGTATAAGGCAAAGGGAGGTGATAATGGAACAAAAAACAAAAGATGTTTCGATGAGATGCAAATGAAAATAGTAAAATCATTTTTTTTTTTGTTTTTGGCCAGCATCAGGTGATAATGTGGAGGGGTGGGGGGTAATGATTGGAAATTATTGAGTTTTATGTTGAATCGAGAAGCCTAAATTTGGCTGTCCCACGATGCAACTGAGAGCAGTGACCACTCGTGGGACTACAGCAAATCCCCTGAAAAAGTGGAGTCAGGACTCCAGAATAAAGGTGTATCCAGGTTGTAGCTCAGATTAAACTGACAGAACTGAGGTTTGGTGGTCAGGGTGGAAGAAAGGAAAAGGTGGAGAAATGGAATCTTTTGTGACATGGCCTCCAGTGGACACACTGTACCTAAAAAGGAATAAATATCCTTCAGCCTGACACCAGGCCATCAGCTCTTTCTGGACAGTTGGATGCTTGGTGTATCCTCCCCAAGCCATGTGAAAATTCCATTGGCAGCAGGAGGAGATCTTTAGGTGGTCATTTGTTGGCTCTTAAGACCTTCAGTTGGCTCAGTGGGGAATGAGCCATTCAACATACCATGGGTAAAATTTGTACGGGACAAGCAGAGTCCAGTTGGCAATGAGTACAGCACAAAAGAATTTCTAGTGAGTAGGCGATGGCTTTTCCTGTATGGGAGAATTCTTCAATGGCAGGAGGTTGCGACTGAGACTGGTTCACAGGAATCAAAGAGAAACAGGACACAGCTGACCAAGGGAGGGAATGAAGGGTAGAGTGTGAAGGGAAGGGCCCGGGGCATGGATGTCATGGGAATGTGGTAGATACATCTATCTGTTCCCCTAACTAGAGACTCCCCTATCACAATCGATCACTTGGAACCTGGCATGCCCCTCATTACAGTAGAGCCAGTCTCGGTACCAGAAACCTGGCTGTCAGTGGTTTATTCCCCTGAGAGGCTTTCTGCTCCTGCAGTATCCAAAACAACATACTTGTTTGAGATGGGGATAGCCACAGAGACTCCTACGCTACCTGCCTATCTCTCCAACCTTTCCTAGAGGTAACCCATCTACCTGACTGTATCTGCAGTTTTTCTCCCTTCCTGAAACTGCCATCTATCACACCCCGGTTCCTGTAAATTCCTGTACTAACCACTAACTGCCCCACCAACCAATCCATGCAATTCGATAGGATTCACTCCCAGACACTCTTCCTGCAGACTCCAGGAACATTGAAATTCTCCCTAACATCCCACACTCAAAAGGAAGAACTCATCACACTACCAAAAGCAAGCTCTGCAACTTTAACAATCTACAGACCCAGAATATTCCAAAATACAAACACAATACGGTTTCTCAAAAACTCAGAGTTAGCAGTCTTACTGCCAAAAAACACTACTCTAGGATAATTTAATATCTATCTTTTATAATAAAAATTTAATCAAGAGACAGATCTCAGTAAAGCAGATACTCTACTACCCTACTCACTATTATAAATTTACAAAAAAAAAATTAAGATATATATTGACTTATAAGTCTTCAAATCAAAAACTGAGCTGATCAGGCTCTGAAATTGTCACTGATACGTGCCCAGTGCAGTGTGTGTAATTCTGTGCCTTTAAGATGATGGATAGACTTTGGGAGGTTAGGACGTGACTTACTCATGGCAGTATTCCTAGCCTCTGACCTGTTCTTATAGCCACTGTATTAGTATGGTGAATCCAGTTGACTTTCTGGTCAGTGGTAATACCAAGGATGTTGATAATAAGTGAGGGATTCAGTGATGGTAATACCATTGAATGTCAAGGAGCAGTGGTGAAATTGTTATTGGAGATGGTCATTGCTTGGCATATGTGTGGCATGAATGTTACTTGTCACTTGTCAGCATAAGTCTGAATATTGTCCAGATCTTGTTACATTTGAACATGGACTGCATCAGTATATGAGGAGTTGTGAATGATGCTGAAGATTGTGCAATCATCAATGAACATCCCCACTTCTGACCTTATGATGGAGGGAAGGTCATTGATGACACAGCTAAAGATGTTTGGGTGTAGGACAGTATCCTGAGGAACTCCTGCAGAGATGTCCTGGAGCTGAAATTACTGACTTGCAAGAACAATAAGTACCTTTGTATGTGCCAGATATGATTCCAACCAGGAGAGTGTTTGTCCCCTGCTACCCATTGATTCCAGTTTTGCTAGGGCTCCTTGATGCCACTCACGGTCAAATGTGGCCTTGATGTCATGGGCTATGACTTTCACCTCACCCATGATTTCATCTCTTTTGTCCATGTTCGAATCAAGGCTGTAATGAGGCCAGGACCTGAGTGTTCCTGGCAGAACCCAAACTGGGTGTCACTAAGTAGGCTATTGCTGAGTTGGTGCTGCTTGATAGCATTGTTAATGACAGCTTTCATCACTTTTCTAATGATCAAAAGTCGATTGATGGAGCGGTAATTGGATGGATGATATTTGTCCTGGGTTTTGTGTACCGGACATACCTGGGCAATTGTCCACATTGTCAGGTAGATGCCAGTGTTGTAACTGAACTGGAACAACTTGGCTAGGGGAGCAGTAAGTTCTGGAACACAGGTCTTCAGTACCACTGCTGGAATGTTGTCAGGACGCATAGCCTTTTCAGTATGCAGTGTCTCCAATCGTTTATTGACATCATGTGGAGTGAATCAAATTTGTTGAAGACTGGTATCTGCGATGCTGGGGACCAGTGGAGGTGGCCAAGATGAATCGTCTACTGGGCACTTCATGCTGAAGATTCCCGCGAATGCTTCAGCCCTATCTTTTGTCATGATGTGTTGGGTTCGCTGATAATTGAGGATGGGGATATTTGTGGACCCTCCCCCTCTAGTACGTTTTTAATTGTCCAGCATCTTTGATGAGTGGATGTGGCAGGATTGCTGATCTTAAGTCTGATCCGTTGGTTGCGGGATTGCTTAACTCTATCACTTAATGCTTATGCTGTTTGGCATGCAAGTAGTTCTGTTTGGAAGATTCACCAAGTTTGATACCTCATTTTTAGATATACCTGGTGCTGCTCCTAGTATGCCTTCCTGCACTCTCCATTGAACCAGGGTTGATCCCCGGCTCAATGGCAGTGGTTGAGTCGGGGATATACCAGGCCATAAGGTTGCATATTGAGCTGGAATTCTGCTGCTGTTGACGGCCCACAGGACCTCATGAGTACCAAGTCTTGAGTTGCTGGATCTATTTGAAGTCTGTTCCATTTAGTACAATGATAGTGCCATGTATAACGATGGAAGTATTCTAATTGGGAGGTGGGACTTCATCTCCACAAGGACTGTGCCATGGTCATTCTTCCCCATAATACCATGAACAGATGCATCTGTAGTCAGCAGCTTGGTAAGGATGAGGTTAGGTATGTTTTCCCTCTTGTTGGTTCCCTCACCACCTGCTGCTGACCAAGTCTAGCAGTGATGTCCTTTAGGACTCCACCAGTTTGATCGGGCGTGATGCTACCAAGCAGCTTTTAGTGGTGGACATTGTAACCCCTAGTCAGTGAATATTTTACATCCTTGCCACCCTCTGCTTCCTCCAATTGTTTTTCAACATGGAAGAGTACTGATTTATCAGCCAAAGGTGTGTAGTACATGGTAGCAGCAGGAGATTTCCTTGCCCATGTTTAACCTGAAGCCATAAGACTTCATGCAGTCCAGTGTCAGTTTTGAAGACTCACAGGGTACCTCCCTCCTGACTGTGTATACCACTATTCCACCACATCTGTTGGGTCTGCTGGTAGGACAGGACATCTTCAAGGATGGTGATGGTGGTATTTGAAATATTGCCTATAAGGTATGAACCTGTGAGTATGGTTATGCCAGGCTGTTTCTTGACTAATCTGTGAGACAGCTCTCCCAGTTTTGGCATGAGCCCCGAGTTGTAAGGAGGACTTTTCAGGACCGACAGGACTGTTTCTGCAGTTGTCTTTTCAGTGCCTTGGTCAAAGATAGGTGGTCCGTCCGGATTCATTTCTTTGTTGAGACTTCATAGTGATTGAAACAATTGAGCAGCTTTCATTTTAGAGGGCAATTGAGAGTCAACCACATTGTTGTGGGTCTGGAGTCACATGTAGGCCAGACCAGGTGAGGAAGGCAGATTTCCTTCCCTGAAGGACATTAGTGAGCTAGATGTGTTTTTCCGGCAATTGACAATGGTTTCATGGCCATTTGCTGATTCTTAATTCTAGTTATTTTTTTACTGAATACAAATCCCACCATCTGCCGTGGTACAATTCAAACCCAGGAGCATTAGCTGTGTTTCTGGATTAATAGTCTAGCGATAATACCGCTGGGGTATCACCTGCCCACTTTTGCCCTCAGTCAAACTCATTGACTTCTTGTCCTTCAACAACATAAATTTGAACTCAAAATTCAAATGGTAACATTTTATCACCAGTAGCTCTTGGTTATCTTTTAGTCCTGACCTCTAGATATCTGTGGAGTATATGAGCACGATTTTAATTTCAGCAACATTTCTGGGTCCTCGGCTCACTTCAGTCCTTCAAGTCCAACACAATTTTGAACTGTTGGTCAGTCAATAGCTGGGCTCCAATTCAGGACATCTGGTGGACCATTAGGAAATCCTTAAGCACCAGAGATTGACAGCACCACCATCAGGTGAGGGAGCTGTCAATGCATGTAAGAGAGGAACAGTAACTAAAGTTGGAGGCCTCCTCTGAGGATGTTTTATTCAAAGTTAAAGTTTTATTGAGCACGGCTGCAAGACGACTATTTTTGAATGCGAGTCCCTGCAGAAAGTGGCCTATAGCTGTGGCCATTTTATAGGTCTGGAGATTGTTGGAGGGGAGGATGTTAAAAATGTTAGTAAGGACATTATACCAGATGATGTCTCCAAGTGTCCTTAATAGGCCCTTTAAGGACCTTAATTACTACTAGCTACTCACCATCAACCTCTCCCAACCATCCACTTTCAAAATGGTCAGTGGCAAGAAAAAGTCAGCAAGCAAGCACACTACTCCCTGAAGTCAATTTTCCTGTCCTCCCACCTCTGATGCACATCAATACTTCTGCCCATATTTCCCACTGCATTGATTGTAAATTCCTCGTCGTTGTCTACAAATTTACAGATAAGTCTCACCCAATCTTATCACTCCTGGTTGCTCGAGTTCTGACCTGCAGCTAGCATTCACCTGACTGCTCTACTGTGTGTTCCCTCTACCCTGCAATCAGTGATAGCTTAATCATCACACTCTTGTATTCTAAAATTATCTCCATAAACCTGTCTATTTTGTTCCATCTGTCCCCACCTTCAAAACAAATCTTTTCAACTGTGTCTTCCAATACATGCCACATTTCTTTGAACTCCTGCCTGCTGTCCATTATGTCCTCTTCTACTCACTGCTCTAATTGTGATCCATACTGCAACATTTTCAAAATTTATAGATGCAGTATAAGTACAGTTTGTAGTTATTGACTCTGATCAGTGCCTGTAAACTTCTTATTTTCATGAATTATTGTACTTTGGAAAGTATTAAATGTGTTGGTTGCGGGATAAATGTTGACAAAGACCAGAAAGAAATCCCTGCTCTCATTCTAATAGCACAATTTTGACTTTTGCATTCATTTATGGAGCAATGGAGACCTTGATTTAATCGTTCATCCAAAAGGTAAAGTGGCCGTAATTTCAGAGGACCATAGGGCTGCTCTCTCAGAAGGAGAGGAGTGGGAGTGAGTTTAACCTAAGAGTCACCATGCTTCAGGCAAGGCACGAGGTTCAGAAGGTGGGGCCTTCACGATGACCTCAACCGGTATAGGAATTTCAACCTGTGCTGTTGATGTCACTCTGCAACGCAAACCAACTGTCTGACCAACTGAGCTAACTGATCCTCTGGACAGCCTGTCTCGATAATGTGTACCCTCTATACTGAATTGAAAGTCCAATTGTGAAGACAAAGTTTAAAAAGGTTTTCCAGTCATTGACATGACAGTGCTACCAGCTGAACTAAATCGTTGATTATTACACATTTTATGTGCACCTTAATTTTAAATAGGATGATGACTGTATAAAAATATCATCCATGAATTTAATATGAATATTCATGTGATGACTTTGTTAATCATTATTGCTACACTAAAGATTAGAAACTTTAAATTTAAAGGGCTAAAATTAGCTGGGGATACAGTTAATTACACAAGGAGAAATGTGATCTTGATAACTGATGACACTTCAATGATGTTACTTCAGATTTGTCACTCCAATGTATTATTTATGCTATTTATAACTGAACTAAAAATTATACACAGCTTCAATGCAGCTCTGTAGAAACAAAACTTTTTTTAAAAATTGAGATACGTAAGTGAGTACTTACCAATGTTTGTAGTCAGCCAAATACACAATATTTACAATGTATTGCCCTCATTTAATTGTTAGCATTCTTTTGTGTCTTGTAAAAGATAAATTGAAGACCCCCTTCAGGAATTGAGTGCATAATTTAGGCAGAAACTTCAAAGCATAGAATACTCTATTGTCTGAAGTGTTGACTTTCAGATGAATTGTTCAACCTAAACTTTGTCTACCTGCTCAGGTTCACGGACAACAAAAATATAAATCACCAGTCAGTCGGTCAGTTGCTGAGCAACTGACATGGTACTTCAAAAAGTAAACTATTGGTTGATGGCCTAAGGATGTGATAATGCACTGTATAAATGCAAGGTCTTTTCCCTTTTAAGTTTCTTGGCTTGGTTGGTGACTTTAAATATCTGAGAATTGGTGCAGGGCTCGTTTTCATATTAATTTTTGGTGGATCTCAGTTTCTGTTTTAAGCTGGTCTCTTGTAATGATTCATCCCAAATTGATGTTTGAAGCACTCCTCAAGCATTGGAGTCATACTATGGGTAAGGAATTTTCCTCTTTGCCATTTATATCCCTTGTCATGCCAGAACAGACCTTCCACTGATTGTAATGAATTTCCCAGCGTCAGTCTGATATTACATTTTGAGATGGTCTGCCTGTGCCTGAGACTGGAAGTAGGAAATAATTGCTCTTCCAGTGATTGGGTGCCTGCAGTAAATTAAAAGGACATTCTGCTTCATGCTTCTACTTTATTTGGAGGTCAAAGATGTCGGCAGGGACACTGTGCACAAAACTCTAAATAGAAGGGAGAAGAATTTACCCAACGTCACCCTCACCCAGATAACCATCTTAATGTGAGGCTGCACAAAGCTGCGTACATCCTTGGTATGCAAACACAAGTATTACACCGTGTTGACATTCTACCTGTCCCCTGTTTTCAAGGTTGAGTCTGGCTATATTGCCACGGAATGCTCCGAGCAGATGGATTATACAATGGTGCCTATCCCTCTTAAGACAATAGGGCGCAGAAGTAAGCCATTCAGCCTATCACATCTGCTCCACCATTCACTGTGATCATGGAAAGTTTTATACAAAAAAAACATTTAACTGCAAGACCAGCAAGCTGTGATCATCATTTAACATCTTCAAGGCCCTCTAAGAAGGGAGATGGTTGATCCTGTCCAGGACAGTGAGGAATGGGCAATAAATACTGGCCTAGCCATTGACACCCACCTCTCATGAATGAATTAAAAAAGGTTCCCTGAGCGGACTGTCAGTCATTTGGCTTGACTCATGGTTCATACATGCCTGGATTCTGTGCCACAATATGCTGACCTTGAGATGGCTACAGTGGTGAAGAGACTATCACAAACTCTTTTCTGGAATGTGCCCTTGCAACAAGGTTTGGAAAGAAATGGTTTTACCAAGGTTCATTCAGAGAACTTCTGTGCTGCAGGACTCTGTGCACTATAGGCTATTCCCATGGATACAAGATGGACATCAACTGCACCTGGAGGACCAACAGCTCAGTGAAAGATACTCTTTACTCTGTCTGAAACATGTTGGCCTTCCAAGTCAAAGAGTTGTCTTTGACCAAGAGTTGCAGACTGGCACATTCCAAGGTCCAGCGCTAAATACTGAGGGCCAAACTAAACCTTGGATAGCCGATACAAATGCAGTGGGGAAAGGCCCATGTCTAACATCTTTCATTAATTATGTAACGAGAAGTTGTTAACTTCTAGAATCCCTCAACTTTGTTACTGAATTTATATAATTAATGTCACATTTAGTTAATACTACATTTTTGCAATTGGATTGAGACACCTAAGGTGCAACATACTCACTGAAGAAAAGTTGTATTTTCTTGCATTTTCTGTCATGTCCTACTTGAAATGTTTTGCAATAATTTTTTTCAAGTTAAATGAAGTATATTTTTGCTAAAAGGCATTAGCGGGATATGTTGTCTCCAATGCGTTATGCATTGCAAGTCCAGAAAGAGAAATAAAAATGTTTCAGTTGCCAGGTTTCAGCCTTTTCCAGTGTCCCTATACGTATTTTCCAGAAGGCAGATCATAGTACGACAGGAAAGAATGGAAACTGCAGCTAATCTCAGAGCTGTTCCGGCCAATTATAGTGCCCCTTTTGTCAAACTGGTCAAAAGCAACTAACAACAGAGATGAAGCATTAAAGCTAGGACCTACCAGGGCTTTGTAGATCAATGAAATTGAATATTGAACTATTGCAAGAGCTTGTGCTCCCATTGACAGTGGCTGTCCCCTTTCATGAGAGTGCACAAACCAAATAATATGCTGAACCCTTAATTTGTTTAGAAGTTGCTTTTTACAACTTAAGTTTATATAGCATACCTGCAACATTTAGAGTGATTTATGGGCCCACATCCAGCAGAAATGATGATGAAATCCCTTAATAGCCATGGATACCTGGGCAGTTAAGGCAGTGACATGGAAAATTGGAAGAGCAGATGCAATGAGGGAAGATGGAATCTGTATTTGTAACTTGAGTTTCAGTGTGGCCTAGGATGTTGGCAAAAGTACATAACTTGTGAATGATGCGTGTGTTGCTTGCGAGGGAGCAAATGTAAAGTAGGCACTGGATTCCCTGAGGTTGTCCAACAGGCAGAGAATTGGATGAAAACTTGTAAGATGTTGACGATCAGGTTGTGAAAAAAACAATTTAAAAAGGTGTTTGGAGAAAATTAACTCCCAAAAAGAAAGATTGTGGGAACGAAAATTAATGAAAAGGAATAGGGTTAGTGGGATCACTAGAATAAAGATCAGCATGTGCTTCAGTGCTTGTATTGAATCTTAAGACTGTGATAGAGAGGGCCTGGGAGTGCTAATGTAGGGCAAGGTGAGATTTCCTTGCGAGTAATGAAGCGTTGAGTGAGGTTTAAAGAATGAGAGGCAGGAGCTGACAGGTAAGCGGAGAGGGGCACGGGGTCAGAGTGTTATAAAGAGACAAGTGAAAAGGTGAGGAAGGGTAAAATGCAGGGAAGAGAAGATCTTAGATACGGGATAGTGTTTCTTATGCACAGGTGAAACAGGCAAAATATTGATAGAACAAAGTGCAAAATACTGGAAAAGGAAGCAAATTGTGCATGAGGAAGGAAACAAGATGCAAAAGGGGAGTAAGGAGTTGGTGTTTGAGGGAATGTTATTCTGTATATGAGAAATCAGTTTCATCCAGAACATCTTGTTTACAGTGAGGCCTTGCTGTGAAGGTCAGGACGGATGGGATTATTAACAGTGTAAACTAAACAAAATATAAACAGAATAGCAGAGTCACATTCAAGTATCAGACAGGGTACAAATAGCAAAAATAAATAACAGAACGGAGTAAACAGACCAAAAATTATAATCAGTGCCAATAAACCAGTCCATTCCAGGCATGTTTCTTCAGTGAATTAGTATGAGAGTATGTAGATGCATTTGTCTGTGCAGTGAGTTCCATATTATGCAAGGATGACAGTTGTTTAATCCTAACTAATGGTTTTCCCATAGTGTTGTTTATGGTAAATTACAAGATGCATTGTTTTATGGCAACAAGGTTACGGTCCTCTAGATCCACAAAATGTAATTGCTGTGAACAGCAGGTAAATTGCAGGCTGACATCTACCTGTAAATTCCTGATACCAAGTCAGGAGAAACCACTTGGAGTTCAGTTTTTTTTAAAATATGTACTTGTCCCCCAGATTTTGCAGTGGTAATGACAGTGAACCTGTCAATAATGGCCACTGTCACTTCTCTGAAATGAATAGTGACTTTTGGACTTTACACACTTGCAGAGATACGAGATAAAAGCAAGAACCCAGAAGTGGCTGTTAATAATTCTGTGGTTCTCCCAAGAATATGCTGTTGAAGTCATCCCAGTGTGTAATCAATTAAAATTATTGAACAATTGAGAGCATCCACTTTTGTGCTCTTAGTCCTGCTGTAAAAACAAATGAAAATAATTGTGCCTTGTTGAATGAGGTATGAATGGGATATTATCAACATACTAATGTATTTTTCTTTGTAATATTTTAGATTCTACCCTAATCCCATTAATCTCAATTTTGTTATCTGGAAAGTTTAAAAATGAAAAGGGATTCAGTGTTTTCTACTACCTGGCTTGTTATCTGTGACAACACTTCAATAAAGTTGACTGCTTTGCCTTTCCCTATTTGATAGCATCAGTGTTTCTGGATGCTGAAGATTCTCTACACTTAGCTCCCAGTTTTGCTGATTTCAAGAAAAGTGAGTTCTGTATCACTGAGATTGGTAGATCTTTATGGGCAGCTTTCTTGCAGACCATCAGCAAATGCCTGATGACCTCAAAAGATAGCCTAATGTTTTTGATGCCTTTAAGTTTGACAGATTCTAAATGTTTAATATTGAGATCATGAGTCCTTTCATACCTAGGACAGTCCTAGATTCAATTTATAGCACTTCCACCCCTCTGCATCTCATTAGCTCTCCCTTTCCATCAATTAAAATTGTCATCTCGTGGAACTTCTGGTTTGATTTTAAGAAGCTGTCTGCTGATGTGCAGAGATAACAAGGTGTAGAGCTGGATGAACACAGCAGGCCAAGCAGCATCAGAGGTGTGCAGTCTGTTCAGTGATACTTAGCCATAGAGCCTTGGTATCATACAATGTGGAAACAGACCTTTTGGTCCAACTCGCGCACTCCGACCTAGTTCCCAAACTAAACTAGTACAACTTGCCTGCATTTGGCCCATAACCCATTAAACCTTTCCTATTCATGTATTTATCCAAAAGTCTTTTAAATGTTGAAACTGTACCTGCATTCACAACTTCCTCTGGCAGTTCATTCCACACACGAGCCACTCGCTGTGGGAAAATGGTTGTCCTTCATGTACTTTTTAAATCTTTCTCCTCGCACCTTAAGTGAATTTAAAACAACTTCTGACAATTTTATGTCCATTCATTTTAGTTATGAATCTTTCTTTAAATTCCAGCACCCAAATTTCCAACTTGTGTACTGTGCACTTTTCCACATCAATAAAAGCCAAATTCAGGCAACATCCACCTAAACTTCCACCTTAAATTGGGAAGAGCTTCATAAGTAATTGAATTAAGACAATGGGTAAATGTCATTTCAATGTGCATTTAATTTCCTGATTCCAGTGTACCTTAGGACAGGTGAAAAAGAAGTTCACACCAATATACAAGATGTACAGAATTGCTAAGAAAGTTTATGCTGCAGTCTTAAGACTCTCTTGGTGCTGCTTTTATCTATTTATTTTAATTTGTCATGGCTGATATTAATCTCTCAATCAACATCACAAAACCGATTACATGGTAATCACATTGCTGTTTGTGGGTGTACAAGTTGGCTACTGTGTTTCCTACTTTATGACAGTGAATACACTTAAAATATTCCATTGGCTGTGAAGCATTTTTTGGATCATTTGATGGCAATGAAAAGCGTTATGTAAATACGGTCTTCCATTGCCATTTGATTTCACTTGGACGTTTGTGACAACTTTTCTTAACCTGTTTTTTTACCTCCAACGCTTTTAGTGCCAGTAATAAATTTCCCAAAGGGAGTATCAAGTTCTCAGAAAAAGATAACCAACAGAATGGTATTAGTTAATACCCGAGGTATTCTGTGTCTCTGCTTATACCCCCTTCACCAACATCTACAAACAGAAATGCACATAATTCACCTTCATAAAGTATTGCTCGTGTGAATTTTCATTATTTGAAAACCTTTATACACCTCCCATTATCTTTCCCTGTTTTGAGGAAAGTAATATCTACTCCTTAACCTAGCTTCCAATGCCCTAGTAAATCCCTTCTTCATTTTCTTCAGGCTCTTAACATCTTATAATGCTCAGAGTTCTCCACAATACCCACCTGCTGTGTTACCAATGTTTTGTACATGTTTAGCAAGACTTCCTTTGTTCTGCACTCTTGGTTCCGTGTTTAAAGCCGTGGATCTTGTATGCCTTTTTAACAGCCTTCTCAATTTGTCCTGTCTCCTTCAAAGATTTATGCGTGAACATAGAATCATAGAATCCCTACAGTGCAGAAAGAGGCCATTTGGTTGCACTGACCCTTCAAAGAACATCCCACTGAATCCCCATAACCCTGAATTTATTACATGGCTAATCTACCTAGCCTGCACACACCTGGATGCTATGGAGAAATTTAGTGTGGCCAATCCACCTGACCTGCACACGTTTGGACTGTGGGAAGAAACCAGAGAACATGGAGAATGTGCAAACGCCACTCAAAGCTGGAATCGAGTCTGAGTCCCTGCTGCTGTGAGGCAGCAGTGCTACATGCTGAGCCACCATGCTGCCCTAAAATAAACACAGCCAATGTCAAGTTGCTCAGGAACAAAAGCAGAAGTTGCTGGAAAAGCGCAGCGGGTCTGGCAGCATCTGTGAAGAAAAAATCAGAGTTAATGTTTCGGGTCCAGTGACCCTTCCTCAGACCCTTCTGAGGAGGGGTCACCAGACCCGAAACGTTAACTCTGATTTTTTTTTCACAGATGTTAACCAGACCTGCTGAGCTTTTCCAGCAACTTCTGCTTTTGTTCCTGATTTACAGCGTCTGCAGTTCTTTTGGTTTTCTCAAGTTGCCCAGGCTTGGAGGCAACTGCCTGGCGCGCATTATCTGTGACTCTGGTAGCATGGGATTTGAACCCACAACTCAATAGAGATTGGAACTTAAACCAACACCTTAGACCTTCTGTTCTTCTAGAATAAATACACCAATAGTTGTTAGGGAGGGGAGTTTCAGGAATTTGACTGAGTAACAGTGAAAGAATCGTGATGTAACACTAAATCGGGATGGCTTGGAGGGGATCTTGTAAGTGGTGTTATTCCCATATATCTGCTGACCTTGTCTTTCTAGGTGGTAGAGGTCATGAATTTGAAAGGTACTGAAGAAAGAAGATTTGACAAGTTGCTGTAATACATCTTGACTATGGTACTCACAATGCCATTTTGCATTGGTGGTGGAAGGAGAGATTTATGAAACAAATAGCCTTGTCCTGGATTGTGTCAAACTACCATCATACTCTTGACTTGTGTCTTGTAGATGTTGCATAGGCTCTGGGGAGTCCTCAGATTACTTATTCCTCACAAAATTCCAAGCCTCTAATTTGGTTTTTTAGTCACGTTTATATGGCTAGGCCAATTCAGTTTCTTTTCAGTGGTAACCTCCAGGATGTTGATGGTAGGATAATTCAGCAATAGTAATGCTATTGAAAGTCAAGGAGAGATGATTAGATTCTCTCGTGTCAGAAATACACATTGCCTGAGATTTGTGTGGTGCAGAAGTTACTTGCCACTTAATCACTAATCACTTAATCATTGCCCAAACGTCTTGCTGGATCTGGTTTTGTCTATTCCACTTAGCATAGTGGTTGTCAGACAACACGATGAAGGGTGTCCTCACTGTGAAGTTGAGACTGGATCTCTACATTAACTGTGCTGTGGTTACTTATCACTGACAATAAGATCTTAGGCCTTGGAGCAAAATTAAGCCATTCAGCCCATCGAGCCTCTTCTGCCTTTTAAATTAGATCATGTTGGTCTGATAATCCTCAACTCCACATTCCTGCCTTTTCCCTGTAACCGTTGATTCCATTACTGTTTAAAAATGGCTATATCAGCCTTGAATATACTTAATAATCTAACCTTGACAGCCCTCTGAATTCCACAGATTCACGACCCTTTGAGAGGAAATTCCTCTTCACCTCTGTCTTAAATCTATGAGCTCTTATTCTGAGATTATGCCCTCTTGTTCTGGACTGTCCCACAAAGGGAAATAACCTCTCCACATCTACCATGTCAGGCCCCCTAAGAATCTTGTATGTTTCATAAGGCTACCTTTCATTTTTCTAATTTCCAATAAATACAACCCCAACCTACTCATCCTTTCCTTAGGATAGACCGCTGATACCAAGTGTCAGTTTAGTTGAGCCTTCTTTTGGCTGCCTCCAATGCCAGTCTATCTTTCCTTAGATAACAAAACTATTTACAGCATTCCTGCTGTGGTCTGACTAGTGCCTTGAGTAGTTTTGGTTAAACCTTCCTACATTTATACTCCATTCTTTGTAAAATAAAGATGAACATTCTATTTGCTTC
Organism: Rhincodon typus; assembly: GCF_021869965.1. Lineage (NCBI taxonomy): Eukaryota > Metazoa > Chordata > Chondrichthyes > Orectolobiformes > Rhincodontidae > Rhincodon > Rhincodon typus. The sequence continues at coordinate 56,630,744 of NC_063341.1, read as the reverse complement.
TCCTTTTACCCACTGCACTTTATGTGATTCATGCATGAGGACTCCTAAATCCTTTGTTCTGAAGCTTTCTACAGGTTTTCTCCATTTAAATAATATTTAGCTTCTCTATTCTTCCTGCCACAGTTCATAACCTCATATATTTTCAAATTATGTACCATTTGGCAAGTTTTTGCCTACTTGCTTAACTTGTCCATATCCCTCTGCAGACTCTTTGTATCATCATTACCACGTGCCTTCCCACCTATTTTTGTGTCATCTGAAAACTTGGCTATAGTATATTCACTTCGCTCTTCCAAGTCGTTACTATATTGTAAATAATTGTGGCCTCAACACTGGTCCCTCTGATACTCCACTAATTATAGACTTCCATCTGAAAATGCCCCTTTATCCTAAATCGCTGTCTTCTATTAGTTATAATGTGGAGGTGTCGGTGTTGGACTGAGGTGGACAAAGTCAAAAGTCACATGACACCAGGTTATAGCCCAACAGGTTTATTTGAAATCACAAGCGTTCGGAGCGTTGCTGCTTCGTCACCTGATGAAGGAGTGGTGCTCTGAAAGCTTGTGACTTCAAATAAACTTGTTGGACTATAACGTGGTATTGTGTGACTTCTGACTTCTGTTAGTTAGTCAGTCCTTTATTTGTGCTAATATACTACCTCCAACACCCATGGGTTCTTATCAAGTAGTTTAAGGTACAGTACTTTACCAAACACCTTCTGAAAATCCAAATATATTACATCCACTGCTTCTCTTTTATCTATCCCACTTGTTACTTCCTCAGAAAATTCAAGTGAATTTTTCAGGCATGATTTTCCCTTCATGAAGCCATGCTGACTCTGCTTGATCATATTATGTATTGCTAAATGCCTGTGATTACATCCTTAATAATAGACTCTTAACATGCTCCCAATGACAGATATTAAGCTAACTCGACTAGAGCTGCCTGTTTTTTTTGGTCTCCTTCCCTTTTGAAATAGCAATGTTACACTGGCAGTTTTCCAATCCACCAGGACTTTTCCATAATCTAGTAATTCTTGAAAGATTACAACCAGTGCATCCATTATCTTAATAGCTGCTTCCTTTAACATCCAAGGAGGCACCCCATCAGATCCAGGGGACACATCAGTCTTTAGCCCCATTAGTTCACTTTTTCTCCGTAATCATTATTGTGTTTATCTCCTCTCCTCCTTTTGCTCCTTGAATATTTGCTGGTTCCCCATTATTATTTGCCCAGCATCATTGTCTAAGGGGCCCACGTTCACTTTGGCCTCTCTCTACTTCTTCATATATTTAAAGAGGTTTTTGCTGTCTGTCTTGATATTACTTACAAGTTTAACCTCAAACTTTATCTTCTCCCTCTTTATTATTCTGTTTTTCGGAGTCTTTTGTTGGTTTTAAAACTTCGACTGAATTGGAATAATAAAGTAATCATAAATCAAAGTTTACATAAAAGCCTTGCATGTGGAACTTGATAAACTGATTTTTGGAAGTATAGTTTCACCAAATTGTCAGGTTTTCCAACAAACATTTGGAGTGTTCTTTCAACAAGGCAGAAATTCTCCCTTCTAACTGAAGCTGACTACTTTTTTAAAGGTTATTAGTTGACAGATGATCCTTCAGTTTGTTTCCTGATAATTCATTTCAACACTTTATTAATGTGAAACCCTTTGTCCATAATTTTAACCTTGCTAAGATAAACTGTACTTCTGGATAGCAATGTAACTCTGATGGAATAGTTAATAGATCTGAAATGCTCATTTTTCATTTCTTTATGACTATCTTACAGTTTAAAAATGAAAGCTGGCAGGTATTGATTTTGAACAAATATCCAAATATTTGAGGTCCACTCAATGTTAGTTATGTTTGAATTATGTTGATATCTTTGCTCAGTTGGTGAACTGAGTTCTCGCAGCAACAGAAACCAGTCGCCATGCTTTATGAATATTAAAGCCGAATTATTATGGGATGTACAGTGTGATATAAAGTTTGTAATATTGTGATATATCTATCATTTGTTTTTGAGTTTGGAGTTTTGAATTTTATTAAAATTCATTCATGGGATGCAGGTGTTCCTGGAAAAGCCAGCATTTAGTGCCCATCTCTAATTGCCCACAGGGCAGCTAAGAGTCAACCACATTGCTGTGGGTCTGGAGTTACATGTAGGCCAGACCAAGTAAGGATTAGAGTCATACAGCATGGAAACAGACCCTTCGGTCCAATTTGTCCACACCGACCAGCCATTCCAATCTGACCTAGTCCCATTTGCCAGCATTTGACCCATGTCCCTCCAAATTCTTTCTATTCATGCACTCATCCAGATGCCTTTTAAAGGTTGTTATCGTACCTGTCTCCACCACTTACTCTGGCAGCTCGATCCATACACATACCACCTCTGCATGAAAAGGTTATCCTTCAGGTCCTTTTTTAAATCTCTCTCTCTCTCTCTCTCTCTCTCTCTCTCTCTCTCACACCTTAAACTTATGGAAGTTTCCTTCCTTAAAGGACATTAGTGAACCAGATAGGTTTTTCTGACAATGTACAATGGATGCATGGTCATCATTAGACTCTTAATTCCAGATATTTATTGAATTCAGATTCCACCATCTGCTATGGCGGGATTCAAACCCAGGATCTCGGAACGTTACTTAGGGCTCTGGATTAACAGTCCAGTGATAAAACCAATGCTGTTCAGAGACCTGCCATTAACCTCCTCTATTTGAACTAATTTGAACTAATGGCATATGGATTTCCTGCATGTCTGAAGAGGTTTAATGATGAACTTTTAAGTATCAGTGTAGACATGGTGATTCATTTTAAAACACTGTGAGACTTCCTGGGCAGCAATGGACTTTTTATATTAGGAGATTTTCACTTATACACAAGGTAAACAGTCGTGCATTAGGCAGTTTGAAAGATCAATGATTGATTTTGTTTTTCTTTTGATTAGAAGAAACACCCACAGCTTTTCAAAAAGTAAAGGATTTTTCCCACACTTTCAGTAGACATTACCACATTGTATACTTTTTCTTTCAATTTGATGCTATCCTTAACTTCCCTGCTGAACTGTTTGGCTTACCCCCTCCCTACCATCTTCTTCCTCATTGGAATACATCTTTGCAGTGAGCCATGAACTGTTTTCTTAACCATCTGCTATTGTTCCTCAACAGTGTTCACTACTAAACTCCTTTCACAGTCCAGTCCAGCCAGTCTGCCCTCTTCTGTTTGTAAATACCATTGTTTAATCTTAGCACTGGTTTTCAAACCACGTTCTTCCCTCTCGAACTATTGCTGCATTGTTGAGTAAAATTGTCCAAACTAAGCACATCATCACCCAAATGCAAATAAGATTACCTTCCAGCTTGACTAGTTTGAAAGTATAATTGTGCATTGGCAAAAAACGTCTAAAAGATGTAAAACTATCCTTTTACTTCTGACACAAGTTATGAAATATCTTGACAAATGAAAAACTGGTTTTAAAATCCCAGATCAAACCTGTAAGTACATAAGGCTTGGAAAACTCTGATGGTCCATCCAAGTTCAGTTTCCACAATGAAGTTTCTATCAAGCTCAAATTGCTGCCCCACGAAGTGTGTCTTCTCCTTCTATCCATTGTATTTGGTCTCTGTTTTTAGATATTATCTTTTTCAATGTGTATGATATACTCGGAAGAGATTTAAATACAGTGTTCTGCAATTTCAGGTCTGGGTAAATGCTGGTATAGTATTGGACAAGTTGAATAGTAACAAAAATTGTGGACTTGAGCTTTATTAGCAAAGTAACAGGCTGTAGGAAGTGTTTGTGTGATAACAAACAGAAATTGCAACTACTGATAAAAATTGCAACCTCATCCTATCAGTATAAAAAGTAAGTGGCGTACAATTAATGAGCACACTTTCAAAAGCACTCATGGATAGCCATCATGAATCTGAGCTTTGTCTGCTCCTGTTTCTTCACCCTGAACCATATCACTGTGGTGCTGCTAATTCACACGGCTGAGACCTGAATTCACCAAGTGTCTTCTGACACAGGACAGTCTGTGGGAAAGTAGACAGCACTGGCTTAGGTTACACCATATTGAATTTAACCCATGCAGCAGGAGTATTTCATGTTCATATAGTATCTGTCACTCAAAACCCTAGACTGCTTGTGTTGCTTCTCATAGTCTTTAGAGAATGGATTTTATTTCCACTTTCATAACTACTGTATTTTGCAATCTGTTGATGTTTTCTGTAAATTTTTCATCTACAGGGATAGACCATGAACTTGGATCTGAAAGTGACTGCTTCCTAATTGTTTAGAAACGCATGGTGATTCTATTATTTAGCACTTCCAGTGAAAAATGGAGCATATTTTGAGAAATTGCAAGTGGAAAATATACGCTCCTAATAGTTTTAATGGGTGGAAAATCGTGGCTGCAAACTCCGTTTTTAAGAGAAACACTTCCTGCAAGTAATGTTTATTGCTGTAAAATTCTTTAAGACACACGATCAGCTGAGTGTCTGGAAAAGAAAGTAATCCTTTATGATATAAATATTCCTACAATCTTCTTGAATATATTCTCACCATCTCAGTCTGGCAACAAATGAGACCTAATGGTCTGCTGTATCAATATATAAAATTTTCACTTGCATCATTGTTGTTTCTACACTAAATGCACTGTGCTGTTTGGAAGTGAATTTTTCTTTGTGAAATCTGAGTTTCTTGACTTTGTTACTTGCTTATAACATTTTTCAACTGATTGTAAAATATATTTGGCACCTGCCATTTGAATTTTTCACATTATTTATAAAAATCCTACTGTTCATAAGGACATAAAAATATACAGAAATCTACTGCTTTCCCAGATATCGTTTTCTGTGTCAATTAGTTGAATTTACATTCATTGTACAACTTCTGAGCATGTGCTTTCTGCACCTGGTTTGATTCAAATTTCCACATGTGCTAGAACAGTCTGTGTCCATGCAGCAAGATGTGGGCAACATTCAGGCTTGGACTGACAACTGGCAAGTATCTCTGTGTCACATGCCAGGCAATGACCACCTGTAATGAGAGAGAATCAAATCAACTCCCCCGAGGCAGATTGTCTTACGAGGAAAGTTTGAACAGGTTGCACTTGTATCAACTGGGGCTTAGAAGAGTAATAAGCAACTTAACTGTACCATTATAAATCCAGAGGGAACTTGACAGCGTCCATGTGGAGAGGATATTTCCTTTTGCAGGGCAACTTAGAATTAGGGGTCACTGTTTAAAAATAACCTTTCATCAACCATTTCCCCATTTCAGGTAGATGAGGCTAATGTTTTTCTTTGAGGTCTTTGGAATTCTCTTCCTCAAAGGTGGTGGAAGCAGAGTCTTTAAATATTTTTAAGGCAGAACTGGATAGGTTCTTGGGTGAAAGGTTATCATAGTAACACATAGTATAGTAGCAGGAGTAAGCCATTCAACACCTTAAGCCTGTCTTGCCATGAAATAAGATCAAAGTTGAAGTGCCTCAGGTCTCTACTTTCATGCCAGCTGCTCAAGGTGCTCAACATCCTGATAGGTGAGAATGTGATAATGAGAATGGGCCTGAAATCAAAGTCATAAACTGGGAGAAGGCTTATTTCAATAAAATGACATTATTTCGTCAGAATGGACTGGGAGTCAATACTTGTAGGTCAATCTGTGTCAGAGCAGTGGGACACATTGAGCAAGGAAACAGGGAGGGTACACGGTCAACATGTTCAAATAACGGTAAAGGGTGAGACCCTGGATATCAAGGTTGAGGGCTTTGAGAGTTGAAGCATCTCTGGCTCTTCAACATGAGAAAGTGACACATGAAGGGTGAAATTTCCCAGTATTCACAATACCAGTGAAACCTATTCATTGAAATGACAGAGCTCCATTTTGAATACATTTACAATGAGCAGGAAAGCATGAAAAAAAGTATTTATAAATTCTACAGCCAATTAGATTTCAAAGGGTGGAAGAGAAAAAGTGAGAAACAAAGGAAATGAAGGTTAAGAAAGCAAGGATGAGACACTCATAACACTTTTATTTGGGTAGTTGATGTGGTTAACACAATTTGTTAAAAATGTTAGATAACAAGGTGTAGAGCTGGATGAACACAGCAGGCCAAGCAGCATCAGAGGAGCAGGAAAGCTGACGTTTCGGGACTAGACCCTTCTTCAGAAATGGGGGAGGGGGAAGGGGATTCTGAAATAAATAGGGAGAGAGCGGGAGGCGGATAGAAGATGGATAGAGGAAAAGATAGGTGGAGAGGAGAAAGACAGGTCAAAGAGGCGAGGATGGAGCCAGTAAAGGTGAGTGTAGGTGGGGAGTTAGGGAGGGGATAGGTCAGTCCAGGGAGGACAGACAGGTCAAGGGGGCAGGATGAGGCTAGTAGGTAGGAGATGGGGGTGGGGCTTGAGGTGGG
>NC_063341.1:56623947-56624227 GCF_021869965.1 Rhincodon typus | reverse complement strand
GAGGGGATAGGTTAGGGAGGCGGGGATGAGCTGGGCTGGTTTTGGGATGCGGTCGGGGGAGGAGCGATTTTGAAGCTTGTGAAGTCCACATTGATACCGTTGGGCTGCAGGGTTCCCAAGCGAAATATGAGATGCTGTTCCTGCAACCTTCGGTTGGCATCGTTGTGGCACTGCAGGAGGCCCAGGATGGACTTGTCGGCTGAGGAATGGGAGGGGGAGTTGAAATGGTTCGTGACTGGGAGGTGCAGTTGTTTAGTGCGAACCGAGCGTAGGTGTTCTG
>NC_063341.1:56385715-56623547 GCF_021869965.1 Rhincodon typus | reverse complement strand
AGAGTGGTCCCTCCGGAATGCAGATAAGGGTGGGGAGGGAAAAATGTCTTTGGTGGTGGGGTTGGATTGCAGGTAGCGGAAGTGTCGGAGGATGATGCGTTGGATCACGCCACCAACCTCCAGATGCAATGCATCATCCTCCGACACTTCCGCCATCTGCAATCCGACCCCACCACCAAAGACATTTTTACTTCCCCACCCTTATCTGCATTCCGGAGGGACCACTCTCTCCGGGACTTCCTTGCCCGCTCCACACTCCCCTCCAGCCCCACCACACCCGGCACTTTTCCCTGCAACCGCAGGAAGTGCTACACCTGTCCCTACACCTCCCCACCATCCCCACCATCCCCACCCCAGGTCCCAAGAAGACTTTCCACATCAAGCAGATGTTCACCTGCTCGTCTGCTAATGTGGCATACTGTATCCGCTGTTCCCGTTGTGGCCTCCTCTACAGCGAGGAAACGAAGCGGAGGCTTGGGGACCGCTTTGCAGAACACCTACGCTCGGTTCGCAACAAACAACTGCACCTCCCAGTCATGAACCATTTCAACTCCCCTTCCCATTCCTCAGATGACATGTCCATCCTGGGCCTCCTGCAGTGCCACAACGATGCCACCCAAAGGTGGCAGGAACAGCACCTCATATTTCTCTTGGGAACCCTGCAGCCCAATGGTATCAATGTGGACTTCACAAGCTTCAAAATCTCCACTCCCCCGACTGCATCCCAAAACCAGCCCAGCTTGTCCCCACCTCCCTAACCTGTCCTTCCTCCCACCTATCCCCTCCTCCCACCTCAAGTCCCACCCCCATGTCCTACCTACTAACCTCATCCCGCCCCCTTGACCTGTCTGTCCTCCCTGGACTGACCTAATTCCCCACCTACACTCACCTTTACTGGCTCCATCCCTGCCTCTTTGACCTGGCTTTCTCCACTCCACCTATCTTCTCCTCTATCCATCTTCTATCCGCCTCCCGCTCTCTCCCTATTTATTTCAGAACCCCCTTCCCCTCCCCCATTTCTGAAGAAGGGTCTAGTCCCGAAACGTCAGCTTTCTTGCTCCTCTGATGCTGCTTGGCCTGCTGTGTTCATCCAGCTCTACACCTTGTTATCTCAAATTCTCCAGCATCTGCAGTTCCTACTATCTCTTGTTAAAAATGTTGCAGTCCAAATCAATACTTCAGACATACAATTTTTGATGAGAAAGGAAATCAAGGTGTAAACTTTTCAAATAATTGTTTTAGTTCCAAAGAACAGAAGTAAATTCTACAGGGATTGGGCCTGAGGCCATAATTGTTTGCAGACTATAACAGACTTCAGATTATAAACACAATACAAAGTATGTACCGAAGCTGGGGTACAGATATGGGTGGCATGGAGGCTCAGTGGTTAACATTGCTGCCTCACAGTGCCAGGGACCTGATTTGATTCCAGCCTTTCAGTTTTTTTATAAAATATCTATTGTTGATTCCGAACAAATGAAAATGCATGCATGATTAGGGCCACCAATGTGAGGCAGAATGCTGGAGATCACAGATTTGTTTATGACTTTCCTGAGTAGATATAGTTGATAGATGCAAATAACATGATGTGTTCCAATTTTATCAATAATGTTGGACTCTGGGAATTTAACTATCAGCACTATTTATCAAAATCTGCAAGTATTATGATGACCGTTTGATTTTCCTTCTCTGGTTTGTTTGATATCACTGGTAGAGCAACTACTTCTGAGCACACATGAGCATCAAGTGCTCCCAGGTCAGCTGCAACATAAACCAGATATGGAGCGAACCTCCCTTTACTTACTCAATTAAGTACATCAACCTTAAATGCAAAAGAACAGCCTCTTCTGCACAATAATTAGCTTTTTCATCTTCCATTACAATCACTTTGGTACTTAGTGCGGACAGATGTCAGATTGTAGGTCAGATTTTGGCTCTATAGCTATTAGGCACTAGGATAAGGTTGCCCATATTAGGAGCAAACTACATCAGATTAATAACAAGAATTTAAGGTAGATTCCAACTGTACTAACAATGGTATCTAAAGTGCCTGCAGCAAACAATTATTGAAGCACAATGTTAGTCTGAGGGTAATTTTCCAATGGTTGTACTTCCACTGCTTGGCCAGTCTACTGTAGTTGTATGTTTGAATGTATCCAGAATGCATGGCTATACAACCAATAATTATCCAATTATGTGAGGCATGTAGCAACATTTGTATTCTTAGTAGGTGAAGTTCCCTCCAATAACACAAAGGGAGAATAGCCCTTTTGCATTGACGTTCCCAGTCTCTCACTAGCATTAACTAGATTCGAAAGGCAATAACTGTATAGCTCTGGCCGATAAGGCAATAATATTGAACATAAGTAGTTTTGTAACATTTTGTCATTTTAAATATCTTGCTCAATAATTCTCTCTTTTAATTTCTTTTTGCTATAATAGGTGGAAAATCACAAAATTGAGTCAATAAAGTTTTAATGCAACACATTTTCTATTTAAAAAGCCTGTACAAGAGATTTGCAATTGAGTTATTTAATTTTGAGTTATTTAAAACTCATTTCACTGAAAGGGATTATTTCTCTGGGATGAGAATGTTGTTTATTTTGAAATATATAAATATTTTAAGCTGATTTTACTAGTTTAGTTTGAAAAGACAAAAACATCTGATCATTTTACTATCTGGTGTTCAGCAGTTCTTGCAATAGCACATTCACTAAGAGTCATCCACCTTACTCCAGTCCAGAAAACCATTATGAGCCAATGATTGTGCACTGGTGGCAATAGTTGCAGAGGTAAGGAAGCTATCACAAATGATGTATTATCATTTGTCTAAATTACTTCATTTAAAAAGAAATCCTAGTTTCCCGTCATATCCTGCATTCATGTACATTATTATTTTTAAACTGTTGTAGAGATTTGGTCTGATTCATTCTTAGGCAACTAAGATTCAGAATTAGCAAACTTGCCAATTTTTTTTCCCTGTTGCTTCAAGTCAATATTTACTTGAACTTTGGCTCACTCACGAAAGATGTGGAGGTTAGAACTGAAATATAACACTTCATTGCCACTAAGTGGGATCTTAAAATACCAGTTAGCTCCGAAAAGAGATACAAGGTATTTGAGCTATTAGGGAGTTATAATCCTACTGTACCATATACAGAAGATTTCCTTTGTGTACATTCTGTTTATAGCAAAGTTTTAAACCTGTCTTTTATAAATTGATCAGTGATTCTGTTATGTGTGGTATAAAGAAGAAATATTCCTTATATGTGTAATATTCCAGGTACAAAATGAGAATGAATTGAACAATTTTGCTTTAATAAGTCCATAAAAATTAGGAACAGGAGTAGGTCATTTGGCAATATTTTCCTTTAACTATGTTATAAACATTGTGAACATGATATGCTGTTGCACATATGACAGTAACCATTTTGCAATTGTGAGAGGTAGGCAAGAACTTAAATGAACACTTAATTAGTTCATATTTAAAAGTCAATATATTTTGCTGTCACTGTGATCAAAAATTATAATCAATAAAAATATAAACTTGAACTGATAAGTGCCACTTTCTTTCAACCCCTGCTACTTGGGATAGATAAAAGTTGTTTATAATACAAATATAATATTTTCATCTGTAGTAAGGTTGGTGCTACATGCAAGTATCTGGTTTATGAAATAATATGTCTATTACAGTGTTGCTTTTCTAGTGGCTATTGTGGTGTGATAGTTATGTTACGAACCAGTATTACTAGGGTGTAGATTACTAATCCAAACATGAATTCAAATCCAACCAGAGTAGTTTAAGAATTTGAATTCAGTCTTTTAAAAGATCTACAAATTAAACACTATTATCAGTAGAAGTTGCTGCAATGTTTTAAAACCCCACTGCTTTACTAATTTTTAGCCTGTTGATATAGGCACTCTAAATGAGAAATTTTAAATATGTTGCTCTAAGCATTTCACAGAGGTAAATATATAGTTCTAATCATTCTATGAATTGTTCTCCAGAATGATTCTGATATAGGTCTCTATCCAATTGTTCTAAAGGGATTAGTTCCCTGATTCTGTATCCCAAGACAGGAGATGAACAAGAGGTATGAAGTCGGGTGTCAATGACCAATGTCAAAATTGCAGTTCCTTGTTGTCCTGTTATTAATGAACTAAAGTGCTGGTGTCCATTTCTAACAAAAATCTCTGTAAGATCCAAGAAAATTAATTAAGTGAACATCATTTCTTTGTTTGCTTTATATGTCCAGTTTGAATTGGTATAATCGAAATTCCATGAGTGTAACAGCATTAAAGTCTTTTTGAAAAGGTTGTCTTGTAAAACATAAATTACATTAGTTAGTAGTGCTTATGAGAAGATTTTTTTAATCCATTGTCTTTGAAACTTTCAAGATCAAAAAGGAGATCTGAAACAAACATAGGGAATACTAGAGATATTCAGGTATGGCAGCATCTGCGGAGAGAGAAACAGAGTCAACATTTTGAGTCCGGTATGATTCTTCTTCAGAGCCTCAATTCAGAACTTGAAACATTAACTCTGTTTCTCTCTGCACAGATGCCAGACGTGCAAAATTCCTCCAGTGGTCTCTGTGTTTGTTAAGAATTTGAAATTTTTCATCTTACACTCATCAGGACTAGGATACAAGAAACAGACTTGAATAAAAAAACTTATATAACATGAGTACAGGATGCTGATTGGTTGGTTCAACATTGGCATGAAAATACTGCAGGAACAGTTAACTGTCAGTCTTAGTTCTCAGGCTATGCAGGCAGATGCTGCTCGATCAGGGCATTGTCATGGGAATGCAGCAGAGATTGGCAGTCTCCGTGACTGCTCCATGTTGAAGTGCTCTCACCCTTACTTACTTTTCATTACAGCCTGCTGCTCCTGGCAGGCTGCCTCAGAGGTCAGACCTCTGAACTACACGCACAGCAATGACTTCCAAAACTGGAAGTCAGTGCTGCAAATGGCATTGGCACACTGGCATGTGTGGATGCTTGGAGCGGCTGCGCACCTGCACAGCTTAGAGGTAACATTGTTTAAGAATTAACCCAACACCCTTGTTTTGGACACAGAACCTGTCTCCATGCTAATTGAGCGAGCATCCCATCCCCTCCCCTCCCCCATACAGATAAGGATCAGACCCAATTTCCTGGAAGGAAGGTCCAGAACCAAGTTCAAATTCTAAATTATCCATAATCTTAAAATAAACAAAGTTAGAGTTCCATACATATAGAGTTCTAAACTTGCTTTGCCTGAGGATTGATCATTTATAATTTAAAATTGAAGTTGAAACGCTTAGCAATTCACTCATAGCTTAAAAATGCACACAATTCTGTGCTATTTGCATTTGCTAAACTACTGAACAATTCACTCTGAATGCAACTCCAATGCAAAAACTGATGCAAAGCAAAACCAGGCGATAAACTGGATCTATATGTTAAATTTTTAATGAAATACATTTCAAAAGTTGGACTGACTGAACAGTTTAAATTGACTAGGTTGTTAATTTGGTATTGTATCTAGGGTATGAATTGAATTTGAATAGAGGACCAGGTATTTACCGAGAGTGCATCCATAACTCTAACTCAAACCAAATCTAATCTCACTGTGGAGAAAGAAGGAACAAAAAATCCTAAAATCTGTCTGAAGTTCTAGAAATGGGCTAACAGTACTTTAGGAACTTAGATCCATCATTTTCCTTCTCTTAGCATTCTTTGTATAGTGTGCAATGATCATAGGATAATTTATCAGGAGCCTTTAAGTAGTAGGCACCTGGAATTAAAAGCTTTTATTCGCTTGCATAACTATCTCTAAATGTGTCTGATTAGTTTGAGAGAAAGCACTCATTCCCTATCTCTGAAAAGCTAGATCTCCTCTTCTATTCAAAATGCAGTTCTTTAACTGAACACATTCTGCTGATCTGGGTAAATGCATTGCCCTCCATCTCCCCAGTTACTACAAAGGGTTTTTTTTTTGTGCTGGAAATGCAGGAAAACCCAGGAGGCACTAAACACAGGAGATTGTGTTACCCAGTAAAGAGTACACAATGTAAAAACAAAACAGACTGATTGATTGTATTTGATGAAGGGTCTAGGCCCGAAACGTCAGCCTTTCTGCTCCTATGATGCTGCTTGGCCTGCTGTGTTCATCCAGCTCTGCACCTTGTTGTCTCAGACTGATTGTATGACATTTGCAGCTCTCTCTGACAATAGAACAGATGCATTTTTACACCAAAATATGTTTTACAATAAGCTGACATATCTTTCTTAAGGCAGGTTGATTGAATAGACAGACAAGTGGCACTTGAAATTTAAATTGAGGTGATTCATTTTCATAGGGAGAATGTGGAGAGAGACAATTTCAAATAAAAGGTGCTATTCTAAAGGTGCAGGAGCTGAGGAACCTAGGTGAATGTGTATATAAATCACTGACATTATCAGGGCAGATTGAGAGTGTGGTTAATAATGCATATATTTCCTGGGCTTTATCAAAAGATTGGGGCATAAAGGCTGATTTGAGATTATCTATGTTCGTATTAAATGGTGAAGCATGCTTGAGAGGTTGAATTTTCTACTCGTGCTTCGTACGGTGAAAGGAGGATTATTTATTTGCATTATTTTTGGAGTTGGACTTCAAAGTAGTGGCCTGTGGTTGATGATTATTTTTGTAAAGGGATTTCTTTAAATTGTAAGGTATAGAGTAACTTAATTGAAGAGTGACTTAATTGAGTATGTGTCAGAGAACAGGTGACTGTAAACTCCAGTGGTGCTAATGGCAAGATATTTATATAGTTTAGTTTTCTGTTTAATTTTCTGTTTAGAAGAACCTAGAATGATCAAGAAGTTTAATTCAATTCAGAAGACGCCAGTAAAAACCGAAAGAACTGCGGATGCTGTTAAGTCAGAAACAAAAGTAGCGATTGCTGGAAAAGTTCAGCAGGTCTTGCAGCATCTGTGAAGAGAGATCAGAGTTAACCTTTCGGGTCCGGTGACCCATCCTCAGAACTAGTGCAACCCTGAGCCAGCGTAAAGCGGTGCTGTTGGAGAGAGAGGTCGAGAATGTGCATAAGATGCCGTATGGCACTAAGTGTGGATCTCAGGATGCGGCGAGAGTAGGTGTCTGTAGAATGTTGAACATTGTGAAAATATCTGTGATCATTAATGTATTTTGAGCATGAGAGATGAAACTTGAGTTAGAATTCACGTGGGATGAGTCTGAGCCAGAGGCAGCCACTGAGGAATGTGATTGTGGCTGTGGAAATGAGTTCTAGCAAATACCTGGTCAAACAGTAGGAGCAAAAGCAAAATTAATGTCCGTGGAAAAGAAAGAAGATTGGAACGGAACAGAACTCTGAGGAAGGGTCACCGGACCCAAAACTTTAACTCTGATTTCTCTCCACAGGTGCTGCCAAACCAGCCGAGCTTTTCCAGCAATTTCTGTTTTTGTTTCAAAAGACACCAGTGTTGAGTTTAGAAGGCAAGTTAGATTCTCTCCTAGAAGAAGGAGTCAGGCCAGTTCAGGGAATATGTTACATCAACAAATGGGTAGTTTAAAATATTTCTAAATCAGGAGAGTTTGGTTAGAAATACGAAAATTATCAGAACTGAAAAAGTTTAGGTTCTAAAATTTGTGTATAGCTCACGTCAACAGATTTGGAAAGGACTCATCGAATTGTCTTCACGATATATGGCAAGGAAACTGTCAGGAGTCAATTAAGTAGAACCCTGAAGAGCTGGAAAATGGAGTATAATTGCTCGGAGTTGAGTTCATGTCATGGATACTATCAAGAAACAGGTTGAAATTTTATTTTGCTCTATTTTGGGATAATTCTAACCATTGTAAATATTTGAATAAGTTGCTTTTTCAATGATTTAGTTTGTTTAATAAGCTTCTGTTCAGTTGTTAAAGAAAGTCTAAAGCCTCCTAAGAATATATTTCAGAGAGTAACAACTACTTTAACTGACTGAACAAAAGAAACATATGATCTAAAAAAACCAGATTTCATTCTGGGATCTGACTTGTCCCATAGTACTATCAGCTGGGATCATAACGGTACAAAGGCAAGAATGTTATGTTAAATCTGTGTACAATACTTGTTCAGCTGCAACAGAAGTGTTGCATCCTGTTCTGGACACCATAATTTAGGAAGAATGTGAAGGCATTTGAGAAGGTCTGGAAAGCATTCATGAGAATGTTTTCACAGTTATGGAACAGATTGGAGAGGTTTAAACTTTCTCTTGACAAGGAGAAGGTTGAGAAGAAATGTCAACTACATGAAGGGTTACACAAAGTAAATAACAAGAAACTGTTTGGAAGAACAGAGAAGTAGAGTGCACAGATTTAAAGTAATTGGAACAAGAAGCAATGACAGCAAGAGGAGAAACTTCTTTACACAGCAGTGTTTAGGATCTGGAATGCAATGCCTGATAACGTGCTGGATGCAGGATCAATTGAGGCTCCTAAAAGGGATTTCTATTATTTGAAAAGGAAATATTTGCAGGGTGTGGGAGAAAAGGCTTGGGAGTAGCACTGAGTAAATGGCACCTTCAGAGTTCAAGCACAGATATATATGGTGGGCTAAATGGCCTCCTTCAGCACTGTTACAGTTCTATCATTGTAACAACTGTTATACTTTATGTCATGCAAACAAGATAAGCCTAACCGAAATGAATTATATCTAATGTTTAAGAGAATATTTAAGCATATTGGTGGACTGATGTAAAGTAATTAATATTAGGGAGAGACCAGTCTTTGTCTAACTTGAGAGGCTCCATTCTCCTCCAAGCATGGGGCAGGCAAGGAAACAGTCCTTCATGAACTGTCACAGTCAGGACAAGGTTTGAACCTGGATCAATTGTGTCATTTCACACTTCACTTTAGCCATCCAGCAAACTGAGCCCCATCTAGTGATCAGAATGCACGTGCCTTTTTCGGTTTTGGACTTGATTTAATTTGATGCTCCCCCTCCTAACCTCCATCCTCCATAAGCTTCAACTCGTCTAAATCTCAGCTACGACTACAAAACCATTGTGACCCTGCATCTACAGTACTGCACAGACTTTGATGTCTTTTTTTTAAGGATAGATATAATTGCAACATTCAGAGAAGATTCTTTAGATTAATAGCTAGGATGAAGAGGCTTTTCTATTAGAAAAGGATAAGTAGGTTGGTCCTGCCGCAATTGCCTTTCTTTACCGAAAGAGTGTTGAGAATCCAGAACTTACTACCACAATGAATAGTATAGATGCATTTATGGGGAATCTGGACAAGCATATGGGAGAGAAAAAAATAAAGGGTTACAATGATGGATTTGGACAGGAAAGACGGGTAAAGGCTTCAGTGGAGTATAATCACCAGCATACACTGGTGAGACCCAACAGCTCATTTTTGCGCTTGAGGGGAGATAGAGACATAATTGGGGCAGCACAGTGACTCAGTGGTTATCACTGCTGCCTCACAGCGCCAGGGCCCCAGGTTAGATTCCACCCTCGGGCGACTGTCTGTGTGGAGTTTGCACATTCTCCCCGTGTCTGCGTGGGTTTCCTCTGGGTGCTCCGGTTTCCTCCCACAGTCCAAAGATGTGCAGGTTAGGTAGATTGGCCATGCTAAATTGCCCGTAGTGTTCAGGGGTGTGTAGATTAGGTGGGTTATAGGGAGATGGGTCTGGGTCAAGTGGGCTGCTTTGTCCTGCATGGTGTCAAGCTTCTTGAGTGTTGTTGAAGCTTCACCCATGCAGGCAAGTGGGGAGTATTCCATCACTACTGAATTGTGCCTTGTAGATGGTGGACAGGCTTTGGTGAGTCAAGAGGTGAGTTACTCACTGCAGTATACCTAGTCTCTGGCGTTTAGCCACTGTTTTTATTTGGTAATTCCAGTTGAGTTTCTGGTCAATGGTAAAGCCCAGGATGTTAAAAATGGGGGATTAAGTGATGGTAACACCATTGGATGTCAAGGATGGTGTCAGATTGTCTCCATTGGAGATAGTCATTGCTAAATTTTACTTGCCATTTGTCAGCCCGAGCCTGGATATTTTCTAGATCTTGTTGCATTGAACTGCTTCAAAACCTGAGGAGTTGTGAATGGTGCTGAACATTGTGCAATCATCGGTGAACATCTCTACTTCTAACCTAATAATGGAGGGAAGGTCATTGATGTAACAGCTGAAAATGGTTGGGCTGCGGATAGCATTCTGAGGAACTCCTGCAGAGATATCTGAGGCTTAAATGACTGACCTTCAGTAACTACAACCACCTTCCTTTGTACCAGGTATGACTCCAACCAGTGGAGAACTTGCCCCCGCCTCCCATTGATTTCAGTTTTGCTCGGGCTCCTTGAAGCCACACATGATGGAACGTGGCCTTGATATCGAGGGCTAAGACTCTCACCTCACCTCTGGAATTCAGCACTTTTGTTCATATTTGAACCAAGATAGTAATGAGGCCAGGACCTGAGTGGTCCTGTTACTGGCCGTTACTGAGTAGATTATTGCTGAGCAGGTGCTGCTTGATAGCACTGTTGATGACACCTTCCATCACTTTACTGCCAACTGAGGGTAGACTGATGGCTGTAATTGGCTGAGTTGGATTTGTCCTGCATGTTTGGATATAAGTCAGTATTATAACTGTACTGGAACAGGTTGACTAGTGGAGTGGCAAGTTTGGAGCACAGGTCTTCAGTTCTCGGGACAAATCCCATCATGTCAGCAGGTGAAGCTCAGATTCAGTTAACAAATCTAAAATTGAAA
This sequence comes from Rhincodon typus, assembly GCF_021869965.1. NCBI lineage: Eukaryota > Metazoa > Chordata > Chondrichthyes > Orectolobiformes > Rhincodontidae > Rhincodon > Rhincodon typus. The sequence goes on along the minus strand of NC_063341.1, from coordinate 56,612,793 downwards.
ACTAGTCTAAGTAATATTGAGCATGAAACCGTGGTCAATTGTTGCTTTAAAAAAAAACCTATCCAGTTCACTAATGTCTTTAAGGGAAGGAAGTATGCTGTCCTTACCTGGTTTGGAGGCCAGACCCAGAACAATGTTGTTGATTTTCCAAAATGGCCTAGCAGGAGCTTTTAGGGATGGACGGCCTTGCCAATGACGCCCATAAAAGAAGTATAAGAGGTGATCTTATTGAAGCAAAAGAGATTCCGAACGGGTTGAGAGAGTAAATGTTGACAGGATATTTCCCTCCTAGGAGAATCTACAACTAGTGAGCACTGTTTCACAATAAAGAGATGTCCACTCAAGACAGTTGAGAAGGAATTTATTTTCTGAGAGTTGTGGAGCTTTGGAATTCTGTGCCCCAGTGTGCTGTGGAAGCTAGGTTATTAAATATATTCAAGATGTGGAGGTACTGGTTTTGGACTGGGGTGGATAAAGTCAGAAGTCATATGACACTAGGTTATAGTCCGACAGCTTTATTTGAAATCACATGCTTTCGGAGCATTGCCACTTCATTAGGTGAGGTGAGAGAGAAGAGGACACAGACACAGAATTTACAGGCAGAGAGATCAAGGGCAGAGGTACCAAAAGATCATACAAATGGTATGACTGGAGTGTCGAATAATAAGTCTCTACAGATGATCAAAAGTATTAGATGGTGTGAGTAAAGTGTTAACAGCTGATTAACAAGTGAAGGGATAACCTATAATCCGATTAAGTGAGGCAGGGAGATAATTACAAAGAAATTAAAGATAAGGTGGTGCCGGAGACAAACCAAATGGCTGGAACAACATGATAGGTATAAGAGTCGCATACCGATGGTCTAACCAGAGTAATACATAATCCAAAACTGTACATACTAATTAAAGTAGAGGGATTATAACAATTTATCAAAGTGATGGTGTCAAAACAGGACAGTAAGGAGGATTTTACAGATACATAACAGTGTGGTGAGGTCACATTAGCGCAACATGAACCCAAGATCACAGTTGAAGCTGTCTTCATGGGTATGGAACTTGGCTGTCAGTTTCTGCTCGGCAATTCTGCATTGTCGTGTGCCTCAAGGGCCGCTTTGGAGGACGCTTACGTGAAAATCAGAGGCTGAATGTACTTGACTGCTGACTGAGAGGGAACATTCCTGTCTGACGATTGTTTTGCAGTGTCCATTCATCTGTTGTTGCAGCGTCTGCAAGGTCTCGCCAATATACCATGCTTCAGGGCATCCATACCTGCAGCGTGTGATATAGACAACATTGGCCGAGTCACATCTGCTGTGTACTTGGTGGGTGGTGTTTCCACATGTGATGGTAGTATCCGTGTCAATGATCTGACATGTCTTGCAGAGGCTGCCATGGGAGGGTTGTGTGGTGTTGTGGTCGATTTTGTCTTGAAGGCTGGATCGTTCGTTGCGAATGATGATCTGTTTAAAACTTGGTGGTTGTTTGAAGGCGAGTTGTATTCAGCTGTTGTCTAACTCTTTTGATCACCTGCAGAGACTTATTATTCGACACTCCATTCACTCCATTTGTATGATCTTTTGATGCCTCTGCCCTTGATCTCTCTGCCTATAAATTCTGTGTCTGTGTCTGTGTGCTCTTCTGTTTCACTTCACCTGATAAAGGGGCTGTGTTCCATAAGCTTGTGATTTCAAATAAAACTGTTGGACTATAACCGGGTGCCATGTGATTTCTGAATATATTCAAGACTGAAAAAGACAATTATTCAACTGTAAATGAAGCAAAGTTTATGGGGAACAGGCAAAAGAATGGAGTTGAGGCCTGTGTCAGATCAGCCATAATAATACTCAATTTTGAAGATGGCTCAAGGGCCATACAGCCTTTCTGCTTGTACCTCTGTGTGCTTGGTGCATGACTGGATATGCAACAGCTTATGATCTGCAACTGCTATCCTTGTTGGTCCTACTTGGCTTCCTTTTCCCAAAGTTAAATCAATTTTAAATAAAGTAATTTCATTTAAAAAATTGCAAACATGAAAGGATTTATAGACAAGGTCATCTTTTGTCTAAATCTTTCATGTTTGTGATTTGCTGTACTCATCTATCCCCTCCCAAGTGCTTTGTTCCTGTGCATGCTTGCTGTACATCGCCCCACCTGATGCCAGCCCAACTGACCACAGACAACCATTCTAACATTACTGGTGAAAATGTCAGAAATTTTGGTCCTTTTGTCTGCAACTGTGTCTCTAAATCTGTAACAATCCCTACTTTTTTTATATATATAGAAAATGTTTATCCCATTTCTTTAAATTTTGACTATTTTTGGTGACCTGCCACATTATCTCTCTTTTTGTGAGACATTCTTAAATTAAACGTACTATGTATATCCAGTTTTTGGGGTAGCTAGTACATTGTTTATAATTAAATACCAATTAATTTATGCAAATACTTGAGTTTTACTCAAGACTCTGTCAGTCAAGTGGAAACTTGTGTTAGGATTTATTCATAGCCTGTTGTATTAACAAATGTCTCTGTGCTAATTTGAGTCAGAGTTTACAAATTTCAAGGAATATTCATTTCTGTGGTTGCAAACTTAAAAACAAAAAAAAAACAAGAAGTCCTAAAATTTTTAGAATATTATGCTTGATTTCTTTCAGAGGAGAGCAGAATATGGGTCAAATTCCCAGCCTGCTGAGTTCTGCCCTCTTTAGAGCAAATGAGGGAACATGTGTCACTCTTCTGACTACCTGTCAAGGTAGTATGTCAGTGAAATCCCAGGCTTTCCTGGGAAATTTCTCCCTTAAAAGTTGTCAAAAGAAGCTGTGTCCTTCTGTGATCTGGCACGAGACACTTCTGAACTCTTTTGACAGCTTCAAACCTTTGTTAGAAAAAGGTAATCCTACAGATAACATTTGATAACATTTCCAAATTAGTGTGGCTCTAGCAAAGAGCCAAAAGCTTGAAAAACTTTCTTTGATGTTAGAGCCTCAAAGATGTTGCAAGTGGAGCAGGAGGTGCACTAACTACCCAAAAAGAGTGCATCAGCTTAGATGATTACAGCTGTTAGTAGTTCCTCTCACAAGGTACTGCTTTCTGACCCACAAATTATCTTTCCCCTAATATTTATGATGAAATCTCTAGCTTAAGGCATTGCTAGTTGGACATTTCACTATTTTGCAGTGATCTCGAAGACAAGGGTGTCAGGAATTTCCATGCTGTTATAATTAATTGGTGACAATGAAGCTAAAGTCTTAGAATAATTTATAATGGGGGAAAGTTGTAATCTGCTACATAGATTACAGCTACATTTGCAAAGAAATTTTGTACAAATAGTACTGGTTGAGTGGTTGCATACATTCTCCTAACTTGCACATGCAGCTGTAATTTACAATACTAATAATCCTGTCACATAACTGAATATCATATATCAGAAGAGGGAGGTGTTCCTTAATGCAGTGAGCAACAGTTAATCTAGAAGATTGTGGATTTAAACCTAACCTGGGAGTCTAAATTTATCTCTTAATTTATGGAGTTTGACGGCAAAAATTTTTTGACAGAAGCTAAGTTTTGCTTCCAATTTTCCTGAGAACAGGGACAACACTAAAAAATAGACATTGTTGCAGGAAGTAAATGCTCATAACAATGGAATAATTCAAATCTTGATTTGAGTTGGAAATAAAAGTTGCTGTAAAAGGAAACAGCTCAATAGTATAATGCAGATAGTATTACATTGAGCTGAATCGTTTTTTGGCTAAGTTCAAGTTGCCTCAAGTTTTTTTGAAGAGTTTGTTACTGCAAGGCTTATCAAGCTCTCTCCCCATATTTTACCAAATGTACTTTGTTATTTAAAAGCCAAAAGAACTGTAGATGCTGTAAATCAGAAACAAAAACTGAATTTGCTGGAAAGGCTCAGCAGGTCTGTGTTAACGTTTCGGGTCCGGTGACCCTTCCTCAGAACTGTTCTGAGGAAGGGTCATCAGACCGAAATGTTAATTCTGATTCCACTTCACAGATGCTGCCAGACCTGCTGAGTTTTTCCAGCAAATTCTATTTTTGTCACTTAATTAATTACCTCCCATGCTCCTATGACATCTCTCCATGTCCGATATCCACCAATGCCAGCTGGTCTGCACTTGCCACGAGGGTAACGCTGTCTGGAGGAATGCCCAACACTTTAGGAAGACAGTCAGTGTCCTTCTCCAGTAAACCATGGTAAGTGTCACCATCTTCTGTCCATTGCCTTAAACTCACTCCATCTCTGGAGCTGAACCATCTCCTTTCAAGGCTCATACTCTACCACTCTCACAATTGCTAGCAACAACCTCCCCACTCACTGTCACCCACCTAACCCTGACATCACTAACTCTTCAAGCTCTCCGCACTGTCTACTCAATTGCTGGGGAAACCTACCTAATTGTACAAACAGTATAGCTGTGAAACCAATTTTCATCTTCTGTAATACCTGCTTCTCTCTCATTCCATGAGGAAGACAGTCCACACTGGGGAAGAAAAAGTCACAATGCCATTTATTTGGCTGCGCACCCATTATGAGGGGATGATCCTGACTCTGACTGCTCCATGTAGGACCTGGACTGGTATAAAAGGCTGCTTTTGTCTTATTGTGTCAGGAACCCCTGAGCAAAAGCTGTCTCCTGACTTGACTGAGGTATGCTGACAATGACTATGACAAGTTTCCTGGGCCTTTGTGTATGCACTAAGTGACACACAAGGCAGCAGTACTGTCATAGTCATAGGCGTCTACAGAAGCGAAAAAAGCCCTTCGGCCCATCGAGTCTGCACTCATCAAAAACAGCTACCAAACTATTGCACGTGACCCATACCGTTGTGTGCCTTGGTATCACAAGTGCACATTTAAATCCTTCTTAAATGTTAATGAGGGTTTCTACCTCTACCAATTTCACAGTAAGCTCCAGATTCCCACCACCCTGTGAGGTGAAAAATGTTTCCTGACATTCCTTCTATACTGTCTGACCCTTGCTTTGAATCTGTCCTCCTAAACATTGATTTCTGTGCCATGGAGAAAAGTTTCATTCTATCTGTGCCCCTCATAATTTTATACATCTCAGTCATGTAGGCCCTCAGTCTCCTCTGTTCCAGGAAAACAAATCCATGATACCCAATGTCTTTTCATAATTGAAACTCTCCAGCTCAAGTAATATCCTAGTAAATCTCCTCTGCACCTTTTTTAGAGCAGTCACTTTCCTCCGATAATGTGGAATCCAGAACCGCACATAATACGGCAGCTGTGGCCTAATCAATGTTTTAATCAGTTCCTGCATAACCTCTCTGCTATTAAACTATATGCCTCAGCAAATAAAGGCAAGAACTCCATATACCTCCTTAACCACTTTATCAATCCATCCTGCTACCTTAAGGAACTGACGGACATGTTCTCCAAGGTCCCTCTGATCTTTGGTGCTTCCCAAGGCCCTACTATTGATTACATATTCCCTTGCCTTGTTTAGTCCTGCTTTATGGCATTACCCCACTCTTATCCAGATTGAATTCCATTTGCCACTGGTTAGCCCATCTGACAAGCCCATCTATATCCTTCTTTAATCTACAGCTATTGTCCTCACTATTTACCACCCAACCAATTTTCGTATCATATGCAAACTTACTGATCAACCCTCCAAAGTCTAAATCGTTTATGATACCACAAATTGCCAGAACTGGAACACTGATCCCTGCAAACTCCACTGGAACGCCAGCTTGCAGTCACAAGAACAATCCTCACCCGTCACCCTCTGTTTGCTGCCACTCAGCCAGTTCTGGATCCAATTCGCCAGATTTCCTTGGCTCCATAAGCTGTTACCTCAGATGGCTCAGGAAATTTGGCATGTCCATAAGGTCCCTCACCAACTTCTACAGATGCACCATTGAAAGCATACTGTCCAGGTGCAAAACGGCCTGGTGTGACAACTGCTCTGCCCAGGACCGTAAGAAACTACAGAAGGTAGAGTGCACAGCTCAGACCATCATGGAAGCCAACCTCCCATCCATGGACTCTATTTACATGGCTTACTGCCGTGGGAAGGCGGCCAACATCATCAAAGACCCATCACACTGGTAATGACCTCCTACAACCACTTCCGTCAGGCAGAAGATACAGAAGCCTGAACACGCGCACAAGCAGGAACAGCTACTTTCCGGCTGATATCAGACTGTTGAATGGACTGTAACCTGCAATGTAACCCGTATGCCTCTAAGTCTTTTTGATCTGTACATCCTTTGCTTGCTGTGATCTTCCTGTACCGCTCATAAACAAACCTTTTCACCATATTTCAGTACATGTGACAATAAAATCAATCAATCAATCAGTCTTCCATGCGGGACTTTATCAAAAGTTTTGCTGAATTCCAAGTAGACTGCGTCATCCACACATCTAGTTACCTGTTCAGAAAATTCATTCAGCTGGTCAGACATGACTTCCCCTTAATGAAACCTTGCTGACTCTTCTTGATTAAGACCTGCCTGTCCAAGTGCAGATTAATTCTGTTCCTCAGAATTGCTTCCAGTAGTTCCCCCCCCCATCTGGGGTTAGATTGGCTAGCCTGCAGTTTCCTGGTTTAGCCTTGCTGTCTTCATAATGGTACCACATTCCTTCAGTTCTCTATCACCTCTCCTGTGGCCAGAGAGGAATTTACCATTTTTGCTAGCACTCCTGCTGTTTCATCCTTTGCCTCACTCAACAGCCTAGGCCTTATATCTCCATCTAAGGGGTCACAGCCCTAAAGGTGAAGGCAGGGATGCTGTGAGAAACCTGGTAGGCTCAGAGCAAGCGCTGTGAGAGCAGTGAAAACTTCAAAGGTGCAGCCTGGTCCAGTTCATGAGCCTGAGAGCCCGGTGTCCTTGCTGCAGCATTACATTCATAGTTACAGCACGAGCTGCAGCATTGCAGTGCAATAGTGTCCTGTAAGCAAATGTGAGATGTGCCATGAAAATTCCTCGAGACTGGAACAGGTCAGATGCAAATGCCCATGGACATGGGGTATTCATGGCCAATGTCCAAGGAGCATGCCCTAAGTTGTTGGTGCCCATTTTCCAAAAAGGATGTCATTCAGAGCAAGCTGAACATACAAGTGCTCAGTCTGATTTTCTTATGGAGTTTTCTCAATGTTAAGCATTATTGTTGAATTTGGTAAAATGGAAGACTAAATTTTCACAGGAAGAGTTGAGGGTGTTAACAAGATGTTTAACAAACAAAAATCATTGTCAATTGGCAACTTACCTCTGCCGAGTGAGTATTTCACTGTGTTCACCACTACTTAACGAGTGTTGCATCGTGTCTCTTGTGAAAAGCATAAACGCTAGCATGGGTTGCTCTGGGCATTGAGATAAACCTCACCACACTTGTCACCCGATTGTGCCACACATCCTACTATAGCCCACATCAATCAGAGTCCTGTAAGCATTCACCCATAATATTTAGAGCACAGAGAAAAAACATTTGGTACAACAGACCCAAGTCTGTGTGAGCTGTATTTGAGCACCCTCCTAAGCTCCTTATCTAACTTCACCAATGCATCCTTCTATTCCATTTTCTCTCATGTCTTTGGCTAAATTCCCCTTAAATTGCTAGAATTCCTTCAGCGATTTCATCTCTTAAGTGAACCATTTCTTTCTTCAACGTATCCCAGTCTCTTTCATGCCTTAATTCCTATGAATGTTTGTATGTATCAATTTGTTATCAAGTAACATTGACAGAATCCTGCAGAATCCTTATGTCCTTTCAGTACATGATGTTTGGCATTGGATAATCTACAATAGGAAAGACACACATTTATTTTATTATAGAACCATATAATCCCTACAGTGTAGGGGCAGGCCATTCAGCCCATGGAGGACACACTGAACCCCCGAAGAGTAGCCCATCCAGACCCATCCCCTTACCCTATTCCTGTAACCCTGAATTTCCCATGGCTAATTCACCTAGCCTACACAAGGGCAATTTAGCATGGCCAATCCACTTAACCTGCACATCTTTTGACTGTGGAAAGAAACCAGAGCACCCGGAGGAAACCCACGCAGACACGGGGAGAATGTGCAAACTCCTCACAGGCAGTCACCTGAAGGTAGAATCAAGCCCAGGTCCCTGGTGCTGTGAGACAGCACTGCTAACCACTGAGCCACTATTATAGTTGTCAGTAAAAAGGATTACAAGAACAATTGCTTCTAAGCTGACAGTGATTGATTCTTACCGATACTTTTAAGTTCACTCCTTCCTACAGTACAGACATGACAGTGTAGCACTGACGGAGATACAGCTATTATGGTGAGGCATAAAGTACAGGCTGCCTAATTTGAAATATGACCATGATATCAATATGTGAGTCAGAGTAAGGAACAGACCACCCTTCTAAATCTCCTTGTATGAAGCAAGCTAATTTATTCTGTACAAATGTGCAGCCCTTGGTACTGTAATGGTTAATATCCCTGACTGTCACATGGGAGACCAGGGTTCAGTTCTGTGCTGGGGAGGATCCACACATTAATGTGGTAGGCAAATTATTGGAAAGGATTCTGAGAAATAGTATTTATGATTATTTGAAAAAGCACAGTTTGATTAGAAATAGTCAGAATGGCTTGGTGAGGGGCAGGTCATGCCTCACAATCCTTATTGAAGCCTTTGAGGTTGTGACAAAACACATTGATGAAAGTTGAGCAGTGGATGTGGTGTATCTGGATTTTAGCAAGGCATTTGACAAGGTTCCCCATGTAGGCTTATTCAGAAAGTAAGGAGGCATGGGATTCAGGGAAATTTGGCTGTCTGGATACAGAATTGGCTGTCCAATAGAAGACAGAGGGTGGTTGTAGATGGAAAGTATTCAGCCTGGAGCTCGGTGTTCAGTGGTGTTCCGCAGGGATCTGTTTTGGGACCTTTGCTCTTTGTGATCCTTATAAATGACTTGGATGAGGAAGTGGAAGGGTGGTTTAGTAAGTTTGCCGATGACATGAAGGTTGGTGGAGTTGTGGATAGTGTGGACGGCTGTTGTAGGTTGCAACGAGACATTGACAGGATGCAGAGCTGGGCAAAGAAGTGGCAGATGGAATTCAACCCGGAAAAGTGTGAAGTGATTCATTTTGGAAGGTCAAATTTGAATGCAGAATACAGGGTTAATGGCAGGATTCTTGGCAGTGTGGAGGAATAGAGGGATGTTGGGGTCCACGTCCATAGATCCCTTGAAGTTACTACCCAAGTTGATAGGGTTGTTAAGAAGGCGTATGGTGTGTTGCCTTCATTGGCAGAGGAATTGAGTTTAAGAGCTGTGAGGTTATGCTGCAGCTCTATAAAACCCTGGTTAGACCACACTTGGAACATTGTGTTCAGTTCAGTTCAGAATTGCCAGGATGCTGCCGGGACTGGAGGGCAAGTCTTATGAGGAAAGGTTGAGGGAGCTAGAGCTTTTCTCATTGGAGCAAAGAAGGATGAGAGGTGACTTGATAAAGGTGTACAAGATGATGAGAGGCATAGATAGAGTGGATGACCAGAGACTTTTTCCCAGGGCGGAAATGACTATTATGAGGGGGCATAATTTTACCGTGATTGGAGGAAGGTATAGGGAGATGTCAAAGGTAGGTTCTTTACACAGAGAGTGGTGGGTATGTGGAATGCGCTGCCGGTGGTGGTAGTGGAGTCAGATACAATAGGGACATTTAAACAACTCTTGGATAGGCACATGGATGATAGTAAAATGTAGGGTAAGCAGAGTAGTTTGATCTTCGAGTGGGATAATAGGTTGGCACAGCATCATGGGCTGAAGGGCCTGTACTATGCTGTACTGTTCTATGTTCTATAAACTTTGGCCCAACCTCATGTGCCAGACTGGTACCTTTGGCATTGATAGTGCTATTCATCTATTGCAAGTGAAAGTCACAATGAAATCCATCAGCTCGCTCTTGTTTCTTAACCCAATTGTGTTGGACACGTTGAATTGGAGGAGCCAATTACATATCAGTACTATGATAATTTTGGTTCTGCTTCAATTTCACCTTCCCTTGTAAGTTCTTGGAATATTTTCTAAGTTTTTTTCGTATTTTATTTTTTCTGAAAACGTCCTGTATTTTGCATTTGAGGGCCAGAGAGCAAGTCTGCTGGCTGTGTATTCAAAGCTTGCTATTTGAAAGTTTTATGAGGCGTGAAGGATATTAGCTTTTTGGCCATATAGGCTTCTTGGCCAGCATGTTGTGTTTATTGAATAGCTCTCAGGAAGACAGTATCTGCTGAGTGGTCAGAAGTTAACATTGACATTTGGGACTTTGCTTGTTATTCTGTGCAAGCTGTTAGTGGACAACAGCAGGCTTCTGCTTTCTTTATTTATCAGAGTCGATGGAGACAGGAAATAAGCAACATAGATCAAACAAATGAAAAAGAAAGTCTCATTATTCCTGTGATCTGGGTTATAACAATGTGCACACTGACAGCCTAGATGAGACAACATTATTAGATCCTGGCTGGTATGACTTCTCACCATAGTAAATTGAGTTGTCAGTTGGTGCTGGTGCGACATTTTCCCCGTGCTTTTCCAACTACTTGTGATCCATGTTTTACAGTCTTTTTCTTCCTCCTGCAATGTGACATTCTTGACCACATTACACCAATTTAGCTAATCCAGCATGCGTAAAACTAAACTTTCTCCATCTCTGGCTCTAACTGGGAATTCCATTTGTTGGTTAACTTGGAGAGATCTAACTACAAGTATAGCATAATAGTGTGTACTTTTGTGCATCTGGGTATATGTGCTTGGAGATGAGAGAGGTGGGTCATGTACGGTTGGCTGTATGCTACTATCACAAGGTGGTGCTGCTTTACGTTGAATAGATACTGATTAAAAAACAGCAGCAAGTCTTGAGTTGCATTCGGTGTCAGATTCTAAAGGCCGAAAATTGTACCATAAAACCAAACTATGATATTAACCACACTACCAACAGCAACATCCAGCATTCTGATCCTATGATGATATATATCCAACTTCAAATAATGTTCATCTTGTTAATGTTAATCTTGATTCCCGCACCTCTTGTGCAGTGTAACCTGTACGCCTCGCTCTGTCTGAGCACTTTATGATCTGTAATTCCTTGCTTACTATGATCTGCCTGTACTGATCACAAACAAAGCTTTTCACTGTATTTAGGTGCACATGACTACAATAAATCAAATTAATACAAATCAAATCCTTTTTAAGTTACTGTGTGCATCAACCAGTGACAGGAGTTGAGTACAATTTAGTTTTGACATGTTAACTCACAGTACATATGTACCAAACATGCTTAGCTCATGCACTTAGTGGTAATCTAGAATGTTAGAACCCTGTGGTGCCTGAACTTGACCGAGGCCTGGGGTCCATCTGTGATCTTAGGCATTGATGAGTGCATTCCTGACACTGGTGATACTGATGAACAGTCATCTTCTGATTTGTCAATAGCTGTCAGCAGACAGGATGTCTGTCACCAGGGACTTGATTCCATTGAACCTTCGCCACAGAACTGACAGGAGTCCCCGCCAGTTCCCTGACTGGTAAATGAGACGCATCAGCAGCCCAACTAAATCTGAGTCAATATTAAAGATCAGCTTCTAAGATTGGATGAACTGTTGATAAATTCTTACCAAACTATTTAAATTATGCAGGAAAAAATTGAAGCAAATGTTGGGAATTTTCGGCCTATCAGTCAGCATTTGTAAAGAGAAAAGACAATTAACCCAATCCCCGCCCTGTCTTCATAGCTTTACAAGTTTTCTCTTTCAGATAAATAATTCCCTTTTGAAAGCCACGATTGACTCTGCCTCCACTACACATTCAGGCAGTAGTTCCAGACTCAACTTCTCCCTGCTTAAAAAAAACTGTTCCTTATGTCATTGTTGTTCTTTCACCAATCATCTTAAATCTATGGATTTTTACCTTACGTTTCATTTTGGCACTTTACAGTTTTCTGGACTCAACGTTGAACTCTTGTCCTTTTGTCCTCCATTTGTTTCCCCACCCTTTCCCCCCCCCCCCCCCCCCCCACTCTCTCTCTCTCTCTCTCTCTCTATTTCTCTGTCTTTCTCCATGCCCACATCTGTTTTTCATGGATTTGCCTTCACCAGAGCTGGTCTAAGTTGTGCTTTTAACACCTACTACTATCTCCCTTCTCTACAACCATTACCACTTCATTTACCTTTAGTTCTCTGATCCCTGTGATCACTAATCTCAGTCACCCTCCATCCTTACTCTCTCCTTCCTTCTTCCCCACTGTCTCTGGAGTATGAAACCCTTCACTTTTCCATCTCTCTCTTCAGATCAGAAGGAGAGTCAGCAAGGGATTCCAGGGTTATGGGAAAAGGGCAGGAACATGGAAGTGAGGCGTGTCGGATCAGCCATGATTTTATTGAACGTTGGAGCAGGCTCGCGGGGCCAGATGGCCTATTCCTGTTCCTATTTGTTATAGTCTTGTCGTCTTTCTGTCTCCACTGAATCTGCCATCCTTGCTGCTTTTTTTTTTACAGATTTCCAGTAATCAACAGTATTTTGTTTTTGTCACCTTAAATCTATTGCCTGGTAGATAAGCCTTTTCCAATGGGAATAGTTTCTAACTGCTACTGTGTCAATACTCTTCAGGATTTTGAACGCCCCTATAAAATCTCTGAACACTTCTTCGATAGGGAGACTCCATATTCTCCAAAATGTCCTTGTATCTGAAGACTCACAACCCTCAACCAAGACCATAAATTCTTTCTGTTTAACATACTTTCTAAAGTGTAGTGTCCAGAATCAGACACAATCTCCCATTTGTTGTCAAGCCAATAATTTATAAAGGTTCATCGTAACCTGCTTGCTTTCCTTTACGGTGTTCACCTATTTATAAAGCACGGAAACCAATATAACCTTTTTAACAAGGTGTAGAGCTGGATGAACACAGCAGGCCAAGCAGCATCAGAGGAGCAGGAAAGCTGACGTTTCGGGTTGAGACCTTTCTTCAGAAATGGGGGAGGGGAAGGGGATCCTGAAAACCTTTTTAAGCACTTTTTCAGTCTGCCTTGCCACCTCTACTTTGGAACCGTTTTTGAATTGTATCCTTTGTTTTCATTGCTTCTTTCTACAAAAATGTATCACCTCACTCTTCTCTGAATTAAATTTCATCAGTCTTGTGCCTGCCCATGCTCTCAGCCTATCTGTTTCCTCTTGAAGTCTAACTATCCTCCTTTCAGTTCACAATATTTCATCAATTTGTGCCTTCCTGTTACTCAGCCAACTGCACATTCATGCTGCCGCTGTTTTTTTATTCCATGTCTTCACCTTTCCTGAAGTATAAAACTCTTCACTATTATGTGATACTTTATTAAATTCCAATTGGAAATCCATGTCCAGTCCTTCAGTATCCTAACCAACTTGCTCTGTTGCCCCAGATAAGATGGATAAGATTAGAAAAAGGAAAAATGAACAGAAGGTCCAAATTGAAAATGGTTGTGGTTGGAGGCGATGTGTAAAATATAATGGCTTATGGAGAAATCATGGCAAAGAGATACAGTGCCATTTACCACATTGACTAAGATGGCATCCTTACTTTAACCCCCTAAAAAGTGACTTAAACTTTTCATTTTATGTATGGATATATGAAGTTGGACTCATCGAGATGACAGAAAGATGCACTTTCAACCCATTAGTTTGACCTTGATTTAAGTCCATATCCCAAATCAGAAAAGGGAGTGTTTTAACTCTTGTCACCTAGCTCACTCAGGCTTGCCAACTTCATGTAAAATTCCACTTTATTATGCAGGAAACTAGTTTAATGATCAAACTATTCAAGTTCTGTAACCCCTTAGGCTTTTCTGACAAGACATTACTAATAACTTGTCAGCAAATTAATCCCAGACACAGAGGAAAAGATATTAACTGCAGGCCGTTTGCAGACGTGGTGACGTTGCGAGAAAATGTTTAGTGACAAAGATAATTTGTTATTGAGTTTTTGTCAACTTATGGATATTTTATTGAATATTAATGGATGAATATGTAATAAGAATTCTAAACTGTATTTTCAGTATTTCCTGTTGAATTTTCAACATTTCCTATTTTGTGTTTGATGCTTTTGACTGATAAAATGCTACTATCAAGGACATTAAAATTGCATTGTTGCATTCAATGCAGTATGCTTTTGCATGACAGTAATATGGCAGATGTTCTGTTTGTTGCTTTGGAAACTTTTTCCCTGATCCTTTTGCTCAGTTCTAGTTTTATTTCTGGTTGCAAACATGTTATAGTCTCAGATGTTATTGATGTAGTGGTGTTTCCATATTGCAGATCACAATTCATCTCAAATATATATAGTCTTTAAATTGTGAAAATACTTGTTAGTAACTAGTTACCATGAGAACATTACCTTATTAAAGCTCCATAAAACTGTTGACCAGTTATCGTTCTCTTGAATTTTGAAGCCTGGCTTCCAATTTTCTTGCCCTCGCACATTATCCGATTTCATCAATTAGTTACGAGATTGCTGTTATCAATCTCAATTACTGTTTTTGACATCCGCAGAGTTGGGGGAGGGAAGAAGGGTATGTAGCAATGAGTCTTTTCAGACCCAATTGAAAATGGTACTGATGAAAATTACTGGATCTGTCATGCTGAAGGTGAAGCTTAATCATGTGTTTGGTCCATGTGCACGTCCGGAGCCAATAGCACCTTCACCTTCTCAAAACACATAAGGTTGTGACAGCAGCATTTGGACCTTATGGTGTGGAACTACTTTATTCCTTTGCTTAAATAAATTTGAATGGAAACTGCCAGAAGAAAATTGTCCAGAACAAATGTTTCTGAAATTTTAATCATCTCTGAGGAAAATAGTCTGCGTGTCTAATGGAAGAACAGACTTGCAGATTAAGTGAAGTCAATCTGTTTCAGTCGGAACATGTCCGTAAGCAGCCCATTAATAATTACAAATGTCATGGAAATGCCAGGAATCAGACTCCCTCCTCAAATAAACACCATTACTCTATATTCTCACTCGTTATTCTGTGTGATTTTGAGGGTATCACTCACAGATTAACAGGAAGCTAACATACATGAGGTACTCCCCCTCTATCTGAGCACATTATTAACATATTCATTGCTAAGTGTGTCATTCAGTATGGTTCTTACTACAGTTTCTCTAAGGTCTGATGTTTTGGCATGTGTCTTGGATGTATCAAGCGGTCGCAATTGATATACAGCGTGAGTAAAGATATTTCTCCAACATGAATATTTTACAATTGAGATTTTTGTTTCTACTGTGCCCTATATGTATTAGAATTAGTATTTCTATGGTTAGCACGTGCAGGTATAGTTGATCATTATGAAGAAGTGCATAAGGACCCAAGTTTTCCTTTGGTTGTGTAATTTATTTCACTTCCAGCTAGGGCAGCTGTTCTGCAGATTTTGCAGGTGCAGTCAATGTGAGGGATCATTATTTTTATGACTTAGTTATTTAAATGTATGAAAAATTTAAATAAGAATAAAACTAAGTTTTAAGTTTTTTTTATGTGTCCAACTAGTGCAGGACAATATTTATACAACATGATTAGAGCATTGAGGAAACTCTTGGATAATCACTAACACATGCTAATGGATGAGCCTGCCTTAAAATTGTACATAGACATTTTAAGATGTTCATAAAAACGTCAAATGGTGATTCTTTATTTCTCAAATCTTTTTATCAGGAGTTTTTTTTAATGTTTGAACTAATATTTTGAAGGCTCAGCAAGACGCGGTATGAAGAGTAAGTTCCTGTTAAGTAATTAATAACCAATTGTAATGTTGATAAGTCGTGTCATGAATTAAAATTTCATTTTCTAATATCCTAATCTTAAGTTTTTACATTGCTTCTTTTATTCACAATTGATAGTACCTCAGGTGACATAAGGTAAATCTCAGCCAAATCTCTCTTTGGTTTTGTTAGATACCATTCAACCAGTGAAGTGAAATATTTTGAAGCCAAGGCTGTCATGGTGTGGGGTATGGTATAGGTTCTTTTGTACATCATCAGCTATGTGATGAATGGAGAGGTGGATCTTTCCATGACAGAGGAGAAAGGAATGCAAAGGACAAAACCACAGCTACCACTTGCACAAGCTCCTTACAGCTAATCGAAAAACGGGTTCCTTAATTACTTTTTCAACCACAACTTACATGTATATTGCATCTTTAACATGATGATTGCTCCCAAGCACTTTACAAGAACATCATAATGCAAAATATAACACCAAGCCACATCAGGTGGTATTAGGTTAGATGACCAAATGCTTTTTCAGAGAATAAGATTAAAGGTTTAAGAAGGTTTTAAGGAGGAAAGCATGTTGAAGAGGCAGAGAAGTATAGGGAGGGAAATCCAGAGACTGGGACCTCAACAAATGAACGCATGGCCACCAATGGTGAAGTAATTGCATGTACATTACATGCACAAAAGGTCAGAATTAGAGGACTGCTCTGGATGGTTGTGGGTTTAGAAAGAATTACAAGGGGTAGAGAAGATCAAGAACTGGGTAACTTGAAAACAAGAATGAGAAAACAAAGGTCTGAAAAAAATTGACCTAAGAGTCAGGAATGTTAAAGACAAGAGAAGAGAATATTGGAGGAAGAGGAAATAGTCTATACCATATAATTTCCATTTACGTTAAAGAAATTGTTCTAAGTAAAGAATATTTACATCATTCACTTTGTTGGATTATGTTGAATTTTACTTAACTCACTTGCAGTCATTTCTAGAGTGATACGTGAACGATCTGGGATACGAAAATTTGACTACTGACCTTTAGCTGATGTCAGATAAGAGCTTGTACCCACGTTTGCTGTGATTTTGCCTATTAATACCTTATAGTTGAAATTCAAAACTTTTCCTTTCAAACTTCTGCTTGTGTTTATTTGACTTTAGTAGTTTCTCTTTTCCCTTTGATAAATTTTGTGTGATATAAAAATAATTTAATTTTATTAAAGGCTACAAAAAAAAACTTCCCATAAGGAAATCGCTTGCAGTAAGATTTATTATTAAATTATAAACCTGGTCTTCAGAATTGGAACACTGGAGGTTTGTAACTTGGTGTTCTTTTGCTGCTTCAAGGAAGGACATGTCACAGTATGCAAGATATGGAAAGATTTAAAATTGATGGTAAAGAGCTTTGGTATGCCCTCTTATCTAACTCCTGTTTTTAACTTTGCTGGCTTGAAATCAATATGATTTTCAATGTCAGGTCTTTGGCCAATTATCAAGTTAAATTGCTCACTCTCCTCAGCTTCTGGCTGACAGTGTGTCACAGCACTGATACAAAGAGACTTTTTGAAAGACTTTTAGATAAGAGCAATTTTTCACAAATTGTGTTGGAATTACAGCTTACAAGAGCAATGTTGAACTGATATCTTCAAAATGATAGCTGGAGGCTCAGAAACAGATTTTCAGCTGGGATCTCTTTGACATTTCTCTGTAGAGTCACAATATTAAAATAGTGTTTTAACAAGGTCCTTTTCCTAAGATAGCTCATGTGTGCTTGATAGTCCTGGAAGCTATCTTTGTTTTTCAAATATATTTTAATGGGATGTGGGCATCTCTGGCAAGGCTAGCATTTATTAGCCATCCCTAATTATCCTTGAGAAGATGGTAGTATACTGCCTTCTTGAACCGCTGTAGTCTATCTGGTATGGGGAAAAGCAAGGAAATTCCAGGATTTTGATCCGGTGAAGTGATACAAGTACTTCATTGACCGTAAAGTGCTTTGAGGCTTCTGTTGGTTATGAAGCATGCCTTTTTTTACTCATTCAAAGCACGCAAATGTCACTGACAAGGCCAACATTTGGTGTCCGCTCCTAATTGGCCTCAGCATGATGGTGGTGAACTGTCTTACAGAACTGATGGAGTCTGTATAGCGTAGATGCATCCACAGTGGTATTAGCAAGGCAGTACCAGAATTTTAATGCAGTGCTGATGAAGTAAGGATTATATGATTCCAAGTCAGGACAGTGTATGATTTGGAGGAGCTTGAAACTCGAAGGAAATGGTGTTTCCACGTTCCTGCTTTCATTACTCTTCTATGTTGTAGAGGTCACAAGTCTGGAAAGATTCCTTCAACAGTAATCAATCCCACTCTTGTCATCTGTACCATCTGGAAGAGCAAGGGTACTAGATGTGTTAGAACAAATTACTATAAGTTCCCCTCCTAGCCCCACACTATTCTGGAACTGTTTCGCCATGCCTTTACTGAACAGCATCAAGCAGAGATAAATAAACAAGAGGCTAGAGGAAGACAGCAGGCCAGGCAGCATCTGGAGGAAAGGAGCAGTCAACGTTTCAGTTAATACCCTTCTTAGGACCCATCAAGCAGAATTGTGTATCAATACAAAATGGATTACAACAATGCAAGAAGATGAATCACTCACTCATTCACAAATCCTGGAATGGATAAAATAAAAATGTATTGCCAAAGGAGCCTTGAAAAGTTGCATCAAGGCATCTTGCAGATGGTATACACAGTGCTACCACTGTCTGCCAGTCATGGAGAGAATTAAATTTTAAGGTGGTGGATGGGATGCAATCAACAAGCTGACTTGTCCTAGATGGTTTTGAGCTCCTTGAGTTTTGTTAGAGCAGCCTGTTGGACCACACAAGTGGAGTGTTTCCAATCATACTCCTGACAACAGGCTTTGGAAAGTCAGGAAGTGAGTTACTCACTGCAGAATTCCCAGCCTCAGACTTGCTCTGGAGCCGTAGTATTTTTGGTTGGTCCACTAAACTTTCTGATTAATGCTAATCTCTAGGGGATTCAATGATGTTACTGACAATGAATATTGAGGAGAAATGGTTAAATTCCCACTTATTAAAGATGGGCATTGACCAGCTTTTGATGCCTCAAATATTATTTCCACCTATCAATGCAAACCTCAGTGCTGTCCAAGCCCTGCTACACGTGAGCACAGAATGCTTCAGTGTATGGACATTGGATCAGGAGTAGGCTATTCAGTCTGTCGAACCTGCTCCACCAAAGAGTTGTGAATGGTTCTGATTGCTGTGCAATCATCTATAAATATTTGCTGTTCTTATGAAGGTGGAAAGGTTATTGATAGAAAAGCTTCACCACTAGGTTTGGCCTGAAGCGCTCAACACTCCAGCAATGATGACCTAGGGCTTCAATAATTGGTTTCTGAGAATAATGACTCTTTTTCTGTGCCAGGTATGACACCAAATAAATAGATAATTTTCCATTGAATGCCGTTCACCAGGGTTTCTTGAATTATCACTTTGTCAAATGTTGCCTTGACATTAAGAGCAGTAGCTGTCACCTCACCTTTTTTTCCGCATAACTGCAATTTTTAATTCTCGGAATGAGATTCTTTTCTTGATAGGGCTTTGCATTTATTGATAGGGCTTTAGTAAGTTAGTCTTTTGAACTTTACTCAAAAACGAAAACAGAAATTGCTGCACAAACTCAAACGGTCTGGCAGCATCTGTGGAGAGAAAACTGAGATAACGTTTCATGTTGAGTAACCCTTCTTCAGAGTTCTGGAAAAGGGTCACTGGACCAAAATGTTAACTCTGCTTTCACTCCACAGAAGTTGCTGGACTTGCTGAGTCTTTCCAGCAATTTCTATTTTTGTTTCTGATTTACAGCATTCACAGTTCTTTTTTTTTGAATTTTGCTGGTTTATTCCTTTTGCATTCCACACACATTTCTACTGGTCTCCTATTTAAGTATATTCAGCATGAACAAATGTTTACTTTGTTTCTCCGAAGTTTTCACCAAGTTACAGAGGAAGGTCAAGAGAAATCCAAATAAATTACTAGTGGTAATGTTCTACATGATGGTCTCCCTATACATTCTGTAAATCCTGCATATTTAAGTTGAAACTCCACCAACTCTTATGCTTACTCAATCTTTCCTAATCTCTCATTTTCCTCCTCCTCCTACAATCTCCCGACATTTTAAAGCCTACACTTGGTGTCATTCGCTAACTATTTAGCCTTCTGTTTTGTTTTTTATTTAATTTGATGTTTTGCACGAGTCTTCACCTTGGTTTTCCGCATTATCACCATCTGAGCTTATTCGTGCAATTGACAGCTGTAACATGTTGTTCTCAATGAGAACTAGTTCAAAACTGCTTTACTGCCATGATGCTACTCATTATTGAGTCACTGGCAAATTAGTTGACGTCAGGCAATCTAATATTATACACAGACTGCAGTGGGAAGGAGAGCCGGGACACATTTCTTGCAAAGTAAATGTTCTGCTTATTTAGCTTTCAGTCCCATTGTTTGCCAGGTCTTAAAATGTGGCCATTTTAGTTCAAAGTTATTGGCTGAATGTCAAGTATATCTCAGGCATAATTCCAGAAACTAGGCATCCATGACAAGCTTTGGCACATTTGAGATTGAACTGAGAAAACTTTTGTCTGTTTCACAGAGGAGTGATCATTGCTTTGATAAAATCAGCTCTTCATCATTGTAAAACCAGCAACTGCCATCTATGTTTATTATCCTGGGCATATGGTCGTAGGTTGAAGAAAAGTTCTTTCAAACGAATTTAACTTATATATTTAGCTGTGGATACCTGTTAGCCCCTATGTACATGCAGTGCAATGTGTTTCTTCTCATTGAGCCATTGCATACACAAAGTATATGTTGACATTTCATATGAGATTTATGAGGAGTATTCTGTAGGCCTGCATTAAGTACACTGAATCACTTAGTACAACAATTAGAGAAGAACTGGCGAACCAACATGTGCAGCTGCAAATAAATCTCCTCAATTTCCTCCCATTCATCTAAATGGAGAAAAATCAAGCAGTTCCTTTTAAAGAAGTGTACTCTGATCTGTCTGATTTTCAAATTTATTCCAGTTAAGAAATACAATGCACCCAGTGCTCATCAGGCCTTAAGAGAACTAAATCTATCTATGCCCTTTTCGTGCTTGAAGACTTGTTATGGGATGTAGGCAGTACAAGGGGTTGGCTACCTACTATGGTGGTGGAATCTGAAAAAATGCATGTTTGCTCTGAGTAACCAGTGTAAAAAAATATTGAATTGTGTAAAGCAGTACAACACACATCTATATAGGGCTAAAGGAAAACATCCAAAATGCTAAAATAAAACCAGCTTTTTTTGAAATTATTTCTGTGACAGGTATTGTATTGCATGATTTATCTATTTACGACAAATAGCTGAGGGAAAGTGCACTCCTACCACTCCTGTGTATTGCTGAGGAAAACATTAATAGTGTTGTTTGTGTAGATATTCTTGTAATTCTCCAATGCCATTCAAAAGCAATTAACGTCAGAGATTGTAAGCCAATCAATATTTGTGATTGAAAAGATCTGGATTAGATTATCTTAATCATTTGAATAGAAAGGTCAGATTATTTTAATAATCATTTGGATAGATTCAGGATGTATCCCATCAAAAACTGCAATAGCAACTCTGAGCCTTGGTTCTGAAACACTGCTCCAGCTGTTGATAGCATACCTCCAGAATCTTTCAGTGATTATTTTTGTAATTAGGTTTTGATCTTTTCGATTGCAATGAGTATTGATTTTGTAGACTAGATTATGATCAGAATAGTAATTTTAGAGTCATAGAGATGTATAGCACAGAAACAGACCCTTTGGTCCAACTCGTCCATGCTGACCAGATAACTTAATTAATCTATTCCCATTTGCCAGCATTTGGCCCAGATGCCTCTAAACCCTTCCTATTCATATACCCACCCAAATGCCTTTTAAATGTTGTAATTGTACTAGCCTCCACCACCTCCTCTGGCAGCTCATTCAATACATACACCATCCTCTGCGTGAAAAAGTTGCCCCTCAGAACCCTTTTAAGTCTTTCCCCTCTCACCTTAAACCTTTGCCCTCTAGATTTGGACTCCCCTACCCTGGGAAAAAGACTATGATTATTCATCCTATCCATCCCTTTCATAATTTTATTAACTTCTATAAGATCACCCTACAGCCTGCAGCACTCCAAAGAAATAGCCCCAACCTATTGAGCCTCTCCCTATAGCTCAAACCTCTAACCCCACCAATATCCTTGTAAATCATTTCTGAACCTTTTCAAGTTTCACAACATCCTTCCTATTAGCAGGGAGACTAGAATTGAACACAGTATTTCAAAAGTGGCCTAACCAATGTCCTGTACGGCTGCAATATGACCTCCCAACTCCTATACTCAATGCACTGACGAATAAAGGCAAGCATACCAAACTCCTTCACTACCTGTCTACCTGCAACCCCACTTTCAAGCAACTATGAACCTGTACTCCAAAGTCTCTTTGTTTGGCAACACCCCCCTGGACCTTATATTCACATCCAAATACTTCATATAAATGACAAAAAACAGTAGACCCAGAACCAATCCTTGCTGCACACTGCTGGTGACACTCCGCCAGTCTGAAAAGCAACCCTCAACCATCACCCTCTGTCTCCTACCTTCAACTCAATTTTGTTTCCAAATGGCTAGTTCTCCCTGTATTCCATGTGATCCAACCTTGCTAAACAGTCTACTCACATGGAACCTTGTCGAGCACCTTACCATATAGACCACGTCCACCACTCTGCTCCAGCCTATTCAGCTGCTCCATATAGGTCAAATCCTCCAATCCTAGCAACATTCCCTGTAAATCATCTCTGAACCCTTTCAAGTTTCACAACATCTTTCCTATAGCAGGGAGACCAGAATTAAATGCAGTATTCCAAAAGTGGCCTAACCAATGTCCTGTGCAGCCATTTATGTTAAGCTATTATAATTTTCTGTAAACTTCTGTACATCTGCAATAAGTAATAATATTTTTACATCCATGTATTATAGATTGTAAATGTATTTTAATCATTAAAAGGACTTATCCCTAACACAATTTAATAACTAAATGCAAGTAAATCAAAATTTTATATTATGGGAAGTGTATTACTTCTATGAGCATAAAGTAATGCATTTTAAAAGCATATTTTTTAAACCAGTGTTATCATGTGATATATAAGATAAATGTGGGGCAGTAATCAGCAAACTCCTGGGCTACATTTTTAACCAGGTGAAAAATAATTCAGAGGAAATTGTGCACAGTGGAAAGTAAGATTGCACCTTGAGTACTATGTCCAACTCTAGATCACTCAAATAAAGGCAGATATATAAACTCTGAAGACAGTATTAAAAAGAACCACAAGGCTGATCCTTGAAACTAGATGATTGGTTTATGAGCAAAGACTAAAGAAACACTGAGATTCTTTTCCAAGAATTGTTTGCATTCACTTTAGATAAGTTTGTTCTGGACATTGAGTATCATGCAAGTTAATTGTTAGGATCAATGTGAATGCTGGTTCTGAGGCATCTGACCTGTGAATGGTCAAAGCTGACAGAATATAGCAGGTTCTAACTAGTGTTGAGTCCTCAGAGTTTGGCAATATCATTATCAGCTCCAAAGCAGTCTTTAATACTGATATCCATAGAGAATGGAACATTCTTACCAAGAAAGGAAACAGTAACAAAAGTTTAAGCTTTTCTGTTAGAATATTTTTCTGTTAGAATAGCATGACCATAATAATTCTCTGTATAGTTTTTTTTTAAAAATGTCAAGAATCCTGTTTCAACTTCTCTGTTGTATCACTGATTATCCACTTAGTTCTGCCAGAGATTTGTGTTTGTAGTAAATTCTATTAGTCTTACAGCAACCCTGGTAGCATGCCTGAGGAGTTGTTTGTTGGCAGCCAGTTTGTATGGTGTTGTGCGAGAGCTGGTTGTTTTTATTTTACATGCCTCATTCCTGTTATTCATAAGGCACGTTACATGTTAGAGTGCATTTTTAAAAGCTTGTAAAGCATGAAACCACAGGGGGAACAATTAGGAAAAAAAATCCAATAGATGTTTTAAATAAATTGAGGCTTGATGATGCTGTATATCTATGCTCCACAGTTTAACTGCACAAATGTTGGAATGTAGTTTCATGTCCACAGACCCACGTGGCCATTTTTCTTGATTGTAGCTCATACAGAGTTTCACCAGTCAGTGAATCATAACATGCCCAATTCTGTACCTTTCAATGTGTAATTGGTTTGAAATGGCCCTTAAAATAGGTCACTCAATTTCATTTGGTACATGGAATGAGTAGACCAGAAAAAGAGAGAAAATTACTTTGGGAAAGGATTTATGACTTAATTTGTAGTAACAGTTGAGAGTTGCTTGATTTCTTGATCTGTTAGTAACATTACACCATGCCTTGCGTAATGTCACTGTAAAAGAGAATTCTCCAAAATTTAGATGAGAATTTCACTTTAAGTCACCAATACTATGGCTGTTTGCCAGTATTTGATCTTCTGATTTAACTGATTACTTTTTACATGTCATGTCACTATTTAAAAAACGAAAAGGCAGCAAGGATTGGATTTTGCCAAATGAGAGCAAGTCCCAACATCAGTTTCAAATTGAGGTCATAAGGTCAGACAGGCAGTTGGCGGGACTCCCACAGTGATTTTCCAAGCTGCATCCAATAATATCTGGTAGGCATGGAAGCTAGTCATTACAGGTGGTGGGTGAAAGGAACAAAAACTAAAATTGCAGGCGAAACTCAGGAGGTCTGGCAGCATCTGTGGGAAGAAGCCATAGTTAACATTTCAAGTCCAGTAACTCTTCATCAGAAGTCATCATCTGTTGTTGTTTCAGATCTCCAGCATCCATCGTTCTTTGTTTTATTATGGTGATGTTTGATGAAAGGCAGTTTGATGAAAGGCACAATTTTAAAGACCAATGTGCAATCTTCATACAGGCTGCAAATCTAGAAGGCATTGAAAGAGTTTGCAAGGTAAAATAACTGTGGGGAACTAAACAGAAACAAGGGAAGGAAGGCTTCACAGTTCAGTGAAACCTCCCTGGAAATGCCTCTTTAGGAATTGAGGGATAAAAAGAGATTTTCTGTTCACAGTGGATGAGAGGGGGAGACCAGCAAACCTCAGGATGAAGGCGTAGCTGGAGATGCTGAGCAACCTCAAAATGTACATGCATTATTCATCATGTTTGCACAGTACTAAAAACATTTCGGTTACCTCATGTACTCTGGCAAGAACAGTAACATGCATAATGCATTGCATGTCTTAAATTCAACCTTAACCCATGAAGTGAGCCAGCCAACACATGCATTGGGCATAACTATGGACAATAGAATAGAATTGTAGAATCTTTCAGTACGAAAGGAGGCCATCTGACCCATTATGGCTGTACTGGCTCCTGAAAGAACTACCCAGCTAGTCCTACTCTCCAGCTCTATCTCCTTAGCCCTCTAAATTCATCACTTTCAAATATTTTACGATCTCTTTTGAAACCTCCTATGGAATCCATCTCCACCACTCTCTCAGGCAGCGCATTCCAAAACCTAACAACTGTCTGAGTAAAGACGTTTCTCTTGATCTCACTCCTAACGTTTTTGCTGACAATCTAATAATTGTGACCCCTTCGTTCTTGACATACCAAGTAGTGGAAACAGAATATCCTTCTTTACCATATCAAAATTATTCATAATTTTGAACACCTCAGTAAGGTCACTTAATCTTCTCTGTTCCAGGGAGATTTCTCTCTGTTCTTTCCTTGTATCTAACATCCTTCATTCCTGGTATCATTCCAGTAAATCCCCTCTGGATTCTTTCCAGGGCTTTAACATCCTTCATTAAATAAGGTCCCCAGAACTGAATGCAATACTCCAATTCTGCTCTGACTACTGATTTGTAGAGGTGTAGCATTACTTCTTGCTTTTATATTCTATGCCTTTACTTATAAACCCAAAGATCCTATAACCCTTCTCAACAATTATTTCAGCTTCCCTGGCTACCTTCAGAGAATCATGCATATGAATCCCAAGGTCCCTCTGCTCCTGTACTCCTCTAAAAGTTATACCATTGAGCCTGTACTATCTCTCGTGTTTCTTCTACCAAAACGCAGTACCTGTCATTTCTCTGCATTGAAATCCACTTGCCAGGTGTCTGCTCATTTGGCCAACTTGTCAGTGGCTCTCCAAAGTTGCTCAGCATCATCCTCACAAATCATTATACTCCCTAGCTTAGTATTATCTGAAAATTTAGAGATTTTGTCCTTAACACCACATCTCCAAATTGTTTATATAAATCAGAAAAAGCAACACCCGATCCTTGGCGAACACCACTAGTCACCAATCTGAGAAATGCCCATTTATACCAACAGAGGACAACTGAGAGGGAGAGGCATCACTTCAGTGCATACATTAGAGCCTGGAAGCAGTCACCTGCACTGAGGAGCAGATCGTCTTGGGCCTGGTATCAAGGAGTACTTAAGGGGGAGGGTGAGCAGCCAGAAGTCATTGTGCATTTTGCCCGTCAGGAGTATTGTGTTCAGTTTTGGTTATCTTGCTATAGGAAGGATGTTATTAAACTAGAAAGAGTGCAGAAGAAATTTACAAGGATGTTGCCAGGACTCAAGCAACTGAGTTACAGGGAGAGTTGGACAAGCAAGGAGTTTTTTCTTTAGAGTGTAGGAGACTGAGGGGAGGATCGTACAGAAGTGTATAAGATCATAAAAGGCATAGGTAGGGTGAATGCCCTCGGTCTTTTTCCCAGGGTTAGGGAATCAAGGACTAGAGGGCTTCAGTTTAAGGTAAGAGGGGAAAGAATACATGGGAACCTGAGGGGCAACATTTTTACACAGAGGGTGGTTCACAAATGGAATGAGCTGCCAGTGGAGGTGGTTGAGCCAGGTACATTGACAACAACTAAAAGGCATTTGAATGCATACATGGCTACGAAAGATTTACAAGGATATGGGCCAAGTGCAGGGAATTGGGGTTAGCATGGATGGACATTTTGGTCAGCATGGACCCGTTTGGCTGAAGGGCTTGTCTCCGTGCTAAAGGAGTCTATACCTAGCATCTGTTTCCTACATTTTAGCCAACTTCTGTTTCATACTGCCAAGGACCCATCAATCCCAAACATTTCTAATTTGCTATCCAACATGTCTCTGTTTCAAATGCTTCCTGAAAGTCCAAATAGACATCTACTGCGTTATCCCCATCCATTGCCTGTGGCACCTCGTTAAAGAATTCAGTTAAATTTGTCAGATATGACCTGTCCTTGACAAAGCAATATTGACTGTCTAGTGTTAGCTGATTTTTCTCAAAGTGTATATTTACCTGTATTATGGGCTCCATCAGTTTTTTCAGTATTGATTCTGTCATTTTCTGGGTTATCCTTTGTCCCTTTCTTAAACAGCAGTGTCACATCTGCAATCCTCCAGCCCCACAGCGCTAGTCTTGTGTTCAGAGGGGCCTGGAAAATTTCTGTCAACGGCTCTGCATTTTGCTCATTTAACTCTCTCAAAAATATAGGATGCATCCCGTCAGAGCCTGGCAACTTCTCTACCTCAAGTGCTGCCAGCCTTTTAACACATCGTCTTTATCCAACACTATACTGTTCGGTTGCTTAACACCCATGTTTTCAACTAGTTCATTGTCACCATCTTCTAATTTGGTAAAGATCAGCAAAATATTCATTTACTACTTCTACCAGATCCTTTACTTCAGTGAGCAGATTACTGTTCTTGTTCCTTGTGGGTTCCACTCTATCCTTGCCTAATGTTTTGCTATTAATTTGCTAAAAGAACATTTTACAATTTGTTTTAGTACAGCCTGCCATCCTTTCTTCATGCTTTCTCTTGGGCTTCCTTATTCCAGCCTTGGCTTCTTTCCTGCATTTGAGATATTCGTCCTGATTTCTATGTTATTATTATTACGAATTGCATCATATGCCACCTTTTTCTTCTTTATTTTCTCATCAACATCCTTAGTCATTCAGGGTACAGCATGGAGGCTCATTGGTTGGCACTGCTGCCTCACAGCGCCGGGGACCTACGGACGACTGTGTGGAGTTTGTACGTTCTTCGTGTCTGCGTGAGTTCTCTCCAGGCGCTACAGTTTCCTCCCACAGTCCAGAGATGTGCAGATTAGGTGAATGGGCCATGCCAAATTGCCCATAGTGTCTAGGGATGTGTAGGTTAGGTGGATTAGCCATGGGAAATGCAGGGTTAAGGAGATAGGGTCTGTGTGAGATGGTCTACAGAGCATCAGTGTGGACTCAATGGACCGAATGGCCTGCTTCCATACTGTAGTGAATCTATGAATGAATCAATCAAATCAATCTAGGGTACTCCAGCTTTGGATATGCTGTATTTATTATACATGGGTATGTACACAGCTTGAACTCTAGTCATCTCCCTTTTGAAATTCTACCATTTTTCATCCACTCTTTTATCCACCAAAATGCATTTCAAATGTGCTCCAGTTCAATTTTTAGAACCCCAAAATCTGCCCTTTTCCAGTCTGGGATTTTAATTATTGACTGATCTTTATCCTTTTCCAACTTGATATTGAAACTTATCGTTAGACAAGTTTTCACATTGATGTAAAAAGTTCTCTCACAATGGAGACCCATAGTCCAAGGTAAATAATGCAATAACCGTTCAAGTTGCATAATGTTGGACATGTCAATTGGCAAAGACAGACAAGCAAAACTATACTAGACATGAGTAACATTTCCGTATGTTGAAGAAGCATGCTCATAATGTTAGGGAATGGAGGAGAACAGGAAGTGATATGTCCTTCAAAATGAAATGTAATCAAGGAAGGAGGACACAATTGAGATATGATGAGTTACAGCAGCCTGCTCGATTAGCATCCCATCCACCACCTTAAACATTCACTCACTGGCATGCAGTCGCAACAGGATATATCATCTACAAGATGCACAGCACCAATTTGCTAAGGCACTTTCAACAGTGCCTTACAAATTTGATCAAATACCGCCTAGAAGAACAAGAGCAGCAGTTACGTGGAAACTTTACCACCTGCAAGTTCCCTTTCATTTCACACTAAACAGAAAGGCTGCCTGGAGCTTATGAAGACTTTTAAGTCGCCACTTTGCATTCACAGCAGATCTTCAACTCCTTTGACAGTAACAGAAACAGCCTTTCACTTTTACACAAGTGGACTGTTAACTGATGTTGAACACTTAATTTGGAGAACTTGAAAAGAAAGGCCTGAAATGAGGCAGTCATGGAACGAGCTCTGGGAATCATCTAATGATGGGATTGGTGAGATAGTAATGATGTTTAATGAAAGGACCCCAAGGCTACTTCTAGGGATGTTTCACAGTATCTCAGGAGAAACATGTCAAGAGTCTTCCTGGCAAGAACATTAACATCCATTGAGATAAGCCTATAGCCACTTGGTCTTAACTCCTATTCAACTCACGTTCCTCTTCAGAAAAGGTGGTGTGTTCAATGTAGTTATCCATCTCCAATGCAACTGTCCCCTAAGAACTTAACCAGATTTTGCAGAGTGCAGTTGAGTATATAATACGCCAGATACTTGATGGATCATATTGGAAGACTCTTCCAGATCTATACCAGCAAATGAACCTCATTTTCAAATGTTCAGTGGCCTGTGTGATGGTTGTCCTTGTAGTGACATAACAACTTTTGGTGCATACCCTTTGTCACACAGTAGCCATCCACTAAGATTTAGCCTAAAGAGCTGAGGCATACCAGTTGTCCTGGGATAGCAGACTTCTCGCATCTTCCCAGGAGCTATGGACACAACAAAGCTTGCAGGCTGCTTGCATGCTCAGTGAATGGAATGCCTTCCTGTTAGTAAAAGGATCTGCTACTCTGCAGGAACCTTTATAACCATATGTGCAATAATTTATCCCCTGCATTGAGAGAATGCAATGAAAGGATTGAAGCCCATTGAGCCAAATTGGTGCTGCGCCTGATGTATTCATATGGTACATAGCATTTATCACCTGCTTGATGCAATGACAGGTTGCTGGCTGGGAGTGCCCGCAAAATTCCAAACCTGGTGTAAATGTTGGATGTCACGATCATATTCACCATGACTGGTAAACGGTGGCTATCACATCTCAGTGACCTCAACTGCTGTTACATCATTCCACATAAGTTTGCTACCACCTGTCTGGACTGAATATAGTCTTCTGGGACATTGACGTTCAGACCTCTCCATGAAGTAAGCCTCTGTTTGTCTGTGAACTCTTTCAGCTGGATAGCGCTTTCTCTGAACACTAGCCTACAGTATTGCCCCCATGCACTCTCCTTGTCCACATCCCATTGCACTCTCATGATGCTGGTACATGCCTGGCTATTCCATACACTTTATGTGGGTGTACTGACACCTGTCTCTCCCACACTCCTTTTCATTGCAGGAATCAGACTTATTCAGAGGATCAAACCGCTGAGATGCGAAATCTTCATGGATTAATGCTTTTCAAATGTCTAATACTGTATATACTAGCAGTGTTGGACCTGAGTGACACAATCCATTTTATTGAGGGTTCACTTTCTGTCGTTCCTGCTGACTTTCAAGTCTTTTCTTACGAACCTCTAATCTGATGCCGTCACCACTATTTTACCAGCACCACTACCTCCAAGCCCATTGCCACTGGGCAAATAAATATCCATCCCCATGACACCAGAGCCTTAGCACAAATTTAGTTCAAATAAATTTTAAGTTCAGAATGTATTTTTTTTCTTGTATAGAATCATGTGAATCATGGAATAATTCAGCATAGAGTAAGGACATTCATGCCATTCAAGCTCATCGTGTCCGTGCAAGCTCTTTGAAGGCTATGCAATTAGTCCCACTCTTCTTTCCCCTTGGCACATTGCAGAAAATGCGCATCTTCAGTTTCTTTTCAAATATGGAAGCCCCAATAATATGATGTGTGCGCATAAAAGCAGTGAGAAAGTGAAAGCTTCCTGCTATGACAGTTGAATACATGCTAAACTCTATAATTGATGAACTTAAAGTAACTGAAAGCACATTTCTTTTAAATATTCTGCAACTAATTATTGCCAATAATATTCAAAAGTTCAGACCTTTAAATTAGTGTCTTATTTTCTTATTGAAAAATTTATTATCCTTCTCTATTTACTTCCCACAGTACCTATTAAACTGAGGCACAGTTAATCTGAGAGCAGGGTAGAAATATATGTTATGAAACAAGGTTTGAGTTATATATTGGTGACGCTAGATATTTTCACACTGTGATATTGACCAAGTACTCACTGTTTACAGGAGTTCCTCTTGTCTTCTGTTTTTGGATATCTTGAACCAAGTGGAAATTCTGTATTCGTAAATCAGCGAACTCTTTACAATTCTCGTTTCGATCGCCCTACGCCTTTAGCTTATGCTGTATATTATCTTTGAATAAAAGAACTGGATAACAGATTTCTCCATTAAATTAAGTGATTTAATGGCCATATTTTAACGTCCTTTTCTTCAGTTTCAATGAAGAACTCCCCTTGGAGAACAGGACTTTAATACGTTGCTGCAAACTGTCAAAACCTAAGTTGTAAACTAGTTCATCCAACTTGTGTGTCAGTCATATAACCAACTGTCGCCAATTCTACTGCATTGAAGCAATACACAGGAGTTATTTCATGGAGTAGAGCATTTCCTTAAAATTTTACGGCAGTTTTTCAGGGATTTTGGTATGAAGCTAATTTATTCAGGTTTTAACAAAGCTGCACAAAATATTAATCAATAAGGCAGGAGAATTGGAAAAGGAACCTGACTCTCAAATTGGTTGTACATTAGCTAAATGGTCATGAACAGATTTTCTACAATAGCCAGTATCCATAATACTGTAATAAATGCAAGTTTCAGCATTATTTCGCGAAGTTAGAATTCTGCTATTGATAATAGTCTCTTAATTCTGAAAATAAAATCAAACTGATTGAAAAAAACGCATTCAAAAATGATTAGACCTTTCAACTTAACAAATGTCAAATTTTATTTTCAAGAAGTACCTGCAGTAAATATGTACGTTCAAGTTAAAGGCATAAACATCTCTAACCTATTTACTGGTATTGAAGCTACTTTGTTGTAACTCAATAAATTGAAACCAAATATATATACTCAAATAAACGGACACAGTTCAAATTTATAAAAGGAATAATGCATTGACAGTTTAAGTTTAGAGTTATAGAAATCTACAACACAGAAAATGATCCTTCGGCCCATCAGGTCCACGCTAGTCAGCTATGTTACAATTCTAGAGTATGTGGCAATCTCAGACAAGTAATTTATTTATTTAAGGATCTTTGTATAATGCCTCTAATGATCCCTCTCTTTGTCAAACTAAATAATTCTGGGCTGCCTCACCTCTCTCCCCATAGTTCAGATGCATCAGGAGTTTGGCTTCTGCTTTCAGAATTGTTCCCAATGCCTGGACTTATGATCAGAATTGAACATCATACTTCTGGAGTTATAAACATGTGGCAAAGATGATTTGGAGAGGCAGTGAGTCAGATGATTTGGAAAAAAAACTATAGGAGTGAGATATTATATGAGGGACTGAGTGATCGAGAGGAAAAATTAGAATTAAAACCAGAATTGGAATTAAATATGCATTTAGGTTTTCTATACTTACTTCTACAGTGTCAGTAAATAAAAGCAGTCTGCAGATTAATCTGCATGCTCAATCACAGAATGTTGCATAAACCAAACTAATGGACGAAATAATGATTATAACTTAGAACAGATGGTGATTTTCTTCACCATCTAGGCAATCAACATTATTTGAAAATAGGATTAAAAATATTGCAATGGAGAGTGAAAAATATATGGAAAATAAACTTTTTGCTTTCTTTATTTCCAGAGCCCATTGGATGGTTTCTGGAAGTCTGTTGCCACAGTTGTCCCTAAGGAGCCCAAAGAGATCCGGATTCTGAATCCTTATTTCATCCGTGAAGCAGCTTTCACATTTATTGGCCTCCCAGTCAACAACGGGATGATGGGTCGTGGGGTGAGTAAATATATTATGGCTATTTCTGAAGTAGATTGGACTGCCTAATTTATCTCTATGGAATCTTGAGAAAAATATATTGTAGTTGAACATGGTGTAATTACAGTTCAAGAACAGAACATAAATGTACAACACTGTGCAAAGGAATGATTTACACTACCATTTCTACATGCTAAATTTCCACAAAGAGGGTACCATGGGGGAATAAGTCACTTCAGTTGCTCTCATGCACCACCTAATGGCCTCTCCATGTGGCAATAGCAGAGGTTATTGAAACCATTAAAGGAAACTACAAAGCATAGTGACGGGATAAATAAGCAGAACAAGCAAAATCAAGCAACCACTAGTTCTTTTGTGCAGGGGGAGAAGGTAATAGAGTTGCCAGCATAATACGCAGCTCTTCAGTTAGATTTACGTAAGACCAGGCCTTAACGGTACACATAAAAACTGCAAAACCCAAGCAGACAATATATTATGCACTTAGCACAAATAGCACAGCTTCATAAAAGTAGAGATGTTAAGTACATTTTTCACTTTCAGTGATCACAATAAGAGCATTGGTATAACTTACACAGTAGTGATATTTCATAAACTGGCAGGTATAAACAATATTATTTTAGACTACAGGAATTGAAATCAACTAATTTTTATAACTGCATGATTTGGATGCCTACTGTTCAGATAACTGAAATACTATTTAAAGAAGGACAAATAAAATGTGTTCTCCCTAAACATGAGAAGGTTTTAGTTGTAGCTCTTGTTACCCAGTAAGAAAGTTTCCAGGTTCTCAGCCTGGTGATTTCTCTACAAGGGTGGGGAATTTGGGTGCCAATAAACAAGAACATAATAAATATGAATAAGACTAGACCATATGGCCCCTTGAGGCACTGTTATTCAAAGATACGATGGCTGATCCTCAACCTCAACTCCACTTGTAAACATGTAATGTTGGAGTCTACAGGGTGCTATGATTTCCATGCCCACATCTAAAAAGTTGGCTGGAGGTCTGCCCAAGGGAAGAATGGCTGCATGACTGTTCATAAACAGTCAATTTGTCATTAACGGACTAGAGGCAGGATATGACTTCCTCAGGGATTGGAATTCCCACCTCAGAGAGCTGCTGGCCAATCACATGGCTGGCACCTCTGTGGTCCCTTTATGTCAGGTGTGGAAACAGAGACCCCTACCAGGTTCACAAACAGTCCCCAGTGGAGATTGTCGCTGGATCTGAATAAGAAGGTAAATGGGATGGATTTTATCAGTTTTTGCAAGCCTTAATGTGTGGGAAAGGATGCTGGGTATGCAAGTCTGTGGAAGGGCATAGGGAGAAATGTAAATCTTGGACAGGTATGCCTCTGATGGGCACAGGGGCCCACATAGAAGGTTCTGTACAGCTGAAGCTGCTGGGCTTCCCACACTGCCTGCGGCACAACTTGTAATGTGGGTAAATTAGTAGCAGGGGTGGAGAAAGACCATTATGACACTATTAATAGCTACCTGAAGGGCGCAATGAGCCAGAGAGTACCCGGCAATTTCACTGGTTCCTGCAAAATTTCTTACAGATCAGGAGCGGGAGGGAAGGCCACATGCTGGATTTTACTAGCCAACACTGCCAGAAGAGGAGATAAAATTCAGGCCTAAATCCAGGGAGGCATTCAAAAAGGAAAAGAATCAGCTTTTGATTCTACAGAGCAAGGTTTATAAGTTTCAAGTATGCAAACTGAAATGACAATTGATATATCAGGCTTTAAAAAATGCATATGAATGATTGAGCAAGGTCAATCTTATGGATCTTGTACATTGAAATTATTCTTTATAAAAATTAATCAAAACCTATTCTGGATCATCAAGTTATTACATATGTTGCATCTATGATTGGGCAGTTTATCATTATGATGGATTGTTTTTTTTTCCCCTTTGTAACTTTTTAATTATATTTTTGAAGACAGGATATATTCAGCTTATATTCAGCATTTCCATTAGTCAAAGTTAAATTGAAACATAACAGCATTAGAAGCACAAAATGTACCAGCTGGAAAGCAAACCTTTATGTCCATATAGTCTGCAGTGTTTAATTTAGTTATTAATATATAAATGATATATCAAAGCAGTATAAAAAATTAGTGAAACAATGTGAAACTTGAAATGGCAGCTTGATGGAGAAAGCTCCAGACTTTGTGGGCAGAATTTGATCCAGCCCACAAGAGTAGAATCATAGAATCCCTACAGAGTGGAAGCAAGCCATTTGTAGCTGCAGCTGAGCGCAGTCCCAACATTTGCCACCACTCTGGCTAGTGCTACTGGGTCTAAAGAGCTGCCACCCTTTTGATCGTTAAACATAATTTTGTGAGAGTTAAAACATGGGAAGTAAACTTTAAAGACTTCAAACAAAATTTAAAGCAGTCATACATTTTATCCTTTACCACACATCTTTTCCTAATACTGAACAACAGAATGTTTTTTGTGTTTTCAGTGTTTTTACTTCAATTGTACTGTAAACAGTTTTTTAATTGATTAAGAAGATTTTGTAACTCATTCATTCCTTGGACTCCTCTAACTCTGTTTCACTTCTAATTTAAAAAATCAGTAATTTATTGCTGTCTTTTTTTTGTTTCAGTGCACCTTCTGCGAACATACTTTGCTGTTGAAAAGCACAAAAATTAATTTCTTACACTGAGTTGTTGTAATGTGAAAAATTTGAGAACATTTAGATTGTTTTCTGTTGGTAAAGATGGGCAATACAGAATACCCAATTTTAGTGATACAATCAGGCCTTTATTTTGGTTTGTTTTGAGGTAGATTTATTTTGATTTAGTGTAGGATTGATTTAATGTAACTTTAATTTGATTCTGAAATTGGAATTAATTAGATTAGATTGATTTGGTTTTCAGATTTGCTTGTTTGGATTTAAGTTTTAACTGGAATGATTTGAAGTTTTCTTTAGATTGGATTAAATTAATTTGATTTTCCTTCAGTTGGTTATGAGTGAAGGTAAATTGTATTTATCGAGCTTCGATTGTCAGATTTATTTCTTCGCATCAAACTGAACAAAATAAAAAATTGAGGGTCAAATTTATTAATTGAAGAGTAAATTTCTATATTCCAGCTTTTATTTGACAGCTTTGGATTCCTGCAGACTTTGATATTTAAGTTCAAGATCCAGTGCTTTA
This sequence comes from Rhincodon typus, assembly GCF_021869965.1. Classification (NCBI taxonomy): domain Eukaryota; kingdom Metazoa; phylum Chordata; class Chondrichthyes; order Orectolobiformes; family Rhincodontidae; genus Rhincodon; species Rhincodon typus. The sequence continues at coordinate 56,576,791 of NC_063341.1, read as the reverse complement.
ATTTTCCTTAGCCTAGATCCATATGATGGAGCACTCAACTTAGCAATGTGTTTCTGTCTGAGGTTTTTTGCTGCCTTCAAGATTAACAGTGTTGTCAGGATAATGAAAAGCGAAAAGACTGGCAGATGCGAGAAATCAGAAAGAAAAACAGAAATTGTTGGAAAAACTCAGCAGGTCTGACAGCATCTGTGGAGAGAAAGCAGAATTAACATTTCAAGTCCAGTGACCCTTCTTCAGAACTGTTCTGGTAGATCTGCTGAGTTGTTTCTGCAATTTCTCATTTTGTCAGGATAATATTTAGGAGCACTAATGGCAGTCTGGAGGTATTGATGACTTTACTTATCTTCTCTGTTGTAGAAAGCCGTGGGGAGTGTAAAAAGAAGTAATATTGGGAGAAAATACTGGTGATAAAGATGTTTTCAGATAATCATATCTCAGAAAATTAATTTAATACAATTTATCATGTCCACAACGTGAATTTTATCTGAGGAGAGCTGGGTGATGATCCTGACGGTGGTCTGATAAATCTGCTCAGTTATGTTTTCATGGAGTTTCTGCTAGTCTGCAATTTTAAGGCAGAACAATTTAGCTAGACAAAACTTTCAAGTTATTGTACTTCTATACAGTGCCACGACTCTAGGAATGCGAGACCCCATTAATCATTCCAACTCTAACAATGCAAGAATGAAATTGCGTCCTGAAGTTTTTACTGGAAGATGGAAGAGAAATAAAAAACTAAAACTGCATCAGGTTCAGAGGGTAAATCTTAACCTCATCTATGTTTATTTAAACATATGGAATCAATGGAACTACTAAGCTTTTAGTAGGGCAAAGAATATTGGCCTTTTGATTTACAGAGTGCCAAAACACAAATGTCCTCAAGAATATGATTATAAAATTCTTGAAAATAGATTGATTTGATTGATTGCTGACCCAAGAACTTGGGTCTTGCAAGATTCATGTTTTAAAAGCATTGTTCCACACAAGTCCATTTTCATAAAGTAACATTTAAAAACTGTTAATTTGTGTTTTGAACAAAGTGTTTTCAAACTGCTACTAATGATGCTCTTACTGGAAATTTCAATCCAGTTTGAAACTGCCTTGAAACGCAGTGCGGTTTCTCCAGTCTTCATCACCACATTCCTCCTCTATGTCACCATTTTGTGAACAGAACAATTTTTAAATTCTGTTTTCAACTGAAGTAACGGTGACCAAATGTTTATTTCAACAATCCTTATTCAGGGTTTGAACTTGTACTAAATCCCAAAAATTAAGATCTTAGAAGGAGTTAATGAGAAGTCATTTTGTCCAGCCTGTTTAAGTACGCGTGTAACATTACAGATACATTCAAGTAGTTGTTATATGTTTACTGAGGTTAAAATGATTTGAAAGTTAGTTACTTCAAGCACCTCCTCTCTTTCCTTTAGATGTTTAAGTACGCGTGCATGATGCACCACTCCTCAGCTAAATACACACAGAGAACCTTTGTTCAGTCCTTCACAGTAGCAATATTGAGCAGCTCCATGGATGACCCCTGCATTACTTTGGGAAGTGATTATTCTTTGTTGTGCATCCTTTCTGATGATACCACTGAGATTAGAATCCCTTAGCAAAAGGATATGCGAAGGTAGACTTGTATTTCCATCGTGCTGTTGTGTAGCCATTGTATGGCTACATTGGGTAGAAGGTAATTGACGTGTTTTGCAGGCGTTTCAAAATTCTGAAAGAACAAATGAAACCATTTCTTTCTTTCTTGGCTGAAATTTTCTTCAGAATGATATCATCTATCTAATGCATCACCTTCCGCACTGAGCTTCCTTGTCATTAGTCAACATTAGTGAATGAATCAGGAGGAGAGCATTTCAGACAGTCTTATCTTTAAGCTGATCAGAAGGTTAGGAATGGTCTCACCCATCATGGATCATTTTACACAGTTTAGCATTATGCGCAATACCCTGAGGAGGCCACAATTAGGTGAGCAAAGTAGAAAGATTGGAGCTGCCAATACATGATTAAAGTAAATTGGTAAGGTATTGACGGAAAAGACAAATAATAATGGATTATTTACTGAATTCTAATGCTCAAAAGTGTGGCAGGGTAGAGCATCACATTGGACCTCCCACCCACTCTACTGCAGTATATTGCAATCAGTTCTTAGTTGTTGTTTTCTACATTTTGAGTTTTCAATTTCTTTTGTATCACATAACTATACATGCAGTAGAGGATGTGTAATTTTCTGTGCTCACTAAGAACTGGGTAGAAACAACCAAAGTCAATTTAGACAGCATCAATTCAGTTCAGTTGTAAATGGGAACATTTGTATTTATTTTGTCTGGGAGTGGGGTCAGGCATCTTTAAGAGTGAGTAATCCCCCACCCCGCCAATGAGAAAACCTGCCAAATCAAGTGCCAATCAGGTATTTAGGTATTGACCGGCAAGCGTCTTGACCTAAATAAAAAAACCCATAGAACTGCAGATGCTGCAAATCGAGAACAAAAACAGAAATTGCTGGAGAAACTCAGCGGGTCTGGCAGCATCTATGGAGAAAAAGCAGAGTTAACTTTTAAGATCCAGTGACCCTTCTTCAGACCTGCAAAACTGGACCCAAAGTGCTGCTCCCTGTCCACAGATGCTGCTAGATCCGCTGAGTTTCTCAGCAATTTCTGTTTACGTTTCTTGACCTGTCCAGTGCCATAGCCAGAAGGTGCTGAAATCTGCCTGAAGCTGTGAATCAATCTGCCAGCCACTCAGAGCTGCAGACAATTGGAGGCCCAGTCTGCTCAGCTATAAAGACTGGAGATGGCAAGAAGGTAAGTTTTATTGGGAACAGGCACCACAGGGTGGGGATCGCAGGGAGAGGTTGATTGCGGGGTGGAGCCAAGATCAAGGGGGTGATATTCATCCCAAATCTGTACCCATAATTAACCCAAATTAAGGCAAGTGGAAGTCCACAACCCAGCAGGCAGGCCACCCCACCCTGTTTTCCCCATTTGGACGGCAGCTACTTTTCTCATCTGCCAGGAAGGTAGGTAATTAGCATGGTGGCGGGTAAGGCTCTGAAGAGTCTTTAACTGACCATTTAGGGGCCTTAAATTGATGGTGAGTTGGAGTGTCGTCCATGGACCTTCTTGCCAAGAACTCAATTGCTGAGGCGTCAGGAAGGGAGCAGGTATTTCTCACATGTCATCCTCCAGATTATTTGCCCTTACGACACCGCAGCACCCCTCTCCCCATCCCTGGCCTTTTCTAGGGAGTGGAAAATTCTGCACAAAGTGTCTTTATGGATTACATGAAATATTGAATAGGGCTTTTAATGCAAGATATTCTATTTCAGTCAAATAAGATTTTTATGTAAGATTTTACGGTGTTTGTTTATTTTTCAATATATGGTGAATATTATATTTATATATATCTATTTTATATCTGAGAGAACACAGATCAACAACAGCACAGATAGGGTTAATCCAAAGAAGCCAATCCCTAGAACTGCATTTGCAGTCGAGTATGGTGGGAGCTCTTGCTAAAATCGTAACTTTGGACAGCATGTAAGTAGGAATTCTGCAGTAATCTATACTAGAAATGTTTTGAGGAAGCAATGATGCGATTAGTTAATATTGCTTAAGACTTAGCTTTTGATTGTCACTTTGTCACTTTTTAAAAATAAATCTCTCAGTGAAGGAATCTGATCATTGTGCATTAGCTAATTGCACTTAGCTGTCAACATACCTGTCATAGTTTGTACGAAGGGAGGCTGTTGTTGCAGTTCAGGCCTATGCCCAACACTTTGCTTGTACAGTGTAATTCCTATAACTAGACCAAGACCTAAATTATCCTGATATTTGCCCCTTTTCAGTCTGGTTGAGGATCATTGAAGGAGGAAATTGCTGTCTATAAAATATCCAATAAAATATTGTCCAGAGCATTATTGTGCAAAGCATTTGCATGAATCTCTCTGTTGTCCATCTTGAATTGAAGCAGTCAGGATTGCCAGGCAGCTGTCAATAAGCAGAAATGTATTAAAGACACTGTTTGGGAATTCTCTAGCTTCTGCTTTGATTCGGAGTGAGAACATGATTTAGTTTATGCCTTGCCAATCTGAAATTTTGTGATAGATTCAGCATAACTCCTAGTGCAATGGTCTTCTCAATGTTTACATTGTTAAATATTTAATAAGAGATAATGGTATTTTCCTAAAGGTATGGGAGGAATATAATGAGAAGAAGCAGTTTATCAGACAACATTGGAGATCTCTGAGGTCTACCTAGAGATAGCCATGTCACTTTATTTACAAACCAAGGTGGTGATATCTCAACCTCACCAGTGTTTAATAGGGCCAAGATTTTCTTGGGGAAACAAAAAAGCTGTGCCAGTTGTTTGCTATGGGCCCAGATGCCACCTTAAACAGAGGAATCATTATGCAAGTGACAGTCACTATGGCACTCAACTTCTTTGGGTACTGGTCCCTTTTAATTGTACTTGGGTTCTGTGCTACAGGTTTACTTCTGCAGAACACATATAGCATCAGCAAATTCACTGTCCAGTAAGTTAAATGAATGGTGAGTGATGTTATACAGAGGAGATGAATAAGACTTCCTGGAGGGGTGGCTTAGAAGTAATAAGAATGCTAAGTGTTACACAGTTGAGAAAGTGCATTGATTCTCATGGTCCACTACTGCCAGGGTTGCTACACAAACTTTAGTCAAAGTATGCAGGGTCCCCAATTTACCTCGCTATTGGAACCAGAATAACAGGGAACACTGACCAGATTCCTGTATTTAATAAGAACTACTATTTAATACAGATAAGTAATTTGTAATCACAAGTAAATATCTGTGAACTATACCATATCACTGTACTAGTTAAAACTCTAACCCCTTTTAATACCCCTACGTTCGTGTACACACACATGGCTTTAGATGGAGGAAATAAACTGGCAGCTACAGTTCCACAATACCAGTCCACAGAATTTGTTGAGATAATCCTTTTGGCTTGCTAGGTCTTCCTGTTCTGTAGTCTTCTTTCTCCAGGTTCTTTCAATTCTTTGCAGGAGGCAAGGGCGAATGGTATGCTAACTACAAAGTCTCTTGGTTACTGGTCAAACAAAAACTTACAGTGATTGTTGGCTGAAACTAACTGGCTTTCTTCAGGCTTAAGGGAATTTTTATTGTGCAGAAATAGACACACAAGCTGCACTTCAAGCAGTCCAAAGTCTTCTCTCTGTGCCATTCACACTCACAAGCTGTTCACCTGCCGCAGAACAAATCCCAGAGTTGTCGCTAGAATGATTATGTTTGGCGTCCATGATTTGTCACAGTTTCACAAATCAATCAGCTCCCTGTTGCCTGCCAAATCTCATTCTGCGCTTGGATCCTGGTGCTGTGCCATCTACAAATGTCTCACCCCACTACTACCCACTGCTTGAACAAAGCAGCAATGAAAACACCACACACTGTGAGTTTCAGTAACTTGTTTATAAAAGTGCAGCAATCTTTTCTACAATTCTCAGTAATAAAACGGTCCTTTTTTCATTTTTGACCACAGTCGAAAATACAGTAAATAAAATGGCACAATCTTTACATAATTGAGCTTACATGGTTGGGGGAAGGATTGATTGTGGTTACAGGGGAGTGTAAACCAGGTTACATACAAGATGAGATAGCAGGAGAAGGGTCTAGGCCCAAAACGTCAGCCTTCCTGCTCCTCTGATGCTGCTTGGCCTGCTGTGTTCATCTAGCTCTACACCTTGTTATCTTACATACAACCTCACTCAGCCATTGGACCTCTTAAATTCACCCGAGTGGGACGATGGGACCTCATTTAAATGTGTCGTTTGAAGGACAGTGCCTCTTACAGCGTATCACTAACTTGGTGCTGCAGTTGAGTGTCAAATTAACATTTCACTTGTTTATATCTCTGGAATGAGGCTTGAATACATGGCCAACCGCTCCATTTCACTTGTGATATTCACCACCATAGATTAGCCCACTGACTTCAACTATCTGACCAATCACCAGAACTCTTGAAACTGTACCCCAGTAATAGCTAACACGTTCAGAAGATGAAGAGAAGGCAAATGAGTTATTGAGCAAAAAAAAATGTATATGGAATTGCATACTTCTTTAGAATTATGGAGGTGCTCAATATGTTAGAGGTGGTGAAAATGTTTCTACTTTTCACAAGCCCTAACCTAGGCACCATAAAGATGTATTCTTTCTTTAGCTCTAGAGAAATAGGAGTATGAATGACGTTTTTTCTTTCATCTGAGCAACACTGGTCTCTAGTTCTAGATTTTCCCACAAGAGAAAATATCCTTTCCACATGAAGCTGACAAGACCACTTGCGTTTCAATTTTAATCTTCTAAACTTCTTCCTGAGGTCATATGTAGCAAAATTGTCAGAAGCATGTCATCAGATGAATTACTGGTACTCTCAGGGTTTCTGTGCTGTAGAAGGATTTAAAACAGCTAATAAAGAAATGGAAATTGAAGGTTAAAGAAAACACATCTTTAGGGCAGAGTTTTACATCCCTTGAGCAGAATATGGTAGTGACAGGAAATGTAGGAAACTATAGCGAAAATTAATATCAGAAGTTCGATATCAACGAAAAGTTCTGATTTTCTCTTAACGTTTAAATAGTTCAAGATAATGCTTATGAGCAGCAACTACCTTTATTTCCATGCATTTGCATGTTGTGAATAGCCCAAAGCCTCCAATTCACATCTCCTTCCCTGAAAAACTAGGCAACAGCAGTTTCCAACTTGGAAGTCAGAGCAGTTACCTAGCAGCAGCCAGCTGCTTGTTTCCTGGGCCTTTGTCCAAACTTTGTTTTCATCACAATGCCCCCACATGCTCCATGGACGCTGTCCTCTTAAAGCCTTCATCCGTGCATGTTGCCAGTGGCAAACTACTAGCCTCACCCTGTCATCAAGCCTACTTTCAGACCAACTCATACACCACTTTTCCCCTTAGGGATTTTGCTGTGGAGATCAGGGAGACTTATGACTTGCATGTTTCTGCCAGGTCACTTTGTACACTGGGACATACATTCATCTCATGAATCTGCAAAGGATGCATCTTATGGCTTATAGTTTCATTCCTTAATGCTCACACATTTTGCACCTACTCTACAGCTTGCAATGCTTTTCAGAGCAGAGGAGAGGTTGCAGTTTGACATTGTTCAGAGCACTGCACAGTCAGTGGGAGGACACATTGATGTACGGCACCATCTTATGTCAATGTCACAACTTCAGTATGTACCAGTCCCTTGTGCATCAAATGCACTGCACGTGCTTCAAACAGACAGATGTGTGTGAAAAGCTGAATGAAAGTCAAAGTTCTTATTGGAATCATGGAGAAATATAGTCAGTCAAAGATACCGCCAGTCAGCCAAGAGACTCATCAAATTGAGATTAGGGGGTAGCAACAGTCAGTCCTGCAGGTCAAATGCAACCAGTCCAAGGGTTACAGGTTGGGATGCTATGGAGACAAAATCCAGGGGGTGAATCACTTCTTCCTTAATAAGGCAATGGAAGGGTTTGATTGTAATGACAGTAGGTGAAAAAGTTGTTAGTGGTGATGCAGGAGATGTGATAACGTGCCTTCAGTGAGTGAGTAAGAAGCATAGAGGGCAGAAAGGGTCAGATTTTGAGAATGAAGTGCATAAAAGCTCTTAAGTGTACATAATACATAGTAAGATTTATAGAGCATGAACCTTAGTGACGTGTGTGTGCAGTGCAGTTAGTTTAGCAGTAGCCCTGTAAACATGAGATAGCAAAAAGAAAATGATGGCACTTACCCTTGCAGAGCACAGAAGATAATTAACCTTCTTCCTGCACTGCTATATGTTGTGTTCCACCCAGACAGTGCACTGACCAGGCCACTATCTCAGTACAGGCCCGTTGGATTTGGTGGAGTGGCCTCCTTTGCCAGTCAATCAAATATAGCTCTGCCTTCCCCTCTACCACCCCATCCACCAGTATATCCAGTTCCTGGGGATCTAATTTGCCTTTCTGGGCTGTTTCCTTGGGGATAACTCTGCAAGGTCACGATGTGACGGATGGTTCCTGGTTTGCAGTATCTGAAGTGGTGCATAGCTCGGGTTTATATATGGTGCTAGAGGCAAGACCGTTGCGAAGCCCCTGCAGCAGCAAGCACTTCCCCTCTCCTACATGATGCATGAGACAGGCACCAAAGAAGCCAATTGCATAATTTGAGATGAAGAGCAGAAGAATTCATGAGAAAGGTCACCATAGGACATAATGGATTGAGCATCATGAATCTCATTTGAAAAAAAATGCTCTCCCCAAAATAATAAGAACAGACAGCCCTTACTTTTGATGGAAACAAGTCCTGAAGCCACCAACTATGTCCCAGAGGTTAGCATAAACATGGTACATCTGTTTCCTAATCTTCTGTAGCAGTTTTATAGAGGTTGGCTTCATGTCTTGTTTACACTGTGAAGAAAAATGAACAGATCTTTGTTCCACTTGAGTCCTATGGTGTAGGCAGACTGGTCTTAGGATTGACATTAATATTAAAGTAGAGTTGGTGAGTACCTGCTTTCTAAACTGCAGGAGAGGAGCAACTCCAAAAGTTAGAATGGAGCTTTAGGCCATTCTGTTCAATGGCACATTCCAATCCATCGAGTCTGTAACGCTGTCACAGTCCTCAAGTACACGTGACATGTTATATTTGAAGGTTAGTTGCCAATCGTGTTTTGCCTGGGAATGATGTAGGTTTTAAATTTTAAAAGATAAATAAATTAGCTAAGCCACTTAATTCTAATCTTGTTGCTACTCTACTTTTGATTATATTTTGAGGCTTTGCAGTCCAAGAAATCCTTTGAGTCCTGGAGAATTGGATGACAGGAGCTGAAGGTACATGTTATCAGTGTATTGTCAGACACATCAGTATGCATTAATGCATTACTGCATGGAACAAAATGATAAGACATCAATAGAATGAGATTATTAAAAGATATGAAACTCTGCTTTATCATTCTTGCAGCTACAAGAGGTTCAGGTATTCTATCTGACACTGAGTTTCAGGATTGAATAGAATACTAAACATATGTTTATGTTCAAGTAACAAGCTTGCTGCTTTCCAGGGAGATTGAATTGATTCTCTTCCTTTTCTCCCCACAGCCCAAAGATAAAACCGTGTTTCACTGTTAATTTATTTTGTTAGTTTTGATATGAGAAGCTTAAGACTTTAAGTTAAAATGAAGAATGTAATATAATGAACATTAAGCTAGAGTGGAAGTTACTTTTAAACAGATGGGGTTGTGTGGGTGGTTGAGTTGGGTCTCAGATCGCTAATTTTTAGGCATTAAAAATTGCCTTCCTAAAGTTCCAAAATGGCAAGAAAGAAACAACTGGAAATGCAGTGCTGGCCTCACTGAGCAAGGGTGAGGCATCTTTTCCCATACCTGAAGCAAACATTGGGCATTGCCCTCCTGGTGCTGATGTCCCTCAACTCATGCACAGAACTCACTCTCAATGCACAGAATAATCTAAAAGAAAACAAAAGTAAATACCCTTTCTTGCAATTGAAGAATCAAAATCCTTTCTTTCTTCAACTATAATTGTTAATTGACCTGGAACACAAATAGATTAGGCACTGCACCCTTCCATCCCCTCTCCAAATCCCCAGTTGCAATCACCTGACCTAAACTTTGAGGCTCCAACTGCAATCCCCATAATCATATGTATGATGACCCCAATGCCTTCTCTGAGGCCCAGAATGCAATTGCACAGTCTTCCTGAACCCCTGAAAAGGAAGCTCTGAAACTTACCTGCAGTGCCTAACATATGCTGCTTCCTGCTCCAGCAGTGCCAGGGCTTCCTCAATCAACACCATTTGTCAGTGAAGAAATAATATTGCTCTAGAGTAAAACACTCATGACTATCAGAGTTTAGATAAAGAAATGTGATTTTCATCATAAACTATATGAAATACAGTATTATTAATTATGTTTATACAGGGGGTGAGTGAAGTTTGTTCTCAAATTGAGGTATCTCGCTGCTATGATTTTCATTGTTAGCTGTCTAGTTTTAAGATCAAACATTGCCACGTTAACTATATAATTTAATCAGACTGTTCAACCTGTTGTCCCTGTGACAGCTTTCCATAAAAGTAACCCAGCAAATCCCACTCGCTTGCCTTTTTGCACCTATTCAGATTATTTTCCAATTTCCTTTTGAAAGCCTCTACTCTATTGAATCTGCCTCTACTCTGTACTCAGACAGTGCATTCCACATTCTAACTATACGTTTCATAAAAAAAAAGTTTTCCTAATTTCACCATTGCTTCTTTAGCCAAGCATCTTAAATTGTTGTCTCTGGCTGTAGACCAATCTATCAATAGGAATACTTTTTCCCTAACTTCTGTGTCTAAACACTTCATGACTTTAAACTCCTCTATTTATCCCCATCTAAGGAAAGAACAGCTCAATATTTAAAGGCTATTCACATAATTGAAGTGCCTCTTCCATGGAACTGAAATAACTCCATTGATTTTGGAGTAGATTTGTAGCTCGGGTTGTGGGTGTTGAGGTTGGTTGGCTCGCCGAGCTGGTTTGTTGTTCCGCAGACGTTTCATTACCGTGCTTGGTAACATCCTCAGTGCAGCCTCTGATGAAGCGTCGGTGTGTTTTCCCGCCTGGCTTTTAAACTCTGGGGTCCATTGCGATGGATTGCCTCACTTGCGGGTTTCCTCCGAGGAAACACACCGACGCTTCATCAGAGGCTGCACTGAGGATGTTACCAAGCACGGTAATGAAACGTCTGCGGAACAACAAACCAGCTCGGCGAGCCAACCAACCTCAATAACTCCATTGAAGCTGGTATCCCCTCACCAAGTCACCTTTTATTTGCACATGAACAGTCCTTTACTATAGTACTGCTGCATACAGAGTCAGGCATCAAAGGGTCAGTATCTCTGACACTCACCCTTTTTATAAGTCAGCCAGGGCTCACTGATTAACAGTCCAAATCATGGAAGTCATATTCTATGATGTCCAGCTGTCTGACCTACAATCACTGCAGGAACCATTCTCAAATCTTTCCTACACCTTTTTCTCATACTTTCACATCCTAACTCAAGTGCACAGTCCAGAATTGAGCACAGTATTCCAGTTGAGGACAGACCATTGCCTTCTAACATTTCACCATAACTTTCTTTATTTTGTACCTTACTTATTTGTATATAATTCCTACGACCCTGAATGCCTTATGTAACCATTTTCTGAACTTGCTGTGCACCTTCAAAAGTTTATGTGCATTTATCCCCAGATTCCCATGCTCTTTAATTTGCAAATGTCATAGTTCACGCTGAAGTTCCTATTTTTTAACCCAACAATGCTTCGGAAAGAGTACCCTCACACTTAATATTTCAATACATTTTCTAAGCATGATCACCTGCTTGGTGTGTGGAATTACTAAATTTATTATTGTTTCCCAAAGTACTCATCTAATTAAGTAAAATAGTTTCAAGTCATATGTAGTTTGGTGCTTGAAAGTATAATTTTCATTTAGGGTTCTTGTACTGCAATGGTAGTGTCCAGAAGGCCCGAGTTCATGTCCCACCTGCTGCAGAGATGAGTTACAACATTCCTGAACAGACTGTAAGAAAAAATACCTATATGCTGCATTTACATGGGGCATCTAACTACTTCAAGATATTTCAAAAATACTTCATAACTAATTAAGTATTTTTATTCCCTGAGGTGTAGTTGCTGTTGAAATACAAGAAAGCATAACAGCCAGTTTGCAAACATCAAAATCCCACAACAGCAATTAGATAAATATCCAGATAATCTGTTTTAGTGAAGTTGGCTGAGGTGTAATGATTAGCAGGATGTTAGGAGAGCACTCCTCCTCCTCTTCAAATAATAAAATGGGATTTTTATAATTCCCAGGAGGGAATGCTCGGCCTGTGTTCATCATTGCATCTGGACAATAACATCTCCAGTAATGCTGCACATTCCCTAGTGCTGCACTGAGTTCTAAGCCTAGATTATTTACTCATCTCTGTGAGTTAGACTTGAACACACAAACCTTCTGGCATGGAAGCAAGAATGCTATAGGTGAGCCATGCAGCTACTGGTGCAGTATTTGAGCTTTGATTTTCAGTTGGTTAAGAGTTATTGTCACAAACTCTTTCTTACTATTCAATACTATAATATTGGGTCAACCTTCCTGAGAAAAGTTTGTCAATTCGTGGGTGTGTTGCTAAATGTACTTCTCTGCGGTTCTGGAAGTATTATTTTTGAGAAGAATAAAAATATTTGAAACCACATTTCCGCTCCTATCCCAATCAAACCCTTCAGTTCAAAGTATCCATAATAGCTATAGTCTCAAGACTAACAAAGTCTTCTGTTTTCACAATGAATCTGCCAATCTGTTTTGAGGAAGGGTCACTGGACCTGAAAGATTAATTCTGATTTTTCTTCACAGATGCTGCCAGACTTGCTGAGCTTTTACAGCAACTTTTGTTTTTGAATCTGCCAAGGTTTTGTTCTGTTGCTTTATGTATTTAACTCTGCTCTTTTTACTTTTTTCACAGAATATCCCAACACTGGGTACAGTGGCAATAACAATGGCATTGCACAACTGTGACGAAGTGGCAGTGGCTGGGTTTGGCTATGATATGAATGCTCCAAATGCACCCCTTCATTACTATGAGAATGTTAAGATGTCAGCCATTAAAGAGGTAAGATAACTCGGACAGTTTGTTCATCAATTGTTCTCTGGACTATTTTAACTACAAATAATGCCTGGTCTCTCTGCTGGGTCATAGAATCATTCAGCACAGAAACAGACCTTTCAGACCAACTCGTCTGAGCCAACCAGATACCCCAATCTGACCTAGTCCCATTTGCCAGCATTTGGCCCATATCTCTCTAAACCCTCCATATTAATATACCCATCCGGATGCCTTTTAAATGTTGTCATTGTACCTGCCTCTGCCACTTCCTTTGGCAGTTCATTCCATACATGCACCACCCTCTGCATGAAAAAGTTACCCCTCAGGTCCTATTGAAATCTTTCCACTTTCACTTTAAACCTATGTCCTCTAGTTTTGGACTCCCCCACCTTGGAAAAACGACCTTGACTACTCAACCCATCCATGTCCTTCATGACTTTATAAACCTAAATGAGGTCACCCCTCAGCCTCTGCGCTCCAAGGAAAAAAGCCCCAGCCTATTCAGCCTCTCCTATAACTCATGCCCTCCAGTCCCAGCAACATCCTTGCAAATCTTTTCTGCACCCTTTCAAGTTTAACCAATCCTTCCTGCGGAAGGGTGACCAAAATTGCATACAGTATTCCAAAAGTGGTCTCACCAATGTCCAGTAAAGCCACAACCTGACATCCCAACTCTTTTACTCAATGTTCCAACCAATGAAGGCAAACGTACCAAATGCCTTCTTCACTACTCTCTCTGCATGCGGCTCTACTTTCAAGGAACCATGTACCTGATGGACCACAAATCTGTTTTTTTTTAAATCCTTCTGCCCAAAGAAGCAAGATCTATCATAGTCACATTATTCAGTCATACCATGTTAATGACTATACCAGTGTTTTGAACTCTAGAACTCCCCTCTTAAACTCTCCAACACTCTCTCCTCATTCAAGACTCTCTTTAAGCCTAACCTCTTTGAGCAAGCATTTTGTTACCTGCCCTGGTATACACACATATATAGGATATATATAGATATAGCTCAATTTCAAATTTTTTGCATATTCTTTCTGTGGAACACCTTATGATGATTTAACTCATTAAAGGTGATATGTGAATGTAATGTGTTGTTTCTACTATTGTCCCAATTAAGAATAGTTTGCGAGATAAATCAAGAGGTGAGTTTCTCCTGAAATTAGTTCTGCATCATACCCACTTAAGTATAAAAAATTAAATCAGACCATAGCATCAGGGATATCCGACCTTTGCATTTGCATCACTTGCTAACTGCAAACCTGCCGTATGGGTGATTTTACATGCCACTTTTGCCTTTCACACCGACACAGGTTCATAATGCAGTTTGCAAGCCAGGTAGCAGGGCGGGAACAGAGGTGGGCCTGCTGGAAGATCTACTTCGTTTCTCCAACACAGGATCCCAACTCTCAAAAGAATTTATGACCTCACTAGACCTCATATCTCATACCCATGTCTGACCTATGTCCCCATTCATCTTTCATGCTCCCTCAGATCATAGAAACATAGAAAATAGGTACAGGAGTGGGCCATTTAGCCCTTCGAGCCTACACCGCCATTCAATATTATCATGGCTGGCCATGCAATTTCAATGTCCTACTCCCGCTTTCTCTGCATACCCCTTGAACTCTTTAGCTGCAAGGACCATGTCAAGCTCCGTCTTGAATATATTTAACAAACTGGCCCCAACAGCTTTCTGTGGTAGAGAATTCCACGGGTTCACAACTCTGAGTGAAGAAATTCTTTCTCATCTCAGTCCTGAATGGCTTACCCCTTATTCTTTGACTGTGACCCCTAGTTCTGGACTTCTCCAATATCAGAAACATTCTTCCTGCATCCAGCCTGTCCAGTCCCATCAGTGTTTTTTATGTTTCTATGAGATCTCCCCTGATTCTTCTAAATTTCATTGAGTACAAGCCCTGTAGATCCAGTCGTTCTTCATATGCCAGTCGTGCCATCCCAGGAATTAGTCTGGCAAACCTTCATTGGACTCGGTCAATAGCAAGAATGTCTTTCCTTGGACTAGGTGACCAAAACTGCACACAGTACTCAAGATGTGGCCTCACCAAGGCCCTGTATAATTGCAGCAAGACATCCCTACTCCATAGTGACAGGATTTGAGTATTGAAGGCCAGCATGCCATTAGCTTTCCTCACTGCTTGCTGCTCCTGCATTCCAACCTTCAGCAACTGTTCCACATGACACCCAGGTCTCATTACACCTCACCTTTTCCTAAACTGCCTCCATCCATGAATTCTGCATCCCCTCATTTCATTAAGCCACTTCTATAACCCCATGAACCCTCCATGCCATTTCTATGCCCTCACATATCCTTCATTTTTCCATGTGACCTCTCTGCCCCATGCATCCTGTTTGCTTTCTCTGATCACCTATAGTCTCTCCACATTATGCACTGTGCATTGTCCTCAGATTCCATACAATATCAATGCAAAATATTTCACATTAAAATGAAACTCACATTGTCAAATGAAGTCCTGTATATCTTTGAAACTGAGAAACAAATGCGTTCTGCCATGTGATAAAACTTGTCATTATTGTACTCATCGTAGCTTTTGCCAGGAAACTAAAGACTTAATCAGTACCATTTCTGTTTTACAACTCTTTGAATCTGTCAACTCTCTCAGTTGAAGCACTTGAAACTCAGGCAAGCATTGATAATGGCTGCAGCTGTTCAAACAATACACTCCTCTCTGTGAAGGAAAGGACAAAAGATGCTAAATTCACTTGCAAAGCACAGTGCCTGTAAAACAATATAGGGTCGTTAGATTGTTGTCAAGCCTAGATTTCTTTTTCAAGTGACAAAACCAGGTTCTTTTCAGTCAGAGCCATGTAAGTCACAGCAGCAAATAACGCCAGTGTTATGACCAAATAAGGAGGGGCAATCAACTTAACTTTCCTGTTTTCTTTAAATCACACCCTATCAATGGCAAAAAGTATTTTTATTTATCTTCTAGTGTAGTTATCACACTTCAAATAAACTTAATGAATCAGAAAAAAAATGAAGGAAAGTCAATTCCAAGATTTTCTTGTGTGAGAGAAAGTTAAATTTTATTACCTTTTAAAACCCCCCAAAAATAAGAAAACAGGACATCAAAGACAGGTAATAAGTTTACAAAGAAGAAGGGGGAAGGAAGGTTTCCATAGAGACAGGAAGGTATAAGCAATTATGGCTTTTCAAGGCATGCGAGTGAATCTCAAGTCCCAATGGTTCTGTTTCCTCAGGGGTGGTAAAACTTGCAAATGACGTTGATTTTTCAGCAAAAAGTAGTTTGTCAGCATTCCTTCTTCAGTAATATTGGTTTCTGAGATTGATAGAGAAACAGCCAGATAGACAGAAAGAAGAGTTTTAAGTATCCTGCTGTTATCAGTCTATGTTGCAATCTCCATTGTTGTTCAAGCAAGCTGCTGATACATGGGTCATTTGTGCATTCCAAGTCTAGTTCCATTGTCTTTTTCAAACTGAACACAATGCAGGTAATGTTTCATCTCTGATCCGTGAAGTTATCACATAAGTGTGAGTTAACCAAGAATTGTAAATTTCTTGACATCTCACTGAGCTTCAGTGTCTGTTCATTGATATTATAATTCCATAAAAGTATAAGATGTAGGGGCAGAAGTAGGCCTTCAGTCCATAGAGTCTGCCCCACGATTCAATGAGATCACAGCTGATCTATTAATCCTCAACTGCACTTTCTACCTATTCCCCATAAACCTTGATTCCCTTACTGATGTGTCTGATGTCAAAACTGGGAAACCAACTGTTGTAGGGTGAGTGTTTATTATGCACATTTGGCAAAATCTCAGAGGAAAATTGCACAGTCGGAAATGCAAAGAAAAATCAGATTTCTTCCAAAGTAACTTAAGACCCTGGCAAAAACTCAGCCCATATTTTCAAATCTTACTTATAGTTGAACAATTTGATGGCAGTGTTTGTCTTTTGGAAGATGCTGTGCTTGGCCAGTTTATTGAGATTGGATGGTAGGCAAAACTGGGAACGATGATGCAGAACTTTGTTAATCCAATTGGGAAGAATTGCTCATGTTAGGATTAATTTACTTCTTTTCATGTGCTTAAGAGAAAAATAGTAGAAATTTGCAAAGCATTTTATGTCCTTTGAGAAGTAAATCACAGCCAATGAATTGCTTTTGAAGTGCTGTTACTGTTGCTTTGTAAGCAAGTGTGGTGACCAAATGGCAAAATGCTACAGGCAGAATTTTGGAAAGTCTGTTATTAGTGTTGTTGCTAAGGGAAAATATATGAAATATGATGTATCAGCATTACTAAATCTGCTGGTACCATTAATAGTAAAACCCAAGAGTTCTCGGATAAATGTCCAATAAAATCTTTATAAACTGAGCTAATAAAATCCTGATAAACACAGCCATAAATTAATATCACAAATTGCATAATGTCACTTAACTTTTATGTCATTACTGGAAACTCCCATTAGCAGAAGTCTAACATGACAACTTTATCAGGAAAAGACATACATTGTAAGAGTACAAAAGAGTATGGAATGAAAATGTTACATTGCACATGAACTCCATTCCTTCTAATAAACAAAACATTTTTAGTCCTGTGTTCTGCTGTACTTGTTGTTACACCTCACTGGAATAGTGATCTGGAAATCAATCCCTGTTATTCTCTAAGTCGTTCAAGAAAGTGAAAGAGTTCAAAAAGTACTCGGAAAATATATGGGTATTATGGGTGGGCCCTATCCACAGGATTTCGTGCAGTGACCATTTTGCTGTTGAGAATGCTGCTTCTCCACTTGTCTAGATAAGTGCAGCTCCATCAATACTGAACAAGCTTGACACCATCCAGGACAAAGCAGCCTGCTTGGTTGGCACCATGTCACAAAGAACCGTAACCATCACTACTGACACTCAGTATAGCAATGCTTACCATCTACAAAATGCACTATCCATTCTACAAAATCCACCAAGGTTCCTTAGCTAAGACCTGCCAAATGCATGATCACTACCATCTGGAAGGAAAAGGCCAGTAAATACATGGGAACACCACCACCTGAAAATTCTCCTTCAAGCCACTCATCATCTTGACTTGGATAAAGATTGTTATTCCTTCAGTATATTCGGGTCCAAATCCTGGAATTCTCTACCTAATAGCATTGTGGGTCTACAGCGCATAGATTGCAGCAGTTCAAGAAGGCACCACCTTCTCAAGGGCAACCAGGGACAGGAAATAAATGCTAGCGCAGCCGGTGGTACCTGTCCCTGATTGAATAAAATAAACGTGCATTCACTTGTTTGCAGGAGGCACATGTTGACTGGTTCACACTTGCAAAGATTTCTGACTTATTAATGAAAAGCCACAGCCCACAGCAACTAGTGACAGAAAAATGAACTGACTATTTTCAGGCTTGAGATAGTTTTTACTCCAGGGCTCCTTCCCTTCCAGAGATCTGATAGCTTCTCTCAAACTTTCTACCTCAAACTGTTAGGCTACGTGGAAGACAATCACATAGTTGATGGTAGACGGGAAGCTTTTGTCATTAATAAGTGGTCACCATTTCACAGACCAGTTAGCTACTTGTTTCTGGCCAAACCTCCATTCATACACAACCAACGCTCTAGATCACCTGGAATGAGGCTTTTCCCACTGCTTAAAACCACCAGTTAAATGGCACTTAGAGAAAGTGTCAGATAACTTACTTCTACAAAATACAGCAATCCTTCAACAATCCTTGGCTTTTAAACTAGTTCTTTTCCTATTTCAGGCCACAATTAGAAATACATATAAATAAAAACTTACAGCCTTTATACCGTGCAAAGTTTATAATCTCAAAAGTTTTACCCATGCCTGTAGAACTAATGGAATTAAAAAATTAAAACATAAATCTAACTTTGCATCCCGCATAATTCCACTCATGTCTTATTATCTTTCACATTGTTCCAATAACTAAGAAGTATAAATGTATGTTGTCGATTGTATATGTCCTTATAACCGTCAGTCCTGTTTTTAAACATTGATTGATGTACCACCTTTTAACGAAGTTAATCAAAACAACATTAACAGTTATGAAGAGAGATTCTATTCCAAGCATCTATACGTGGAAAAATCAAAATATGTTGGTTTCAGTTTTAACTTGCTTCAGTTACAGAAGTTATTGCACCAAAATCGTTTTTTCCTCCTTCTACAACATCAATAGCCACCTATCTGTTGTGACCTACTTTTTTTGTCCTACCTTCCAACGTCTTACACTTACTCATTAAATTTACATCATTCCTCAGTCCAACAATTTTTTTCTTTTCAAATCCTTTTTAGTATAATTTTTGATGTGACTATTTAACCTAATCAGCCAGTACATCGTATAAGTGTATATTGGATTTATGGCTACCATTGTAGCTACAACCAACACAATTACCCAGTTCTCCACATAGTTGCAGAGCAAGCCCTGTGATGGGGATTTTTATTATTACTGTAGTGAATAAATAGGAACTCCAGAACTGACTGCATAAAATTACATTCTGTGAGTTATGCTGAGAAACGAAGTAAGCTATGTATTTTACTTATGCATATTATTGGAGTGGTCAGTATACATGCTACTTGGTGTTTTACTTGTTTGTACTAGTAGAACATCTTCTCTCAATATGTTAACTATTTTCATGCTTTTATTGGTCAGCTCATTGAGTATAGGAGCTGGGAGGTCATGTTGCGGCTGTACAGGACATTGGTTAGGCCACTATTGGAATACTGTGTATAATTTTGGTCTCCCTGCTAAAGGAAAGATGATGTGAAACTTCATACGGTTCAGAGAAAAATTACAAGGATGTTGCTAGGGTTTGAACTAGAGGGAGAGGTTGAATAGACTGGGGCTATTTTCCCCAGAGTGTCAGAGACTGAGGGGTGATCTTATAGAGGTTTACAAAATCATGAGGGGCATGGATAGGGTAAATAGACAAGAACTTTTCCCCAGTGTGGGGGAGTCCAAAACCAGGGAGCATAGGTTTAAGGTTAGAAGGGAAAGATTTAAAAGGGATCCTAGCGGCAACTTTTTCCCGCAGAAGGTGGTGCCTGTGTGGAATGAGCTGCCAGAGGAAGTGGTGGAGACTGATACAATTACAACATTTAAAAGGCATCTGGGTGAGTATATGAATAGGAAGGGTTTAGAGGGAAGTGGGCCAAATGCTGGCAAATGGGACTAGATTTATTTAGGGTATCTGGTCGGCATGGACGAGTTGGACCAAAGGGCCTGTTCCCGTGCTGTGTATCTCTATGACTTGAAGACTATGTTACTTTATTGCTATTAACGTATCCAAGATTTTATTTTCTAATGAAGCAGAGAGAATGCTGTTGTTGTGAAAGTATTAACCCAGAGATGAGAGCAGTCAACCTTTCAGGATAAATAATTGTCCCAATTTTGAGATTATCCAGTGAATCTTAAAATAACAGTATGAAATCTCATCAGCTGATGAGGATCTTACTAATCCACAAAACTGGAATTTTTCCAGACTGCCCAGGAATTTTCTGTATATAGTAAACCATTAATTTAATGCTCACACATGCACAGCAGATTGCCATGCAGGCGTAGTTGGAATAAGTCCAAGTTACCTGGTTATTCAGTGAAGGCTGTTACCTAATATTCCCAAGTTGCATCAAATCCTTATTCTCCAACACGTGTTCTAGTTATTTTTTTAATTTGATGGCACAAAAGCCACCTGGCAGCTGAAATGAATAATTAATGCATTTCTAATTGTTTTCTCATGAGTTGGCAAGATGTTCCCCATGGTGGAAGGGATATGATTTCCCTGTCATTAATATTGATGTGGCATGATAACTGTTCAGTCCCATGGGATCATACATGGACATGGTCCATTGTAAAGGTCGAATAATGTCTTAGGTCTCATTTCACTCTGTGGATATTGTGTTAAAAGATGAGACCACTCTGCACATTGTTGTCGCTAGAAAAGTAGATTTGAATTATTTTTAATAGAAAAATATTAAGCTATTATGAAAATTCTTTATTATTCACTCATCTTTCCCTGTAGGAGCATGCCTTTTACTTCTCTCCCACTTTTATAATCATGTCATCTCGGCTTCCCTTCAACTAGAAGATCTAGCCTTCATGTTCTGCATCACTTGACGGGGCAGATAGTATTCCAATTTTGTTCCATTAGTTTAAGTGTGTTGTTTTGTTTTCAGATCAATTTCTAGCTTAATTTTTATGATGATAATGAGAGTGAATAAATAAGCTAATATTTCAAGTGTTGAAACTGCTTATGAGTCACAGTCATTCGATGATTATGTGTAAAGGGAGCAGTTGAACCTGCAGTATGTTGATATTGCGATTGCTTAGAAAGTGAAGGTGCATTGCCATGCAGCACAAGGGGAGCTGTGATATACGACGGATGTAACCGTGGTAATCCGTGACTAGACACTGCACATAACATAGAACTGTGCAGTGCAGGAATGGGCCGTTAGGCCCTGATGTTGTGCAGAACATGACACCAAATTAAACTAATCTCTTTTGCCTACCCTTGGTCTTTATCCGTCAATGCAGGTATACTGAAAGAAATATTGCAAGAGGAGGTTTGATTGGCAAATGATCCACAATTTGTTTCATCCAAGTGAACTTGATGCTTTTCTGTGCCACATCCTAGTCTCTCCGCAGTTAGCACTGATGCATGCAAATTTAGGCTTCCAAGACCATATGAATACTTAGAATTAGGAAGCTTAGGAATCACCAACTTGGGATAATATCTCTTAATATGAGTTACGGTGAATTCATGCCAAATGATTTGACATTTGGATTGTGTTCTTCAAGGCAGATTAATTGCTAAAGTGGGGAAATAGTATTGTATTTTAATGAGTTTTAATGAAAAAGCTAAAATGTGGTAACTGAATGGAGAAATAAAGATTTGCATTCACAAAATGTCTTCTCATACCTAAGACATTTTTAAGTGCATCACAGACAATTGTTTATCTGAAGTGCAGTGATTTGTAGGAAAATGAGGCAACCATTTGTCACAGAGCAAAATTCCACAAATAGCAATGAAAGACTGATGAATCTGCTTTAATGTTTTATTTGACACTTTCACAAAGCTAAGAAGAAACCTCAACTTTTCTTTGCACAGCTGCTTAACATCCAGAACAGTAAGTGTCTGCAGCGCAACAACGTCAGCTCAGATTTGATGATGGAATCCGAGCTTTGAACACTGCAACACATCCTGGAGGGGGAAAGTTGCTTTGGCGTTGTGTTCCAGACAGTGGTACCCTGTAGCTTAAATATTTCAAATTTGGCCACTGGTCGGGGACAGGAGGGTGTGACAACAAGTGAGGCAGGTAGACCCTAGCATGGGAGGAACCTCAACTCTTGTTAGCATTCTTTTTTGAGCAGCATCGAGTCTCACATGATGTGTTATCTCCTGGTGCCAAGATGAAAGACATCTTGAGTTGGCTTGAAAGGATACCGGAGAAGGAGGGAGAGGATCCAGTTATTGTGGTCCATGTTGGCACCAACAACATAGGCAGAGATTTTGTTTGAGGAATATCAGGGATTAGGAACAAAATTTAAAAACAGGACCTCACAGTTTATAATTGTTAGATTATTACTTGAGCCACAGCAAATTGGCAAAGAGATAAGAAGATTATGGAAGTAAATGTGCCCCTAAAGTAGTAGTGTGGGAAAGAGGAGTTCCATTTCGTGGGGCACTGGCATCAGTATTTGGAGAGGAGGGAACTGTACCATTGGGATGGGGTCCAATGAAACCAATCTGGGACCGGCATCCTAGTGGAAATGCTAACTAGATGGTCACAAGGACTTTAATCTAGTTAAAGACAAGGAGGTCTCGGGAGAGGTTGTAAAGTTTCCAGAACAAATAATAGGACAGAGAATATGAAAGGGATCAAGAATCTAACTTAAGTCGCAGCAGATTATGGGACAAAATGAGAAGGGGACAGTCAGTGCAGGACTGAGGGTGTTGTATTTAAATGTGCACAGTTTATGAAACAAGGTAAATGAGCTTATAGCACAGATTTAAATTGGCGGGTATGATAGTGTGGGTATCAGAGATATAGCTGCAAGAGGATCAGGGTTGGGAACGAAATACCCAAGCACATGAGTGCAGTGAAGGGACAAGTAGATGGGCAGAGGGAGCCTTGTTAGTAAGAAATAAAATTAAATTGATAGCACAAAGCATTATAGGGTTGCAAGGCGTAGAATCTGTGTAGGTAGAGTTGAGCAAAAGAACAAAGGGCAGCATGGTGGCTCAGTGGTTAGCACTGCTGCCTCACAGCGCCAGGGACCCGGGTTCAATTCCAGCCTCAGCCGACTGTCTGCACATTTTCCACATGTTTGCGTAGGTTTCCTCCGGGTACTCCAGTTTCCTCCCACAGTCCAAAGATGTGCAGGTTAGGTGGATTGGCCATGCTAATTGCCCGTAGTGTTCAGGGATGTGTAGCTTAGTTGGGTTATAGTGGGATGGGTCTTGGTGGGATGCTGTGGTTGGTGTGGACTTGTTGGGCCAAAGGGCCTGTTTCCACACTGTAGGCATTCTATGAACAAAGGCCCTGATTGTAGTTATATACAGGCCTCCCAGCGTAGTCAGAATGTAAATCAGAAAATAAATCAAGTGGTAGAAAAGGCATGTAGGAAATGCACTATTAAATAATCATGGGGGTCTTCAATATGCAGGTAATCAAGTTGGTAGTGGTTCCCACGAACAGGAATTTGTGGAATGTCTACAAGATTGGTTTTTGGAGCAGCCTGTGATGGAGCCACTAGGTAACAGACAGTTCTGGATTTGCTGATGTGTAATGAGATGGACTTGATTCGGGAGCTTAAGGTGAAAGAACCCCTGAGGAGCAATGACCTCAATATGATAGATTTCACCCTGCAGTTTGAGAGGGGGAAGCTGGACTCAGATGTACTGGTACTAAAAGTGTGTAAAGGTAACTACAAAGACATGTGGGAGAAGCTGTCAGATTTGATTGGAAGGGAAGCCTAGTAGGAAGATGATGGAGTAGCAATGGCGGGAGTTTCTGGGTAATTCGGAGGCACAGCAGAAATTCATCCCAAGGAAGAAGCAATATACAAAGGGGAGGACAATGCAACCGTGGCTGAAAAGGGAAGTCAGGGATAAAATAAAAGCAAAAGAAAAATGTGGTGAAGGTAAGTGGGAAGCTAGATGATTGGAAAGCCTTTAAAAACCAGCAGAGGACAACTGAGAATAAGCAATAAAGGGGGAGAAAATGAAATGTGATGGTAGGCCAACTAGAAATATAAAATGAGGTTACAAGAATTTTTCTGGATATAAAAAAAGGTGAGAGGGCAAAAGTGGACATTGGACAACTGGAAAATGAGGCTGGAGAATTAGCAATGAAAAACAAAGAAATGTTCAAGGAACTGAATAGATACTTTACATCAATCTCCACAGTGTAAGACACCAGTAGCATACCAGAACTTCAAGAGAGTCAGCGGGCAGAGGTGAGTGTAGTAGCTATCACGAAGGACAATGTCTGGTGAAGATGAAAGGTCTGAAGGTGGATAAATCACCTGTACTCGATGGAATACACCCCAGGATTCTGAAGGAGATAGCTGAGGGGGAAGAGGGAAGGCAGGAGAATGGGTTTGAGAAACATATCAGCCATGATTGAATTGCGGAAGAGACTTGATGGGCTGAATAACCTAATTCTGCTCCTATATCTTATGGTCTCTGGACCTAAGACGAATATGTATAGTGTCACTTTAATAGTCTCAGTTTAATGTGTTATCTATAAAGCACAGTACCTCCGCCATTGCGTTGTACATTATGTGGCTATAGACTACATTCTGCTAGTTTTACTTTTCATGTACTCATTAATGCATAATTTCATATTTATCTCATTGTTTCTGTAATACTAGAGTTAAAGATCAGTAGTCATACAAACATATTCCTTAGTCTCTCCATGCCTCAAAGCATAGAATGTTCAATAATATATATTTAAATTTAAAATGTGGTGAGTAGTATGGTTAATCATTAATTTGAATAAGGAAATGTCTACATTCCTTTAAATTTGCAACATAATGTTTAGATTTTTACAATTTACATCAGTTCTGAAACATATTATGGGTAAGCAGTTATTTAAGACCTGCAATAATCGAAGAGTTAAATATAAAAGGTCTAAGCAGACGGAGTACAAACACTTGAAAGGACTTAGGAGGTTCTTGGTATTTTTCTTTGAACAGCTTACATTACTTATAATCTTAAATCAAAGACAGTAACATAAAAACAAAACAGATTTGTATGAGGTATCTTTATAACTCAATAGAACAAACAGGTGCTTAGAGAATGCTAAATTGTCATTCATTTTAGTTTTAGCTCCAGCTTTGAAACTCTTTGAAGTCCCTTGTTCAGAGAGTATGTTACAGTTACTGTGACCATCACTCCTAGACTCCCTGAAGGTCAGAAACTACAAGGCTGTAACTGTACCCT
This sequence comes from Rhincodon typus, assembly GCF_021869965.1. Taxonomy (NCBI): domain Eukaryota; kingdom Metazoa; phylum Chordata; class Chondrichthyes; order Orectolobiformes; family Rhincodontidae; genus Rhincodon; species Rhincodon typus. The sequence continues at coordinate 56,551,621 of NC_063341.1, read as the reverse complement.
GAGAGGTGTGGTACACCCTATACTACTCTAGTTAATCACTTCTGACCAAGTCACAAAAACACATTTTAAGCTAAGAAACTGTGAACACTTTGAACAAATTGATTGCAGTATTTTGAAGACAAAATTATTCAAGAAAACCAAGATCCATTAGTCATTTTTCAAGTTATGAAATAAATATTCGTTTTGAGTTTCTTAAGAATATTAATTCCAAGTCCTTTCTCTGTTGTTTTAACATTGTCCAATGCGCGTAGAAGCAGCAGTGTTGTGTCAGCCATGGTTCAGTTGATAGCACTCTTCCCTCTGAAGCAGGATATCACAGGCTTAAATGAAATTTTAGGATTCGAATGCAGTAGTCTAAGTGCACGCTCCAGTTCTATAACGAGGAAATTTTAGCATTAGCGGAGTTGCCGTCTTTCGGATGAGATGTTAAACAAAGATCCTGTATTCCAAAGAAAAGCCTTTTTGGACTTGAAACATTAACTGTGCTTCTGCTCCCCACAGATTTAATCAGACCTGCTGAGTTTCTCCAGCACTTTCTATTCTTACTTCCAATATCCCTAGTACTATGCCTTTATTTCCCTATTTTCTGAGTCAAATGGATGTGACATGTACCAATACACTCATTGCATACATTACAAGATCACATTAAAAGAGAAGTTAACCGAATCATTTCAGCCAAAATTTATCCTTTGATTTATTCCTAAAACCAGTAAGTAATTATCACATATGCTACTGTGTGCTAATTGGTTGCTGATTTTCCACAACAGTGACTACGCTTCAAAATACTTAATTATCAGTGAAGAGGTTTGATGTCATGAAAGCTGCTATAGATGCACATATTTATTACTTAAACATTGTAAACATTGCTACATCAGGTCAAGAAAGAATAAGTACTCACTAAAAATTGTGTTTGTGTTCCTGAAAATCACAATTTTACATGAAATATTGGTTCCTGTTATAACTGTGGTTCGCCTCTCTAGGGTCTTTCTTGTCAGAAAAAAAAACAAATATTGAAACATCATTAAATTTTCTACATTGGTAAACGAAATAACTTTTAAATTAAATATGAAAGAAAAATGCAACCTGTTATTTATAGATCACACTTATCTATGCGGTGACAGTTCTGCTTCATCAACCTTCCTGCTCCTCGACCCTCTGATTTGTAGCCTCTTCGTCACTTCCCAACCTCCAGTTATGGCCTCTTTCTCGTTTCTGAACTCTAGCTTGTGGCATCCTATCCATTCCCAACATGTTACTGCTTCCTGGAGAAAATAAGGACTGCAGATGCTTGAAGCCAGTGTTCTATAGGTGTGAAGCTGGAAAAGACAGCAGATCAGACGTCATCAGAGGAGCAGGAAAGTCAGCGTTTCGAGCCGAAACCTTTCATCAGGACTGGGAAGGGAGGGGAGCCCAGTAATAAATGGGGGTGGGGGAAGAGTGGGAGAAGTGGTGATAAGTGGATGCAGGTAGTGGGTTATTGTGATTGGTCCATGAGAGGAGTGGAGCGGATAGGTGAGTAGGAAGATGGACAGGTTAAGTCAGGTCAGGAGGGGGAAGACTGGGCATGGGATAACACTGAGGTGGCGGGATTTTGAAGCTGGTGAAGTCATTGTTAAACCATCCAGCTGCAAGCTTCCAAGGCGAAAGGTCAGGTTGATTGTTCCATGCAGAGCGCAGATGCTCTGCGAACTGGTCCCCGAGTCTGCATTTGGCCTCCCTGATATGAGGAGACCACTTCAGGAGCAATGGATGCAATAGATAAGGTTAGATGTGGTTTCCTCTGTATTGGGGAGGCCAAATACAGACTCAGGAACTGGTTCGCGGAGCATCTGCACTCTGCACACAACAACCAACCAAGTTTCCAGTTGCCATCCATTTTAATTACCCCTCCCGCTTCCCTGACGACATGTTCAACCTTGGCCTTCTCCACTGCCAGAGTGAGGCCAAACATAAACTGGACAAACAACGCCTGATATTTCACCTTGGAAGCTTGCGGCCCATGGCCTTAACGTTCACTTCACCAACTTGAAAATCCCTCCATCCCCAGTCTTATTCCATGTCCAGCCCTCCCCCTCCTGACCTGATCTAACCTGTCCATCTTCCTACTCACCTATCCACTCCACCCTTCCCACGGACCAATCACAATAACCCCCTACCTGCATCCACCTATCACCATCTCTCCTACCCCCAACCCCCGTCCCTTTATTTATTCCTGGGTTCCCCAGTCCTGATGAAGAGTTTCAGCCCGAAACGTTGACTTTCCTGCTCCTCTGATGCTGTCTGACCTACTGCGCTTTTCCAGTTTCACACCTGTAGCGTCTTACTGCTTCTTCCTCGACCTGCATTCTTAATCAAGATCTAGATTCACTCCCAAACTGGAACTCTGGTGTCAAGGAAATGAGAGTCCCAATGGTTTCGAAGTGCTGGGGCTTTCACAATCTTGCATTTTATTTAAAAGCTCCTACTCATTTTTCCTGTGCGTCACAACTCTGGAAGTAATTTAAGAAAGTAGTTGCTAGTGTAGAGTGTCTGGTGGCACAACAACAGAGAAATGTTATGTTACAGTTGCACTTTCACTTTGTCTTGAGTACAAGGCTGAGCAAATGTTCATTCAGACAGGGAAATAACAAGGCAGCTTTATCTGTTGCCCAGTGTATCCTGATTAAAGATCTAGTAATGCAAGAAATTAACATGTGGGTGCATTTCGTTAATTGAAGAATTTAGTGGGCAATTTTATAGAATGCGATTCAGCACCTGGTTTTTGGTCTGCTTGCTACTAAATGAGATTGGTGATTCAAAAAGAAAAACATAATTAGTTGATGGCTGTGGAATGTGGTTGGTGGGATGATTAATTGGAAAGCTAAAAAATGATAAAATAGAAATCAGAAAAGCAGACACTATGGAAACTTTGCCAGTCAGAAACAAAACTAAGTCACGAAAATGATTTTGTAAAGAAAGATTAGAGGTATAAATACAAAGGCTTGACAAATACTGCAAGTATGTTCTGTAAATATGTATTTTACAAAACTGTAAGGGGTCAATTGCATTTTGGAAAAAGTGCTTCTGAAGAAATATAATCTTTTCAGTTTTGAAAGACAAAGTGCTTGTTACTGGCGAGGTAAATCAAGTTGCTCCTGTCATCATGTGTCAGGTTTGGTGTCAGTCTACTGAATATTCTCCCTCAAGCAGGGAGTTAATAATGATCCCTCTGTTTGATCAAGCACCACAAGAAATTGCAAGAACTCCAGTATAATTTTGGAGATCTCCACTTAACCTTTCCATTTTTTTGAAGGCAGCTTTACAGATGAGTTTAACAATATCACATTCAGAAATTCACTTAGAAATTCTATCTATAAAAAACTTCAAAAACCGCATAGGTGTAACTGTGGATCTCAACAGGAACACCATCTTTATTAGTAAAGAAATACTTTAGAAAATTTCCAGATAAGCTAGTCTGTTGACTAAAATATAAACGAATATTCACAATGAATACAAGAATAGATTGCTCAGATTTTTGGAGGGACTGGGTGGGAAAGGTGAGCAGGAGGAGGTTTATGTTGGGTGGGGACATGGTGGGGCCTAATGTCTAGCAACTCCCCATCCAGAAGGTTTTACTCTACCTTGAATGGTCTGTCTTCACTTGTAGTGAAAAAAAGGGACAAATGGAATGAGATACAAACGGATGATATGGTAGTTGGTTCTGGTGCATGTGTGCAAAGGGTGGTGAGGTGTTTCAAAAAAGTGAGTAAGCAGGGCAGAGGCCATGTGGAATGAGTGATGTGGGAGGCTGGAGGATTGAGAGCAAGGGAGGGAACATGTTTCAGGTAATAGTGAGAATGGCAGAGCATGAGCCTCAGTGGAGGTGGATGCAGTAGAAGAGATTGCTTCCTCACACTGAGTATGGAACTTAACCCTGGTCCAGAGGAAAAGGAATGAACCATAAAAAATAGGAACAGGAGTAGGCCCCTCAAGGCTGCACTGCCATTCAATAGCATTATGGCTGATCGTGTGTCAGGACCGTGGAGACCACACTGACTGGGTGATGGCCTCATACAAGACTGCATGGGTCTCATGTTGTGGCCACCTTTGCCAGTCCTCCAGGAAGTGGACTTCTTGGCACAGCCCCTTCCACCAGGATCTTCAGGTTCCTGTTGGAGACACACGATGAAGGTATGAACCTTTAAAACTGAGATGAGGAGGAATTTCTTCAACCAGAGGATGGTGAAACTGTGGAATTCATTGCCACAGAAGGCTGTGGATGCCAAGTCATTGAGTATATTTAAGACAGAGGTAGATAGGTTCTTGATTAGTAAGGGGAACAAGGGTTACAGGGAGAAGGCAGGAGAATGGGATTGAGAAACATATCAGCCATGGCAGAGAGAATCCCGATGGGCCGAATGTCCTAATTTTGATCTTATATCTCATGGTCTTATAGTCTAAACGTACAAGATTCCAAAAGACATGACAAGTTGTTTGCAGAAAGAATATTTCTCTTTGTGGCAGCGTTTAGGTCTAAAGGGGAAAACCTGCATATTTTAGACAGAGGTAAGGAGGAATTTCTTCCCTCAGATAGAATTGTCATTTATTGTCACTTGCATTTTTTACAAAAATATAATACAGTGACAAGTGTTTAAGTCACCATAACATGGCACCTTTATTAACAACAGAAAGCATACATAAGAATTTTTTAAAATAAAGACAAAACCCATCATATTTTCAATTCATGGCTCCTGGTTTTGGAAAAAGACAGTACATCTGCAAGACTGCCACACCAGACTGCTGGAATACCAGGCCGGAAGCCACCATCAAAGCAGGCCATCCACGCCAGGTCACAAGATTCTGCAGAATCCTGAAGCCACCCAAACCAATCCCAGGCAGCTGGATGCTAGGCTGAAACACCATCTCACTGAGGCCACTGCTGACCTGTCCAATGGAACCCCGGGCTGTGCCGCCAAAGCAGACCATTACCAGACGTGACTGCGATGGCCACAAGGAACCACCATCACCATGACAACAGCTACCCAAAATAGCCCTGCTCCACCTCACCAACATTGCAACTGATACCAGGTCCCTTTGCTTGCCTCTCTGCCAGCTACCTGCTTGCCGCTGTACACCAGGGTCCCAATCTGGGCTCAGCAGCCACCTCATTGTTGTTTGTCAGAGTCCGCTACGGGCTTACTAGCTGCCATCACGGTCTGAACCCCAACAAAGCTGTCTTCCTACCACCTTCTGCCAGAAAATGAGAAAAGAAGAAAAAAGAGAAAAGAAGAGAAAGAAAAGAAAAAGAAGAAAAGTGAATGGCGCAGGAGCCCGGATGCTGCCTAACTCTGCTACCATCTTGGATTACCAAGATCTGTGTATCTGTGGAATTCTTTACTGCAGAGGGCTGTACAGGGTGGGTCATTAAGTACATTCAAGGCAGAGCTAAGCAGAGTTTTAAACAGTAAAGGAATTAAAGGTTACAGGGAAAAGGCAGGAAAATGAAGTTGATGGTTATTAGATCAGCCATGATCTCAAAGCAGATTCAGTTGAGTGAATGGTCCACTTCTGCTCCTACATCTTATGGTCATGGTCAGATTCTATCTATCAATGAGCAGGGCAATTTTGGAGTGCTCATCCCAGGGCATAGTAACCTTCTAAAGGTGGCGCAAGAAGCGGATGCTGGTCTTTCGGCAGATATTTGCTGAGCGATGAGTTGTTCTGCAAACGGTGCATGGCAAGGTGGGGCCAGAATCAGACTTAAGGGTCACCATATAAGTTGGCTAGTTCGTTATTGCGGCAGGTTTGGAGAGATACGGTGAGAAAACACGCTAGGTCTTGCAGCAGAAATCTTCCCAAAAAGCTCAACGTAACTCAGACTTGGCCAAAAAAAGTGTGAGATCCAGCCCAATGACACTTACAAGAGAGTAAGTAAGTAAAATAATTGAAATTATAACATACATGATTTAATGAATTGTGAGAATAGTTCTTTTATCTGATGTAGTTCAAAATAAATGTTATGACTACAAATACAGATTTCCTGCTGAAATTCATTTGTCTTAGTGCATCCTTAATGGCAGCACCTCCACCTCTGAATGAGTTGATTGTGAGTTCAAATTCCACTCCAGAGATTTGAGCACTTGCTCGGCAAAGTTTTAAACAATAAATGAATTAAGGGTTACAGGGAAAAGGTAGGAAAATGGAGTTGAGGGTTATCAGATCAGTCATGATCTCTTTGAATAGCGGAGCAGACCCATTGGGGTGAATTAGTACTTCAGTGTTGTATTCATTGTAACACAGAAAGACTGCTGAATTGTTGGATCTGCCATCTCATAATGTATGCTACATCAAGGGTTTGTTTGCTTCCTTGAATGTTTTTAAAAGTATTTATGGCACTATTTGAAGATGTTCAGTGGAAGTCTCCCTGATGTTCTGCCCAGCATCAGTTATTTTTCAGAAAAGGCAAGAAAGATCATAAAAAAAACAGTATCTAAGCAAATTCTTTCTTCCTGCTCTTTTGTCTCTTGTTGTGGTCTTTCTCCTTATTAATATTGTCTTGTAGACTTATTTCAATTTGGAACACCTGTTTGAAATGTTAAGTTTAGATTCCACCTTCTAGCTATTTTGTAAACCTATCAGTTTTATTCTAATTATCTATTTCTTTATTATTGTGAGTTTTGAAAAATATCAGAAATGTAAGCAAACTGAACCACAGACCGAGGTAATCTGTTTTTCGGCTTTTGCAGTGATGTCATATGACTAGTGATATGAATGAAACCTCACATCTCTGTGTCATCTGTGGCTCGAGAAACATTAAGGAGGAAATTTGATGAGAATTAAAAATCATGCAGGAAATACATCCTGATGCATTAAAAGTCATTGAATGGAACCAAGATGCAAATCTTTGATAATCTACAAGGTACATCTGTTAGTTTAAAGCTGGTTAATGTACTTTGATTTGCAAAGAAGTTGCACCCCCTACTTGATTTGCTTTCCTAATCTGGATGGAATATTCCAAAATGTCAGTCAACAGAAATACTAAGACTTGTAACAATGAATGAGTGAGGAAATTTCTCTTCATCTCAAGCCTAAATCAACAGCCCCTTTTCCTGAGACTGTGTTATCCTAATACTTTGTCTCTGTGTTCCAGATTCTTCAGTGGAGAAAACACCATCTCACTGGCCACACTGTTGAGTTTCTTTGGAACAAGTATGTTTCAATGAAATCACCTCATGGTCTTCTAAATTGTAGTGAATATAGACTTAACTTCTCTGCCTGTCACACCCAGGACAGTCTAGTGAACCTTTGCAGCACCACCTCCAATACAAGTATTTCATCCTTTAAATGTGAAGACCAAAACTGCTCTCAGTCTTCCCCAAGTGCGATCTCACCAAAGCTGTTGTAGAATTGTCAGAAGTCACACGACACCAGGTTACAATCCAGCAGGGTTTTTTTGAAATCACAAGCTTTCAGAGCACAGCCTCTTCATCAGGTGAAGTGAGAGCGAAGAGCGCACAAACACGGAGTTTATAGGCAGAGAGATCAAAAGAGCATACAAATGGTGTGAGTGAAGTGTTGAATAATAAGTCTCTGCAGGTGACCAAGAGTGTTAGACTGAGTGGGTAAAGTGTCAACAGCTGAATAACAAGCAAAGGGATTACCTATAATTTAAAGAGGCAGAGAGATAGTTACAAAAAATTAAAAATAAGGTGGTCCTGGAGATAAACTTAATGACTAGAATAATATGATAGATATAAGAGTCACATGCCGAAGGTCTAACCAAAGTAATATGTCATCCAAAACTGTACAAACTAACTAAGGTAGAGAGATCGTAACAATTTGTCAAGGTAATGGTATCAAAACAAGACAGTAAGGAGGATTTTACAGATCTTGGGTTCATGTTGCGCTGCATTGGACCTCACCACACTTCTGTATCTGTAAAATCTTCCTTACTGCCCTATTTTGACACCATCACCTTGATGGATTGTTATGATCTCTCCAACTTAATTGGTTTGTATAGTTTTGGATTACTTATTTCTTTGGTTAGACCCTTGGCATGCAACTGTTATATCTATCATGTTATTCCAGTCATTTAGTTTGTCTCCAGCACCACCTTATTTTTAATTTTTAGTAATTATCTTTTTGCCTCATTTAATTGGATTATAGGTCATCCTATCGCTTGTTGTTCAGCTGTTGACACTTTACTTATACTGTCTAACACTCTTTGGCACCTGCAGAAACTTATTATTCAGCACGCCCCCCACACCAATTGTATGATCTTTTGATCTCTCTGCCTATAAATTCTGTGTCTTTGCGATGTTCTCTCTCCCTTCACCTGATGAAGGGGCTATGCTCCGAAAGCTTGTGATTTCTAGTAAACCTATTGGACTATAACCTGGTGACATGACTTCTGACTTTATCCACCCCAGTCCAACACCAGCGCCTCCGCATCGCAGAATTATGGCAAGACTACTTTTATTCTTTATTCCAATCTCCTTGGAAGGGAACAAAGGTTGATGTGCCTCATGTTCTTTGTGCAATTCAACTCCTCTAAACACCAACATTTATATGCTTCACAGCTTTTAAAAATAATTGTTTCTTTTGCCCAAAGTGAATAACTTTGCAACTGCCCACATTATCTTTCATTAGTCACCTTTTCACCCACTCACTTAACTAATATCTCTTTGCAGCCTCTTTGTGTCCTCCGCACAGTTTGCCTGACTGCCTAACTTTGCATCATCAGCAAACTTATAAACTTGACTCTTAGTCTTTTCAACTAAATGTGCTGAATAGAGTCATAGAGTCATACAGCATGGAAACAGACCCTTCAATCTAACCAGTCCAAATTGACCATAATCTCAAACTACGACCTACCTGTGCTTGGCCCATATCCCTCCAAACATTTCCTATGCACGTACTTACCCAAATGTCATTAAAACGTTGTAACTGTACCTGCATCTACCACTTCCTCTGGAAGTCCATTCCACACATGAACCACTCTCTGTGTAAACAAAACTTGCCCTTCATGTCTTTTGTAAATCTTTCTCCTCTCACCTTAAAAATATGCCCCTTGTCTTGAAATCCATCACCCTGGGGGAAAGACACTTGCCATTCACTTTATCTGTACTCCTCATTGTGTTATAAACCTCTATAAGGTCACCTCTCAATCTCGAAGCTCCAGTGAAAAAAGCCAGCCTATCTAGCCTCTCGTTATAATTGAAACCCTCCATTCCCAGCAACATCGTGGTAAATCTCTTCTGAACCCTCTCCAGCTTAATAATATCTTTCCTATAACAGGGGAACCAGAACTGGACACAGTATTCCAGAAGGGACCTCACCAATGTTCTGTACAATCTCAACATCATGTCCCAACTCCTATACTCAAAGGTCTGAGCAATGAAGGCAAGTATCCTAAACGCCTGCTTAACCACCCTATGTATATGTGATGCAAACTTCAAAGAATTATGTACCTGAACCCCAAGGTCTTTCTGTTCTTCAACATTACCCAAGACCCTTTGTTTGTTTTGCCAAAATGTCCTGAATGTTGCAAATTTTCACTCCCAATGAAAAGCCTCAGAAAATCTAGAGCTTTCAGGCAATTGATGAACCTCACAGAGTTAAAAAGAGTGGTCAGTTATTTGTCAGATGGGTGCAATACAACACAAGCACCAAGACAGCAATGTGCCAATTCAAGCAACCAACAAACTAGACGTTAGAAGAAATAAAGGTCATGGGCTTGAATATTGCACTGAATGCTTGTCTGTCATTAATTACAATGCTGAAAAAGGCAGCAGAATATGGCAATAGTGAAAGGTGAAGACCTTATGAAATTAAAGTATACAGGCATGCATTATCATATATTGTTGGCCCTTAAGAAGTGATGACCTATATTTTTCAGTTTTGATACAAATGGCTATAAAGAAATGAAAGCCTTATTTTGTGCAGTTCCTGTTGTCAATATCGTAATTATTCACAGTTACAATGCAGTTTTCAAAATATGGGAAGAGTTAGTTGATAGTGGTATCAGAAAGTTTGCTAATTTAAAGACAAATGGATGAACACTGGCCAAGCATCCTTGATGCCTTTGGAAAATTTCAATAGGCTTTTTCAACCCATTAGTAACCTTTGAAGGAGTCAAATGTAGATGGTTCTGTGGATGTTGTAAAATAAAGTATGGCCTGGCTAGCTAATCCCTGACTTTCATTTTCACTTCCCTTTTCCATGGATTTATGATCATGGTTAGGGTAATGCTCTGGAGCATGCAATGATCAATTATTCTGGAAAAAGAGTTTTGTAACTCGAAATCTGAAGTAAAGGTAGAAATGCAATTTGATTGGCATTTGAAAGGAGAAAAATAGTTGACTGTTTTGGATTTAGCTCATTTGCCTTAACTTCAAATGAGGAGATAGGCGTACATGTTAATAAAGTTGGGAACACATTAAAAGACGAAACAAAATTTGCAAGTAGTTATGATGGTAAATGGACTTGGGAGAGGTCCACACCAAAAAAAAGTGGAGGAAGTTCTTCTCTGCTCTTGTTCAACCTCTTCCTCTATATAAAGTGGCAAGGGAATACTGAAAACAATTGCTATTCATGAGAAGGTTTTAATTATGCAAACTGATTAACATTGCTGTGGTTTCCTACTCAATCCTGGCATGTAAAACTAACCGAATGTTTCATATGACTAAGGTTAGCAAAACATAAATTCTCCCTTACCCCTCCACCAATCCCTCCTGCTATCCCTACAAGCAATAAAGCAATGGTCTAAGTGCTACAGCACCCTATAACGATTTCATGATATGTTCTGCAAGTATAAAATTGTGCAAACTCACAGGCACTTAAAATTGCTGTTCTGGATCACAAGTTTAGTGCCTGAATAGTGCTTTCTGCCAAGAATTAATTCTAGTCTTGTAAGTTATCACACTTGCGCAATTTTAAAAATGCAGTTTTCTATCTTCCCTATGAATATTGGACGAGTGATGTCTCGCCACAATCTCCTCCTTTGTTTTCTGAGTAATAAACTTGCACAACTGCTCAGAAATATTTTAATACTGATCTAGTTGAAAACCTATTACAAATTTTGCAAATAAAATGTTTTATGCTCTGGAGTAAGATGTGATTAATATTGTTTGTAACTTAATCCTTCAAACACTTATATTAATGCCTATTTGCATATTGATTTGCCTGTGGCTACTTCTGTTTGTTTAAAAGAAATATTTTGTGCTTTAATTTTTCTCCCTTCCTGTTTTGAGGATTGTTCAGTATATGTTGGTCTATGTCCAGTGCCTTGCTCAAGTGAGCATTTGTCATGTGTGAATTAGACGTTGTGTAGACTGTGTATCAGAACATTACAGCAGAATCATGTGCAGTCCTTCTGTGATTACCACAATTCTCAGCAGAGGCCCTCAGTAAGGGATGAGAAGTGACATAAGCTTTTCTTTTCCCCATCATTTAAGAGATAGACAAACTATATGTCCTCATTTGAGTGAGAGCAACTAATTCAACGCTTCCTGGGACTTTTTCAGTTTATATGATTCAATCTACTTATCAAATAGGCGATAATGTTTTTATTAACTTAACTGCACAAATTAGTTTGGAATTGGAAAGGTTTAGATTAAGATGGTGATGGTCTTTACTCAACTCAACTAGGTTCTTCAGGAAACTAAAAAAAAGGGCAAAAATGCCCCTAAGAGAAACAGCGTCCACAGCTGAAATTCTTAAGTACTTGATAGTACTATTGCTATTCCAATGGATGACTGTCAGCTCATAATTAATAAGCAACTACTGCAATCTGATACTGAGGCTGCAGTATTAAATGTGGTTGATTCTATGATTTTACTGCTATACAAGGAGATGAATATATCTACCTACGAGGAGCCAAACGCCAAATATATTTCTGGACATCTTAGCTTTTTCCCTTATCTGTATCCCTGTCTCTAGCAAAATCCTTACACAGGGTCATGGTGTTCGTGAATATGCTTTATGAATATATTTACAGGCTTGAGTGTCATTCCTTCTCAAACAGAAATTAACCTGTAACATTATGTCTGAATATAGAGCTTCCTAGTAATCCTCAAGAAATTATTTCTCAGTAACTTACTGTAACTGTCACAATTGTTGTCTTGTCATGAACAGCATCAAGTGTTGTCGTAAACTGCATTAACTTCTTAAAAATATAAAATTTTAAAAATGAACAAATAAACTTGATATTTATGAAAAACATAGGCATCAGAGAATAATTTCAAAGTTGTAATCAATGATGAGCTGCAGATGGCAGGCATAAACTAAACCAAACTTCAAAGTAAGAATAGGAAAAAAGAAGTCATTTTTGCCTTAAAAGGTTTAAAGAGATTTAAATTCATTTAAATGACTAAACGTTTTGATACAGTTCCAGATTCCATGTGCTACAGAAGAGTAGTTTTAGCACCTAATGGTTGAATTACCTACTGCATTATTGTGTGTTTTCTGTGTAGCAGTTTATTTAATATAGAATGTGAGTGAACTGTCTTCATTTATGTGCATTCATTTCATAAAAACATAAGCTCACACTGGGAGAGATTTACAGCATACAATATATCAGATAGTAGTGGAATTATTTTGTTTTACTTGATGTGAACTTCACCTCTTGCCTTGCATAGTTAAAGTGGATGTCTAAGCAATTCCTCAGTGAAGTACAACTGTACAAACTCTGCATAATTAGGCAAAAAAAACTGTGATGAATAAACAGAAACTCATACAGTCTCTCAGTCATAGCCTGTTGAATAAATTAGAAATTCATGTGGTTGCACACCAAACTCTCTGACCAGCACTTGTAAATAATAGAGTCTATAGGACATTATTGAAAAACTCAAACATTATTAGGTAAATATAATTTGAATTCATTGTAACCTCGAATGTAACTTCAAATTCTCTGCTATTATAAACTGCTGCATATAATCAGAACCATACTCAGTCAAACCAAGCTGTTGGACCTATTGGCCCAAGGAAGACTGATTGGATTGGCAGAGGGCGAAGTGGTTTTCTTCTGAGACTTGCATAAACGTGAAAAATTTTAGAGGTGAAATGTGCCTGATGACCATCTGAAACACGGACTGGAATGTTGTTGGGCTGTCAGGGTCTTGCCCACTGCTTAGAGAATGAGCAGGAAACCACCATTATTTCTGTTGGTGTCCTTCAGCCACTTAATTGGGTGCTTCAGGCCACAGTAAATGAAGGTGCAATAGGAGTTGCAGAAGAGTGGTCAGAGGCAATAAGGTGGAGGGCAAGAGTGATTTCAGAGGCCACCCGCTGCTTCTTGCTTGGTCCATCTGCCCCACCCATCCCTAAGCCTTCACTTGAGAGGCCATTGGTATATCCAAAAGATCTTGCAGGACAGTCTTGCAAGGGTGTGGAAAACCAATGTAACCTCTACTTAATTGCTGAGCCCCTAATAAATTGCAGTGGGCTCACTGATTATGGGTGTCAACTGGTTCATTAGTGAGGCCAATGAACATCCACAAATGAGCAATTTTTTTAAATATCTTGAACTGTATTAAGTCCAATTATGCATCATAAAATCTAAAAATTGTATGGGCATGGCCAAGAAACCTGCTTCTTACACTGAGAATTTCTAATCCATATCAGTGAATCTCCAAGGAAGCAATAGCATTTTCCACAAATGTTGCCTGATCCCCAAAACTGATCAAGTAGATCCTATCATATTTATAAATCTGCAAATTTCCACAATGAACTTCTAATCAGCTGCTGTCTATGAATGACAATATCTTCCAGGGCCATCCCTCTCAGTAGCACAGGAGCCTTCTGTTTTGCTGAGTATTTCATACCTAGACGAATGATCCTAAAAACACTTGGTCCAGCAGTTCTGCTGGTAGTTTTTCCATGGGTGAATATGTTGCTGATCCCCCTGGAAAATGCAGGATCGGTAACTGAAGATTGAAACCCAGGTAAACGACAGTGTTGTGTCAGTGATAGGAAATTTGACCCTTATTGGGTTTAAATCCATATCTTAGAGACTAGAAGTACATTATTGTAATTTTAACAATAAGTTTCTTTATTAATTGCTTACAATCTGCTAAGAGTCAATTTACCTAGAATAAGATCAAAAGGACTTTGAAAATATGTCTGTGTTCAAGGTTAAGACTAATGAGTGATTTAAGTGCACACTTTTGTATTCAAAGTACAACTCCCACCTGTTCATATGTTCCATTTCGTGTCTGCAGCTACCTATCATGTTCCAACATTGGCCCTGGCACTGGCCATAGATTATTGACCTGTGTTACCGTGTAATTACTGTGTCAAGTGAGTCATTGAGTGCTAGTCAACAGTGGTATTTCTGCATTCCACTGATTGAATACAGCAGATTAGCTTTCCATTATTTAAGCAACCTCTAGTGTAAGTTCTAACTTCAAGGACATGATGGAAGGGTGGTGCAGAGACAGAGTGAAAAGCATAACTGCAATGTCTGTTGTTCCCTGGATGTCAGTATGTTGACAAATCTAATCTAATCTAATCAGCAGAATCTATGGCTTGCAAGTTATAAATTCTATTTTACAAATATTCTAGTTGATGATGTGACAGCAGTGTTGATAGAACAAAAGGATACATAATTGTAAACATGATGACAGGCTACTAAAATGAAATTTGACCTTTACTCAATGTATTTTGTTCAGGAGCAGGGCGTTCATTCAGTTCATATAGTATCACAGAAGTCATAGAATGGTATGGAGTAGTGTATCCTTGAATCTTCTCTTCATGTGAAGTTGAGAACTGCTTGGCTTTTACAAAGTGCTTCCTTCTTCTCCCACACAATGCCTAACAGCTGCACATTTTAGATTGGAACTTCAATGAGAATGTAATCAAGGGCACAGAACACAAATCTTTTTGATCTGTGATGCAATATATTAGAACTCTCAATACGTGGCACTTCTTTGCTGTTTTTCAACAGTGTTTGGCATTGATATTCACTAAGGGAGTAAGAGGAATGCAGAGTTCTTAAATAGTTATTAAGACTTGAGGAAGCTACAGGATAGGTTGGGTGACCAGTAACTACTCTAAGTCAGTGAATACAGGGATGATGAATAAGTGAAGTTCAAAATTGGCTGTAGAGTACCAGATGAGTGCTTTAAGTTTAAGTTAGGTGGAGAATGGGGAACAAAATTTTTCAGATGGCAAGGTTACCTGTCCCACACCTAAGGAGTTGTCAGGGAAAGCAAGCCTAATGATTCAAGGAGCTTTAATTGACTGGAGACAAAATTTCAGCCCTCATTTGGGCAAAAGTGCCACCTCGGAGAGCTGCTACATATTTGATTGGCTGATACGATTCTAAACACTGCCATCCAGAACCAGATAATTGTAACATAGTAGGGAGGGGATGGTGGTGGAGAGACCAGAGGGGAGTGAGCATTTGCAAGTGGTAAAATGGGGGAGGGTGGGGAAGCTGTGACTGATGTAGAAAGGGAGCCCTTGAGAGAGGTCCCTTTTTTGTCCAAATGCTGAACAAGGTGACCTGCTAGACCTTTCTCCCTCTTCTTGCCAGCCTCATCAAGGCAAGAACAGGTGTGCCACCCCACGGTCTTTGTTGCCCCTCATAAACTCAAGGGCTGGTCAGGTGTGGACAATGGGAAAAATTCCTGGTGAATTTTACAGGCCCTCCCACCTGCAACTCACTGGTGAAGGTTTATGAAATTCGTCCTAACCAGAGCACAATGACTCGAGTCCCAGGACGGAAAAAGCATTGATGAGGATTTCACCAGCAGATGGGCTGAAGCAAATGCAGACATGGACAATGAAATCTGAGTGAATGTAGTAGGAATTCTCATTTTTGATGGCAAAAATATGCATTAGTATGTGTGAAGACATTGGAAGAAAGGACTGGAAAAGTAAAGGTGTCAGCCGTGAGCATTGGAAAGGCCTCTGACATTACCATCTCCATTTTCCTCAGCTGTTTTTACATGCACAATCTCCACATTTTTCTTATAATAAGAAATCAGAAATTGTAGCTTTGGGAGCCCCTGTACTGATACCAGGTCATCCAACCTATGCTTTTTATAGTAATTATTTTTTCAGTTCTCTCCCTAAAAGCAGCCGCTCATCATCCTGATTTGGAAATATATCACCATTCCTTCACTATTGCTGGGTCAAAATCCTGGAATTCTCTGGCTAAGGGCATTGTGGGTCTACCTACAGCACACAGACTGCAGCAGTTCAAGAAGGCAGCTCACCACCACCTTCTCAAGGACAACTAGGGACATGCAATAAAATGCTGAGTGGCCACCATAGTCCAAATGCCACAAGTAAATTAAAACAAAGCTCCAACTCACAGTTTCTTGAGGACCCAGTCTCAAATCTACATTAGCCAGAATGAGGATCAAATACTATGATGTTAGCATTAATTTGATCTACACCAGCTGTACAGCTGACTGAGCCAATCAGCTGCCAAAAGAGTTGGAGTAGCTGTGGCAACATGCACTTACATACCCATCTTTTAGTCCAGAGTTAAGAATAGCTGGAGACTTCATTTTTCTTTTCTTATGGTTTTAACACTAGCTTTGACATAGCAGACAAACGAATAATCCATTCTCAATCTAAAGGTGCATTAGATTAATTTAGAGGGCTTATTTCTGACTGAAGAAAATAAGATTATTTAGTTTATTTGAACAGTGACAACATTAGAAACAATAACTTTTTAACAGAGAAAAACATCCCAAGGCATTTCACAGCAGATCTATCAAATGAAATTTTTCACCGGACCACAAGTGACATTAGGTCATGTGTCTACAACAACAGGCCAATGAAGGTTTCCATATTCAATCATTGTTTGGAGTAGTCAAAAAAAAAACTTCAATTGAAAAACCCACTAGCATTGTTTGGGAAGATTTGTGTGTCTGTGCCCCATATGAATACAATGCACAAACTTAGCAGTAAACTTACAACAAAAGCAATTGTGATAAAATATTGCCTTGAAAGTTAGATGGATGCTGATGCAGGGATACATCTCATATTGAAAGGACAGGCAGGAGGAGTGGTTTGCCTTATTAGTAAGAAATGAATTTAAATTGAGAGCAAAAAGTGACGTAGAGTGACAAAGCGTAGAGGAACCACAAAGGAGAAAAGTTCCTGTTTGGAATTATGTACTCGTGGCAGTAGTCAGGATATGTGGAAGAAAATAAATCAGGAGGTAGAAAAGACATGTAGGAATGACACTATTACAATAATCATGGGGGATTTCAAAATGTAGGTGACCTGGAAAAATCAGGTTGGCGTTTGATCTCAAGAAAAGAAGTTTGTGGAATAACAAGATGGTTGTTTGGAACATCTTGTGGTTGAGCCCACTAGGGAACAGGCAATTCTGGATTTTCTGATATTTAATGAGACAGACTTGATTAAAGAGCTTAAGGTGAAGAAACCCCATGGGGGCAGTGGTTATAATATGATAGAATTCACCATGCATTTTGAGAGGAAGAAGCTGGAATCAGATGTAATAGTATTACTATTGAGTAAAGGTACAAAGACATATGGGAGGAGCTGTCCAGCGTTGATTGGAAAGGGTACCTAGCAGGGAAGACAGTGGAGCAGCAATGGCAGGAGTTTCTAGGGGTAATTTGGGAGGCACAACAGAAATTCATCCCAAGGAAAACAAACATTCAAAGGGGAGGACAAGGCAACCATGGCTGACAAGGGAAGTCCGGGACAGCATGAAAGGAAAAACTTGGTGAAGGTGGGTGGAAGCCAGAGAATAGCCAAAAAAGCAATAAAGTGCGAGAAGTTGAAAAATGAGAGTAAGCTAACTAGTAATATAAAAGAAGTTTGCAAGAGTTTTTTTTTAAGATATCTAAAAGGTAAGAGAAAGGCAAATGTGGACATTGGAACACTGGAAAATGAGGCTGGAGAAGTAGTAATGGGGAACAACAAAATGGTGGAGGAATTAAATAGGTACTTTGCATTAGTTTTCACAGTGGAAGACACCAGCAGAACTCCAAGAAAGCCAGTGGTCAGAGGCAAGTGTTATGGCCATCATAAGGAGAAGGTACTAGGTAGCTGAAAGGTCTGAAGATGAATGGCCTAATTCTGCTCATATATCTTACAGTCTAATATGGTTTTAGGGCCTCAGGCAGATTGAATTCTGAACTTGCGAAGTCAGTGTTTTTCAGAAAGTCATGATTAAAAGTTGAGGTTTCAGACTGAACTAATTTTGAAGTTAAAATGGTGACAACCTACCTGAAATTTCTTATTTGAACCATCTGGAGTTTCACCGAGTAGAACATAGGGCACTGGATTTATATGTCTGAAGATTGGAAGCAGTTTAGAATTCAGCAAAAGAAGGGATTGATTAAGAAGAGGAAAATACAGTACAAAAGTAAGCTCGCAGGGAACATAAAGACTGACACTAAGAGTTTCTACAGGTACTTGAGAGAAAGAGATTGGTGAAGACAAATGTAGGTCTCCTACACACAGAAATGGGAGAATGTGTAATGGGGTCAAAGAAATGGCTGAGCAACTAAATACATACTTTGAATCTGTCTTCACAAAAGAGGACACAAATCAGATACCAGAAATGTTAGAGAATGCAAGATTCAATGAGAGGGAAGAATTGAGGGATTGAAGGCTGATAAATCCCCAGGGCTTGATAATCTGCATCCCAGTGTACTAAAGGAAGTGGCATTAGAAATAATTGATGCATTTCGGTCATCTTCCAGGAGTCTCTTGACTTTGGAACAGTCCCTGCAGATTGGAGGGTAGCTAATGTCACTCCAGTATTCAAAAAGGGAGGTAGAGAGAAAACAGGGACTTATAGACCAGTAAGCTTAACACCGGTAGTGGGGAAAGTTCCTGAATCCATTATCAAGGACTTCTTACGGAGCTTTTAGAAAGCAATGGCAGGATCAGAGCATGGATTTATGAAGAGGAAATCATGCTTGACAAATCTGCTGAAATTCTATAAAGATGTAACGAGTAGGTTTGACCAGAGGGAGCCAGTTGCTGTGGTATATTTGGACTTTCAGAAACCGTTTGACCAAATCCTGCAAAAGAGATTAATGTGCAAGATTAAAGTGCATGGGATTGTGGAAAGTGTATTGATGTGGATAGAAAACTGGTTGGCAGAGAAGAAACAAAGAGTAGGAATTAATGGGTCCTTTTCAAATTGGCAGGCAATAACTAGGAATCGGTGCTGGGACCCCAGCTGTTCACAATATATATTAATGATTTGGATGATGGAACAAAATATAATATCTCAAAGTTTGCAGATGATACCAAGTTAGGTGGGAGGGTGAACTGTGATGAGGATGATTTAGCATGATTTGGACCGGTTGGGTGAGTGGGAAATCAATGGTAGATGCAGTATAATTTGGATAAATGTGAGGTTATTCACTATGGAAGCAAAAGCAAGAAGGCAGATTATTACCTGAATGGCTGTAAATTGGGAGAGGGAGTGTGCAGCGGGACCTGGGTGTCCTTGTGCACCAGTCACTGAAGGAAAGCATGGAGGTGCAGCAGGCAGTAAAGAAGGCAAATGATATGTTGGCCTTTATTGCGAGAGGTTTCGAGTATACGAGCAGGGATGTGTTGTTGCAGTTATACAGGCCCTTGGTGAGACCACACCTGGAATATTGCGTGCAGTTTTGGTCTCCTTTTCTGAGGAAGGATGCTCTTGCTCTTGTGGGAATGCAGCGAAGGTTTACCAGACTGGTTCCGGGGATGACGGGTCTGACGTATGAGGAGAGATTAACTAGGCTAGGATTGTTTTCATTGGAGTTCAGATGAACGGTGGGGGGGGTGTCTCATGGAGACTTATAAAATTCTAACAGCACTAGACAGGGTAGATGCAGGGAGGATGTTCCCAATGGCAGGTGTGTCCAGAACCAGTGGTCACAGTCTGAGGATTCGGGGTAGACCATTTAGGACAGAGATGAAGTGATACTTCTTCACCCAAAGAGTGGTGAACCAGTGGAATTCATTGCTACAGGAAGTAGTTGGTGCCAAAACATTGAATGTATTCTTAGATATCGCACTTTGGGTGAATGGGATCAAAGGTTATGGGAGAAAGCAGATGAGTTGGATGAACAGCCATGATGGTGATGAACGGCGGAGCAGCATGAAGGGCCGAATGGCCTCCTCCTGTTCCTATCTTGTGTGTTTCTATGTTTCCTCTCCTACATAAAGCTTTGTGGGCTTCCCATGCCTGAGTAGAAAAGTGCTTCTTGAATCACGTTTGCTCAGTTTGCTGATTTTAACTTGTTGACCTAACTGGATTGCATTGTTACCCTAGATTAGTTTTAGTGTGCTCAAGTAATGGCATAAAAATGGCATTCTCTGTCATTCTTTGTATTCTGACATTCATCTAACCTGCAGTTCCTCTTTGCATAGTTATATGCTTTTTCCTTAAGTTTGATGTTTTTCCTAATGTCTTTAGTTAGCCAGAAATGGTAGGTCCTCCCTTTAAAACTTTTCTTTATAGTTGGAATATGCTTATTGTGAGTGTTCTAAAATATCCCCTTAAATGTCTGCCACTATCCCCTAGCATAGTATGCCAGTTCACGTCAACTAACTCAGTTTTCATTCCCACGCAGTTATTTTACCCTATTTACCCTATTTAAAATTTGGTCTTCTTTCTTTCAAATTGGTTGTAAATTCAATATATTGTGGTCGTTGCTACCTTACATTTGTTAGCATTGAGGTCATTAGTTAATCCTGTCTCATTGCACAATGTCAAATCTAATATAACCTGCTTTCTGGTCAGTTCCAGAATGTGCTGCTCAAAAGGACCATCTTCAAAGAATTCTACTAAATCCTCATCCAAAATACCATTGCTAATCTGATTTTTTTATAGTTCATGTAGATTAAAGACACCCATGATTATTGCTGCCCCTTTTCACAAGCACCCGATATTTATTCTTAGATAACAAGGTGTAGAGCTGGATGAACACAGCAGGCCAAGGAGCATTAGAGGAGCAGGAAAGCTGACGTTTCGGGCCTAGATCCTTCTTCAGAAATGGGGGAGGGGAAGGGGATTCTGAAATAAATAGGGAGAGAGGGGGAGGCAGATAGAAGATGGATAAAGGAGAGGATAGGTGGAGAGGAGACAGACAGATCAAAGAGGCGGGGGTGGAGCCAGTAAAGGTGAGTGTAGGTGGGGAGGTAGGGAGGGGATAGGTCAGTCCAGGGAGGATGGACAGGTCAAGGGGGCGGGATGAGGCTAGTAGGTAGGAGATGGGGGTGGGGCTTGAGGTGGGAGGAGGGGATAGGTGGGAGGAAGGACAGATTAGGGAGGTGGGGACAAGCTTGGCAGGTTTTGGGATGCGGTTGGGGGAGGGGAGATTTTGAAGCTTGTGAAGTCCACCTTCATACCATTGGGCTGCAGGGTTCCCAAGAGAAATATGAGATGCTGTTCCTGCAACCTTCGGGTGGCATCGTTGTGACACTGCAGGAGGCCCAGGATGGACATGTCGTCAAAGGAGTGGGAAGGGGAGTTGAAATGGTTCGCAACTGGGAGGTGCAGTTGTTTGTTGCGAACCGAGCATAGGTGTCCCGCAAAGCGGTCCCCAAGCCTCCGCTTGGTTTCCCCGATGTAGGGGAGGTCACATCTGGAACAGCGGATACAGTATACCACATTAGCAGATGTGCAGGTGAACATCTGTTTGATGTGGAAGGTCTTCTTGAGGCCTGGGATGGGGGTGAGGTGGGGAGGTGTAGTGGCAGGTGTAGCACTTCCTGCGGTTGCAGAGAAAAGTGCCGGGTGTGGTGGGGCTGGAGGGGAGTGTGGAGCGGACAAGGGAGTCACGGAGAGAGTGGTCCTTCCGGAAAGCAGATAAGGGTGGGGAGGGAAAAATGTCTTTGATAGTGGGGTCAGATTGCAGATGGCGGAAGTGTTGGAGGATAATGCGTTGGATCCAGAGGTTGGTGGGGTGGTACATGAGCACGAGGGGGATTCTGTTTTGGTTGTTATAGCGGGGAGGGGGTGTGAGGGATGAGTTGCGGGAAATGCGGGAGACACGGTCAAGGGCATTCTCGACCACTGAGGGGGGGAAGTTGCGGACCTTGAAAAACGAGGACATCTGAGATGTTCGGGAGTGGAATGCCTCATCCTGGAAGCAGATGCGGCGGAGACGAAGGAATTGGGAATAGGGAATAGGGGATCACATTTTTGCCGGAAGGTGGGTGGGAGGAGGTGTATTTTAGGCAGCTGTGGGAGTCGGTGGGTTTGAAATGAATATCGGTTTCCAGGTGGTTGCCAGAGATGGAAACAGAAAGGTCCAGGAAGGAGAGAGAGGTATCAGAGATGGTCCAGGTGAATTTATTCTTATATACTTTGTCCCACATTGTGGTTACTGTTAGAGGCCTGTAGGTTGATTTCCACTTGATTAACAGTTCCACCCCTCCATCATTCCCTAGCTTACTATTTTTCTTCAATGTCATGTACCCCTCAATATTCAGGACACAATCCTTGTCAACCTGAAGATATATATCACAAATGGCTATCAGATTGTTTTGATTTATTTCAATGCGTGCTCCCAATTTTTTTACTTTTATGAATCCTATACACATTCAGATATAGAGGTTTTAGCATTGTCTTGTTTTTAATCTTTATAGAATCTAATCTTGATTGTTGATTTTAGGTTGATTGGGTCTTTCTTTCTCTCTGCCCTTTCCTGCCATTTTCTGACTCTCATTTTCTATATTACAATTTTCATTGCTTACCTTGTGTCTACTTTTTGATATACCACATTTTGTACTTCTTTATGGTGTTCTTTGTACAAGCCTACTAAAAGTATCTATTTTTTGCATTGATGAGATAATAGAGCATATAATATTTTCATTGGCTGTTTTGTGGCTTATCATTCTCAACCAGTTGAAATTGATCTTGCTGTCCAGTTGTATCGCTGTAGAGTATATGCAAAAGCAAAATATGGTGAATGCTGGAAATCTGAAATAAAAGCAGAAAATGGTGGAAATTCTTAAATTTGTTGGGAAAGAGAGAGAGAGTAAAACAGTTAACGCCCATGACCTTTCGTCAGTTTAGTTGAAAGGATCTCGAAACGGAAACAATTGCTCTTTTCCTCTCCACAATGCAGCCTGACTTGCTAGGCATTCATATTTATAGCATTTTCAGTTTTTATTCTTTATGGAGAATTTGTCTTCACTGTCAATTGTTCACTTTTCCCCAATATTGCTGGGTAGGTTTTCTGAACATGATAGCAGGTATACGTTTCTGATAATGCCTTGCATATTGTGGAGTTTTAACTTGAATGATTTATGAACGAATAACTTCATACAATGTATAATCTTTCTGACAGGTTCCTCCACTGGAAATCGGAATGATTCATAGATTTGACTTCCAGTTAGGTGGAGATCACTATGAAGCAGGCCGCAGCCTCAACTAATAAGACTTATGTTGCTAATAGGGGCTTGATTCTGGTTGGAGAAGGAGATCTGATCCAAGAAGTGGGAGATTGATCTATAATCAGAGAAGGGGGTTAGATGGAGGGTCCAGCAGGGTAATCTAATTGCAGGAGCTCAAGTAAGCTTGGTGCTGGACAAGTTCTGCTACTTTGTCTGGTCCACAGCAGTGCTAGAAGGGTGCACCCCTTTTCCTAAAACCAATCTCATTTTGAGTTGTTGGTTTTCCCAAGGCATAGAAAACACAACTGCAAGGGTTAAATCTGTAAGGCAAGTTGAATGTGAAACTTAGAATGTTTAAATTACCAACTCATTTCCCTCGAATTAGTTGATTTGCCTCTCCCTGTCTCAGTCTCTTAAACCTGAAAGTGAACAGGTTAGGTTTGTGATTTTAAAAAAATCATTACATCTCATTTGGACCCTAGCTATCTATTTCCCAAAATTAAAATTTCCTTATCTTCTCTTGCACACTTTTTTATTTGCATATGGATCTTGCTTTTCTGGATCAACCTATTTTGACAGTGCATTGTTCAAAGACGTTAAGGCAACACAGAACAAGGCCTATTCTGTAGCTGAAACCAGAGTAAGATTACAAGTAAAATTAGTGTCCAGGTTGCAAACAGGTTCCATCCTGAGTCTATTCATAATTCAATTTGTATGGAAGTCGGACCACAATGCAGACAAATAAAGCAGCCATTCTAAGGGCAGGAAATGTTCATGTGTCAGATACTTAAAGTTACACTCCTGTATGTGATCACGTTCGTAAGTATGAGCATTTATAATTCAGACATTCAAAAATCAAGGACCCCCAGACCTGCAAATTCAAAGTATTGAACTAATATTTTTATGTTGCTTCCAATCTTCTTGTTTCCCGAGTCAAAAATTTGAGTGATAATTGTTTGTTGCATTGGGTTGGGCAGAAAAGTGGGTTTCTTTAGGTTTATTTGGTTTGAAAATGACATGACTTGTGATAAAAGATTGGATTATTAGTTATCTTATTAAGATTTGATAATCCACCTTCCTGAAGCAGGCATATACACTATATTATAGGATAGCTTTGATTGTCCAGCCAGCTTGGCTGATTGGTGGCATCTGGATTTGAGGAATAGTTTTCCCCAAGGATTCTTTCCATTTTCCTCATTATAGCTTAACGGATATGTGCCCTAATTATTATTGAGATGAGCTGGCAATAGGAAGCCTATAACATTAAACTTCAGCAGAACATTCCGCCACCATCGAGGTCACTACACCTTGATTATTACCAGTCTGTATTTTCTTCCAGGAAATCAGAGGCTGTCCTTTATGGATTTCTTAATAGCTTGGTTTGGAATCATGAGTAATATCCTCCAAACACAACACCTATTTCCATCCATGACATCATCATCGCCTGAGCTGGTCTGCAGCTGAAACTCTCGTCCTGCCTTTGTTCCTTTTATTCTAACGCATTGTGGGCTGGCATCCATTCTATAATAAACTTGAGACCATTCAAACTCTACTGTTGACATCCTAACTGACACCAAGTCCTGTTTACCCATCACCTCTAACCTATATTGATTCCTTATCCAGCAACTTCGCAATTTTAAAATTCTCATTATTTTCAGATTCCTCCATGACCTCATCTTCTGCTCTCTGTAACAGCACTACAATCTAGCAATTTTTGCACTCCTCCAATTCTAAACTCTAGTACAACACTGATTTTAATTGCAACCCCACAGGTGGCTATGTTCTCCAAGCCCAATACTTAAGGAATTTCCTGCCTAAACCTTTCCACATCTCCTGCCACCCTTTGAAATTCCCCTTAAAACCTCTTGATCAAGCTTTTATCTGTCTCCTATCACAGCTGCTTGTGTGACTCAGTGTGAAATTTTATTTGATCATTGTTCCTATGAAGCACTATGTGACTAACCTTTTACTGTTAAAGGCGCTGCATAAATGTAAGTTGTTGTTTTGGGTTATAATGTAAGTCAAACAACTGGTGGAAATAAGGGAAGAGCACAGCATAGGTAGGTAATTTTAAAATATTTAGAATTTCTGGGAATCCTATGCAAAGATGTAATTTTTGTATGTGATTTGCACAGTTTCTAAAAGAATTTGTTCATGGGTTGCTGACTAGGCCAGCATTTGTTGCTAACCCTTTATTGCCCTTTATCTGAGTGGCTTAGTTGCTCTGAATCCTGGCCAAAACAGGTAAGAACAGCGAATTTCCTTCTAAAGAAGATTAGTCAACCAGATGGATTTTTACAACAATTGACATTGGTTATATGGTCATCATTAGACCAGCAGTTACTCACAGATTTGATTGAATTCAAATTGCACTATCTCTGATGGTGGGATTCAAACCCGTGTCCCTACAACATTATTGAAGGACTATGGATTACTAAACAATAAAACCAAACAATTGAAAATGCTGGAAATACGAAATAAAAACAGAAATTGCTGGAGAAACTCAGCAGATCTGACAACACCTGTGAGGAAAAAGCAAACTTAACTTTTGGTTCCAGTGACCCTTCCTCAGTACTGATTGTAGCTAGGAAAAGGCTGGTTTCTATGCTGAAGGCAGGGACGGGGTAAGGGAGAGGAGTATGCAATAGGTGGAGATAGAGTTCAGAGCAAGAGAACAACAATTGGACAGAGAACAGAATGGATAAATGTCAACCTGGGAGAATTAAAGCTGCTAATCGGGGCCGTTAGTAGCTGACACTGGGTTGGATGTTGTAGCAGCTCATCTGATGACAAGGCCTGGTGTGTGTGAGTTTATGTAAGGACATGGAAGAAGGTGATCAGGCCATGAATTATTGAACATAATATTGAGTCCTGAAGGCTGCAGGGTCCCCAAAAACTGCAGCAAACTCAAGACAATGATGTTGGCTAGGGAACACAGTGGTGTGTTGAAGTGACAGTCAACCAGAAGCTTAGAGAAGTTGGAAGGACATTTTCCACTTAGGGACCCTGCAACCTTCAGGACTCAGTATCAAGTTCAATAATTTTAGGGCCTGAGCACATTCTTCCATGTCCTTAACCCAAACCCCATACACACCTGGTCATCACATGGGCTGCTACTACAACCAACCCATTGTCAGCTACTAATGGCCCCCATTAGCTGCTTTTGATCTTCCCAGGCTGACCATTACCCTTTTCTTTGTTCGTCCAACTGTTGCTCTCTCTCTCTGGTCTCCATTTCCACCTGTTGTTTACTCCATCCCCCACAGTATCTGCAGCATATATACCAATATTTTACCAGCTGCAATCAATTCTGAAGCAGGAACACTAGATCTAAAACATTAACTCTGATTTCTGTGCACAGATGCTAACAGATCTGTTCAGTTTTTCCAGCAATTTCTGGTTTTGACTCTGGATTATTAGTTTATTGACATTACCACTATGCCATAGATTCTCTAAATTATTCACTGTTTAACACTTCTTAGATTAAATGTAATAAAATCCCAGCTAAATTTACCTCAAAGCATTTTATTTTAGAAGTCTGTTCATTAACAGTTTTAAAAAATAGTTTAATTTTTTAAGTCATTCAGTTAGGGTTGAGCTGGGCTTTAGGTTGCAGTTTTACTTTCATATTTATATGTTTATGAAAATGTCACCATAAACAATAAGAAACATATCATAAATCTGTGTTAGCTCCCCTAAAATATTAACTATTGATGTTTTCTATTAATTTCATTTCAGTCATGGACTCATAATATTGGAAAAGAGAAAGAGTTCCTTAGGAAATTGGTGAAAGGGCAAGTGATTACAGATTTGACAGCTGGGATTTGAGGCAGTTTTACTCCAATCCCAAAATAAAATTGAGAAGAAGAAAAACACAAAAACAAACAAGAAGAGGAGGCGCCTGTGGGCTCTGAAAACCTCGACTGAGGATACAGTTGTCCCACACTACCAGAAGATTGCACATCTCTGAATAAAGGCATTCATCTATCATCTTGCATCAACTTTATATTGAAGGGGGATTTCTGTGCAGTTACACTTCATTGCTCAGCTTTAGAGTGCAATGAGAAAAGAAAGACACTAATAGACGTGCCATAATTACCTCTGGAGAAAGAAGTGCAACAGGATTGTTGAGGTATTTCTCTTTTATAGGTTGAATGTAAAGACTTTCATAAGCTGTATGAACAAACAGTTTTACATTGTGTTTTATTTTAGTATTATTTCATCTCTCTATCCCGAAATTCGTGAGACTGGCTGTTCCATCCCAGACTTGTCCATTATTGCTGCTATTCCTTTTTGGGGTAGAGGATTTTTTTTTTAAACAGATTGTTCTTCAGGATAAAGTTTATCCATACAGAACAGAAGCTGTGATAGAGGTTAAGTATGATCAACCTCTTTTGATTTTAAGAGCAGAAAATCATGTATTATTAGTAATATTTTGCTGTGTCAGTGCTGGCTTGTTGCTATCACTCGTGTGTGCAATGATCAGAAGAAAGTGCTCCTTCGAATGGCTTTAGTAACTGGAACTCAAACTTGAAACATAATTAAACCTTCAGCAAATATGCATTCTTCTCAGTTCAGATAACTGCTTATAAAGCATTTTTATGTCAATACAAGTAGATCATGCCACAACAAAGATCAATTCATGCAGAGAACTGTTTCATGTGCTTGTGTTGTGCCACAGTATTATTGATTTGAATTGCAGTGTTTCTGACTCATGTCATGCCATGGTACAGTCACAGCTTTCAAGACTTTGGAAGAACATTTCTCA
Organism: Rhincodon typus; assembly: GCF_021869965.1. Taxonomy (NCBI): domain Eukaryota; kingdom Metazoa; phylum Chordata; class Chondrichthyes; order Orectolobiformes; family Rhincodontidae; genus Rhincodon; species Rhincodon typus. The sequence goes on along the minus strand of NC_063341.1, from coordinate 56,523,537 downwards.
GCTGAATCCACATTTCTTTCAGGACTAGCAAGTAAACTACACGAGGTGGCGTTATCTCCCCGCTACTCAACAAACTTTGGCCAGGTGTTACCTTCACCTCTTTCTTTTTGGCAGAATATAATGATTTTTAATACTCCAGCAGTACTTATGAACAATGTTTCTTTTAAATTTTTTTTTCCTTGATGTTCATTGAGCGAATCTTATTGGTACAGAATAGATAGCTCTGAAACTGAAAAAGAACAATCATTGTTTGTTCTGATACTAATATAACCTGTTGTAGAACTTTCCTGTTAAATACATTAGAGGTTCATGTTGCCAGCTTGTCTATTTGCCACGCCAGGCCTGATATGTAATTGATACTCCCTCACTGGGGATTTGAGTACAAAGTAACTTGGATTGCAGTCATTGTTTAGCAAAACACTTCCCCTCCAGCCACTTAAACATTTATTTCTTGTTTCAGTACCCATGTCTCTCCTTTTTTCCTTTCACCATCAGTTACATACAATGCATCATCTCTTAACTGGGCAGGTCTCAAACTTGCAACTGTCCCCATCCTTCTGTAACAACTTATAACAAATTATCCAATAGAACACACTATAATGTCTATTCATGCATAAATATCAAGATGCCATATTAAGTGTATCAACTAGATTTTGGAATTTATCAGCTCTGATATTCTAATTCAGGAAAAAAAAATAACAATTCTACTTAATCCCATTCTTAAATATAATGGAGGAAAATATTTCCAGATTTCACCTGCAGCCAATTTAATCAGATACAAAGATTACTCATTTGATCAAACTAGAAGTAAGACAAGAATTGAAAAGATGGCTGAATCCATTAGTGTTACTCAGTGCTCAGGCAAATAATACATGTAATATCTTCCATTGCTACTCATTGACGCTAGAGTTTTGAGGCATTTGGAAATTTCTCAACAAAGAGTGGTCGACACAAATCTATAGATTTAACATATGGCAATTTGTTTGAATTTTTTATATGGTTAAGGATTTTCAATAGATCTGTACCTAAAATTTAAGTTGGCAACTTCAATATGCCCATTCAAATATGATTGAATCTTTAATTGTAACAACCCTGGAAAAGATATTTCATGTAACTGTTATAAAAGGTACAACCTCTCTCTCTGCCTTAGTAGATGATGTGAGATCTGAAATGGAAGTACCAGAGCAGTAAACTTCCCATGGACTCAGTATTTCAGAGCAAAACCAGCAGAGCCGTTTGGCCTTGATTTGTTAAATGTGTTCTCAACAACAAGAAAAATAATTTTGCAATTTAGTTTTTCACTAAGATTTGAATCATGTTTCTAGATTAGTTATTCTGAATATCGTTCGCTGCATATTATCCTGTTCTAGTTTAGTCATTCTTTCTCAATTCTTGGGCATTCATTGGATCCATGCTGCCCAATTATCTGTTGTCAGCAAACTTCATCAGTTCATAGAAATCTCTAAATTTGAAAGAACAACTGGTAACTGACCAAGGGTCCATGTGATAGTTCACAAAGTCTTTCTGTCTCGTTGTGTTTTTGATTTAGGACAGTTCTAGTGTTAGACTGGAGATCATGTAGATCATGCAAGTAGGTCATGCCACAACAAAGAACAATTCATGCTTTCTGTATATGTGACCAGTTTTCTCCCGGGTTTCAGAATATAACTTTTCATGAATCCAAACTTAGTGGTAAACTCTAATGAAGGTGAGGATAAAGTAAAGCAATATATTATTGACCTACATGCTCAAAATGTTAATAGGACTAAATATGAGAACAGAATTAGCTGAAAATGATAATTATGTGTTGAAACTATTTTCATGTTTCAAAACTATCATGACTTTTAGTTTCTCCATTTTGAAACTAATAGAGAATTGAAATAGCTTTAATATTCATTTATGCCTTTCAAAGGCCCCGGCTAACAGTTAAACCTTGTCTCTACAGGCTTGACCATTACAGAATTATTTTTAAAAGAGAACTCAAACTGTTAATGCTGTCAGGATTAGATGTTATCGACATCGAAGGTGAACTGTTACAGATCTACTTGAACAGTATTTATATAATGTTGTCCTCTTGCCTTCAGTTCCATAATTCTGTCAGGTATGAGAATCAGTTAGCTCAGTTGGCAGGACGGCTGCCGTATGATGTAGAGTGAAGCCAATAGTGTGGGTTCACGCATTGGCTGAGGCAACCGAGAAGGATTCTCCTTCTCAACTTCTCCTATTACCTGAGGCATGGTGACTCTTGGGTTAAACCATCATTAGTCATCTCTCTCCAATAAGAGAGCAGCCCTATGGTCCTCTTGGACTATGGCGACTTTACCTTTGCTTCAGATATGAATGTGGTTTTGCTGGTACCAGACTGCAGGTAATCGGTGATACTGCAAACATTCCTGGAGGAATTGCCCAGATATTCAGGCAGTGTACTCTGAAAACTTGGCTCAATTTTCATACACAGTGCCTCTTATTTAGAGAACTAGCATCAGTTTGACAACGAACCTTTTCACGCTTGTTGTTCCATATTCTCTTTGCATTGTGTCAATTGATACAATGATACATCAATTAAATCATAAGAAAGAGGAGCACCAATCGGCCATTTAGCCCATCAAGCCTGTTTCACCATTCAGTAAGATCGTAGCTGATCTGCTTTCTAGCTTAACTCCACTTGTCTGCCTGTTCCCCATAACCTTTGACTCCCTTGTCAATTAAAACTCTGTTCAACTCAGCCTTGAATATATTCAGTGACCGAGGCTCCACTGCTGTGTGTAAACAGAATTCTAAAGACTAGAAATCATTTAAGAGAAAAAGTTTTCCTCATCTCCCTTTATCTTGAGACTCTGCTCCCTTGTTCTAGATGTCCCCACAAGAGGAAACATAGTGTCACCATTTACCCTGTTAAGCTCCCTCAGGTTCTTACATGTTTGAATGAGGTCACCTCTCATTTTTCTAAATTCCAATGAGTATAGGCTCAACCTGCTCAGTCTTTCCTCAACTCCTTCATCCCAACAATCAGCCTAGTGAATCTCCTCTGAATTGCTTCCAATACACGTATATCCCTGCTTAAATATAAGGAGACCAAAACTGCACACTGTATTCCAGATGTGATTTCTCCAATGCCCTCTATGGTCATAGCAGGACTTCTCTACTTTCATACTCATCAACATTCTATTTGCCTGCCTATTCATGAATAAGGTCACCCAGATCACTCTGTATTGCAATATTCTGCTTTCTCTCAATTTAAATAGTATTCTGCTTTGTTGGCAATGTAGGATGCCAAGTGCCAGTCTTATGTCATACTTCTGAGGAAGGAGTCACTTGACCCAAAACATTAACTCTGATTTCTTTCCACAGACACTGCCAGACCTGCAGAGCTTTTCCAGCAATTTCTGTTTTTGCTTATTTCATACTAGATTTATTTGCAGTCTGCAATATGACAAATTCTCCCAAACCATTATCTAGTGTCCTGTAAGTCTTTCCTTATACTATTTTAAGTAAAACAAAGCATCTATGTAAAGAATTTGAGAACCACACCTGAAGAGACATAAAAATCACAGTGAAAATATATTGATTTAAAATAACTTTGCCAAGGCTGATAATGCATTCTAGTCACTGCATTGAACAATCATCTCAACTGCCCACTGCTTGGACCAGTGGAAGCTATCTTGACCAGGCCCAGGAACAAGTTAGCAAGGACATCCTCCACCTTGTCTGTGCCCCTCCTTATCAGATAGCCAAAGATCAGGAGCATGGATGGAGCTGATATGCAGACAAAACTTGAAGTACATCTCACTGAAAAAGTGAAATAGGTTGTGTGATGTTGCAGCTTCTGTATACACATGGAATACAGATTCCTCAAGCTTCAAAAAATACAAGTAGCCTGAAAGTCCATGAACCATCTTAATTTTTGTTTCACAGGAACGCTGAACGCAACACCATCTATACAAAATGCCCGTTAATAAATGAGTCTCCCATTGGGGCTCCCGATTCTTCCAGGTGGCACATGGAATACCATGGCATGCCCAGATGGTTCACAAAGGCAAAACGTGAAGGGTATGCAGCAGTCGCAGCCATGGGAAGTCATATCCAACTGGGAAGACTTTCTTTATCTGCAATCAATGCCCTTCACCTGTGTATCCTTAATAATATAATTAAAGTGTTTTTCTATTCTTTCTTCTAAAGTGAACAACCTCGTTTTTACCTCCATTCTATTCTCCCTACCAAATTTGTGCCTATTTATTTAACCAATCTATATCCTTTGCAATTTCTTTGTATCTTCCGTTCAACTTGTTTTCCTACTTATTTTTGTATCATCAGCAAATCTGACTGCAGTAAGAGTCATTGATGTTGATGGTAAATATTTGATGCCTCAGAACTGATCCCTCAAGCACCCATTGGTTGCAGTTTGCCAACATGGAGATGATTCATTTGTTCTCACATTGTATTCTGTATTCCATTAGTTAGCTAATCCTCTATCCATGCTAATGTATTATCCCCTACAAAATGAGCTCTCATCATGTACAGTAAGCTGGTATCTCGACAAATGCCTTTTGAAAATCTAAATACACAATATCTACTGGTTCTGTTTTATCCATCCTGCTTGTTATATCCTCAAATAACTCTAATAAATTTGTCAAACCTGATTTCACTTTCACAAAACTATGTTGATTCTATCTAACTGTATTATGATCTTCGAAATGTCCTGCTATTCACATCTTAATAATGGATTATACCATTTTTCCATTGACAGATGTTAAACTAACTGGCTTATAGTTCCCAATTTCTGTCTCCTTGCTTTCTTGAACAGTGATGGTGCATTTGTGGATTTTCAATCACTGGGATCTTTCCAGTCTCTAGGGAATTTTGGAAGATTGCAGACACTTATGTGGGTGGCCAAGAGAAATGGGGTACTTGTCTCTCTTTAGCGCCTTAGTTTTTGTGCTACATTTTCTTCAAATAGCATGATTGTTTTAAGTTCTTCTCTCATTTTGCCTTGTATTTGTCAACTATTCTTGGGATGCTTTATATGTCTTCTTGTGTGAAATGTAAAATTCTGCCATTTCCTGGTTTTACCATGGATTGAGGTTTGGTTAACACATAAAAGGCAGAAAGCCAGGTTAATGGATCTTTTTCGGGTTGGAAAGACATAAGTAGTGATGTGTCACAAGGATCAGTCCTATTATTTGTTATCTTTATTAAGGACTTGGACGAAAGAGAAGAATATAATTTTCTGATGAAACCCATTAGGAGGACGGAATGTGCAATGAAGATACAAGGAATCTGCAAGGGTGTTATGGATAGGTTGAGTGATTGGGCAAAATCTTGGCAGATAAAATTTAACATAGAAAAGTGTGATGTCATACAATCTAGTAGAATCAAAAAGCAAACTATAATTTAGTGGCAAGAGACTCCCAAAACAAATGCAGCACAGAGGGATATGAGTGATCTTGGGCATGAAACAAAAAAAAAAATGATCATGCCGATGCAGCAAGTAATTAAAAATGCAAATGAAATGTTTGCCTTCATAGCTAGGGGGGTGGAGTTTAAAAATAGGGAAATCTTGTTACAACCATATGAGGTATTGATTAAGCTGCACCTGAAGTACTATATACAGTTTTGGATTCTCTAAGAAAGGATGTACTAGCATTGGTGGTAATTCAAAAGAGACGCATGAGGCTGATTCGTGGAGTGAGGGGATTGATTTATCAGGAACAGTCAACAGATGAGGTCATATTATTAGAGTTTAGTAGAATGAGTGATTTTGTTCAAACATGCAAGATTCTGAATGGGATCAACAGGGTAGATATGAAAAGATGTTTCCACAATTGGGGAAATCTCAAACTAGGAGATATCGTTACAAAATAGGAGGACATTCATCTGAAACTGAGATGTGAAGAAATATCTTCTCCCAGAGGATATGACAGTCTGGAAATCACTTTCCCAAAGGGTTGTGAAGGCTAGAACAATGGGAGTATTTAAAGGAGAGGTAGCTTGATTTTTGAAATAGCAGGGAATTGAGGGCTATGATAAGTTGGCACAAAAGAGGAGTTGAAGCTGGGAACAGATTGGCCATGATGTTGTTGAGTGGCGGGGCAAGCTTAAGGGGTCGAATGACCTAATTCTGCTCCTGTTGCTTACGTTTTTGTCTTGCACTGAATCTTATCATTTCAGAGAGCTGTACTGTTTGACTCTCCCAACTTACTTTATTTATTTTCAATTCATGGAATCTTTTCACTTTGACGGCTCATGCTGAAATGTGTTATTCCTCTTGTCCTGTGCTGAATTGGGATTCCTCAAGCTACAGTATATGTGAATATCAACGAATTCCTGTTCTAATGTCTCACTGGCTTACAAGTAAATAGCTTAGTTGTAATCCTTGCTAAGGGTCTATTTTACTCATCTGGAGGGGACTTGAGAAGGAGTTTAAATAAGCTTGAGAAATGGGCAAAATGATGAGACTAGAACTGAACACGCAGAACTGATGATGATTGATAAAGGCTACATTATTATTTTAAAACTAAGGAAAGTAAACACTTGAAAGCTGGAGCAGAATTCTGTAGTTGATTGAACTTAATAAATGTACTATACCTGTGAAAGGGTTAAATATAATATATAATACAGCTGATTTTAAGTAGCTGTTATTTCTTTCATAGGATGTAAGTCTTGCTGACAAGGTCAGCATTTGTTGCCCTGCCCTAATTGCCTCTTAACTGAGTGCGTTGATTGGTCAATTCAGAGGACAGTCGAGAGTCAGCTACGTTACTATGGGTCTAAAGTCATGTTTAGGCCAGTCCAGGTAAGGATGACAGATTTCCTTCCCTCAAATACATGAATGAACCAGATGGGTTTTTATGGCAATTGATGTTACTTCCATGGATGTCATTATTGACCCAGTTTTATATTCCAGTTTCTTTTTATTAGCCAAATTTAAATTCCATCATAATGTTCTGCAAAACATTAATCTTGGTCTCTGGATTTCTTGTCCAGTGATATTACCACAATCCCATTATCTTCACCCGTCCCCAACCCAAAAGCAAAATGCACCAGTCCAGATCTTTGGATTTTCAGATGAATGGAGACCAAACCATACCCTGGAAGGCTTTCTATGGGACCCCTTGAAACACCTGTATATTAACTCCATGGGAATTGTCGGGGAAGTTTGAACTTTCAGTGAGCAATTTCCATGATCCTATGGAAAGTTTCCAACTTTGAGCTAGCTTAAGAGACTTGGATAGAGAAACCCTAGTTTAACTCCTGGGTAACTATATAACTGCTTTTCTCGTGCCCCATCAACTCTCACTCCACCTAGTACCCTGGCTACCTACCATCCTGGCCACCTGCCATCTTACCCACTTGCTTCACCCATCCTACCAACTTGACCAATCCCCTTGCCTACCCTACCCAGCCCATTTAACTTCTAACCTTACCCACCCTCCTCCCTTATACAATTGCCTTATCCACCATCCTCCTCCCCCACTCCCCTTATTACTTCACTTTTGGGACAATTAAACTCTTTAACCAGAATATGGCCAATATTACTGTAAGAAGAGGATGTGATTTCCTCTCTGCTATGCTCCGTCCAAAATTTGCAGCGCTGAATCCATTCTGAAGGATCTTCTATTGGAAGATCACTCAGGAAAATCGGAGGAAGGTAAGTGTGTTCTTTTTTTGTCTGATGAAGTTTGGAAATTAGATTTCTGATCCTGATCAAAAGATCTGGGCCACATTTCTGTTGCCTTTGTGTTTGCTGTGATCTACTCGGGAATTCCCTGACCCTAGGGATGTTTAAAGTTTATTTGCTCTGTAGTGCTGCAGTGAATACTTGTATTTTTGACTATTGCAACCATGTACAAGCTAACACTGCAATTTTAGTGTCCGAATCACAATTTTTTTTGGATAAAGGTGTAAGTAGTTCTCTCAGTTATTGCATTAGCGCTTGCAACTGTTAATTTAAATATTTTGAAGTAATAATCTGAAACTGGTTTTAAACAATCACTGTTCTATGTGGCAAGCAAAGATTCCATCTATCAATGCCCCTGAAGTACCCATTTTTTAACCAAAGATTTGTTATAATTTTTTAAAAGTTGTTAATGGCATGTCGGTATTGCTAGCCAGGCCAACTATTATTGTCTATATAATCATATCTTGTCCATATAATCATATCTTACAGAAAGATATTACAGTTGGCATATCTGTTTGAGTGCTGATGAATCTCAAGTACCTGGACACACAGGGACATCATAGTTCCAAAGCCATCAACGATAACATATTTTGCATGAATCATTGAACCCATTTTTTAGAGAAGGAATTACTTAGCCTGCAAACTAACATAGAAAGTAGAAACTTTGACTTATTGTTCCTCTCCCTGTCATTAATGATCTTACTGATTCCACTGTCCTTCTATAGGAGCATGGTGAAAACGGAAAGTAAACTGTAATGGATAAGAATTTACAACAGGATAATATCTGGTAGAAAGCTGATCATTCCCTAGCTTCCTAGCTAATCCTTATAGGTTATAGTATGACTTTTTAACCAAGACAAAAAGACTGCTGACATCAACCATGCTGGTCATGTGGCATTGGTGATTTAAACTTCTTTAGTTTGAGCCTCTCCATAGGTTCTTGGTCTACGAACCATTCCATGCTGCATTTAAATGAAGGAAATATTCAACCTCTGCAGCAATTTAAGTACAAAAGTCATCAAGATGGCCCGTTGATATGGAAATTGCAATTTAACATTCATTCACATTATAGATTACTGTTTTGGCTCCAACGTTACAACTGAGAACATTGCCCCACAACAATTAAACTATCCTACACATTGGACCCCAGGTTATTTTTGTGGTCTAACCCTTGGTGTCCCCCAACTTTGTGTTGCCTGCAGTCAGCTTTATTTAAGCTTTCCGCCAATTTTAATGTGATCTAGTTTCAGAAAATGTGAATGAGTTGCCCAGGATAGACGAATTATTCCTCAACAAACCATTTGGGAAGTGTGTGACCTATCCAATGATATAGCAATCATCACAATCTTAGGAAAATGAGAGCTTGAGCCATTGTCAATCATCCTGTGGTTCATATTTTGATGTTATGTTGCACTGCCACACAGATTAACCCAGTTTCTCTGTGGCAATTAAAGGAGGTGACAACCCTATCTCTCATCTCATTTTGGGAAGACCCATGAAATTAACCAATAACTGGAATCTTCCCTTTGGTCAAAGAATCATATCTCCTGACAGCTACTGGTAAATCAGTGGCTGACAGTTGTGCATTGCTTGGCAGTCTAATGCTGAAAGAAATGGCTTTTGTCGATAATACGCCTGTACGAAGGACCCAGGCCTTCTGATCACAAGTCTTTGAATCACTGAGCAGCCTCATTAAGTCTGTTCCCTGTTCTCCACCTGGGTGAATGAATAAGGAATCTAAGTTTACTAGTATTTCTGCATTAGTTAACTGGGTGATCAGGAGTTGAATGTGTGTCTTCCCCATATCTCCCTCCAACTCACCAATGAATTGTCATTCTTGTCCTCTAATTCCATGGCAGTGGGACAGACCATTGCCTTTTTGACCCTTTGTCTGAGCTCATATTGTTTTATTATATTGACATGATATAACCTTTACTTTTTCCCTGATCTGGGGTCTCAATCAGATAACTGACTTCCCCAAGGTTATTTGCTACTCTACAGGGGCTACTGAACCGGATTCTTAAAGGATCATCTTGGAAGAAGCCTGAGCACATAGTCTTCTGAGTGCAGGGCTCATCCCTGACATGTTTATGTTTTATATCATTACTGTTTGGGGGATTTTCAAGTGTTCTTGGGCCACTTACAGGCCTGTGAGAGTGACTGTCAGAACTCAGCTATGTAGTTAACGTGGAGACTTCCTCCTATTTTCTAAAAACTTTTCCTTGAGTAGTTTCAGATTCCCTCATACTGGGTGCCTGTAATTAATTCGACCTAATTCAAATAGAGTAAAATTGATTACATTGTTGGGTGTGTCCCTGGTGGCACGCAGAAGTTGTAGTCTTTTATCCCAGTCATGCTCATGGCAGTACGTCCTGAACATTGTTTTTATGGCCTGGTGGTAAGATCCTGGAGCCCCCTTTGGGTGATATGCTAGACTTCCGCTAGGTCACACTCTTGTTACCCATAACTTTCTGGAGTATTTTGGACATGAAAACTGAAAAGTCCAAGCTAGCAGGGCTGTGTTGCCAACCAAGATATGGTCCTATGATGCTATCAAAAATAGTCAGTTAGATTCCACGCTTTGTGTCTGGCAAGGGCCGTAACAGGGCAACAGTAATCCAGCTGCTCTCATTCGTTGAAACTTTTATAGTATATTTTGTGGAGGGTTTGAAAATAATGGCTTTTTTTTAAACCTGTTCCTTGATCTGGTAGGGACATAGTTTTTTAAAAAATTCCTTTAAATACTTTTGTTTATTAGTTATAAAAATATTGGAGAAAGGTTTTATGAGTGATGGAGACAGATGGAGGTGGGAGGCCTTTTGATCAAACTTCCAAAATTTACATCCAAAGGCAGTCTGAAATATCAGCTAAAAGTGAATTATAATCATGGTGGCAAGGCTTGATCCCAAGTTGACTAATTACCAGCAGATTCTCATACCACTGAAGTTAAGTTTCCTTTGAACATGAACTTGTATTATTTGTTGCCCCTCCTACTTTGCAGCAGTATTGTATTGTCGTACAACTGACTTGGACCTTGTCAAGCTGATGATGTACAGGTTCATGTTTGGTGCACCATATTTTCTTGCTCAGTGAAATCAACTGAAGAATTTTGCATTTTTAATAAATTCATTCACAGGGTGTGGGCACCGATAGCTGGACCAGTATTTATTGCCCATCCCGAAGGGCCTTAGTGGGCAGTTAACAGTCAACTACATTGCTGTGGATCTAGAGTCACATGCAGGCCAGATTGGGCAAGGATGGCAGATTTCCTTCCCTAAAAGACATTCGTGAGCCAGATGGGTTTTTCCAACAATTGGCAATGGTTTCATGCTCTTAACCTCTTTATTCTAGATTTTTATTTAATTTTATTCCACCATCTGCCATATCAGGATTTGAACCCAGATCCCCAGAACATTACCTGGATCTCTAGATTCATTGTCTAGTGATAGTGCTGTGAGACCATTGCCTCCCCTGGTTACATTCTGATGTCAACAGATTAGTATTTGATGCCCTCTATCTTCACACTTTATTCAGCACTCAGCTCATTGCCTCCAGTGCTGGAGAAAGGGCAAAGGATCAAATGTCCCTAGTAAAGAAATGTCCCTTCAAGGTGGTATGTAGTATATAACCGCATTTGACTTGGCCACCTCATATGCAATATTCTCGGGGGGGGAAGGTCGACAGTTGCAGGCTCATGTGGGAGCTCCAGAGGTGCAAAATCTAAGGGGTATGTAGGAAGAGCTGCCAGGAAGACCATATGGATGCTTGGAGGCTCACTGAAACGTAGAGGTAGAGGCAGCAAGCTACAGCTGAGGGGCATCCCCAATCAACTTCCAATGTGCTGGAATTCAGAAATGCACAATGGAGAAGAAAATGGCTGCAACCACAGTTGGAACGGGCACAGTAAACAAATCAGTATGTGAGAGGAGGGCTGCTGGATCTACCAATGTTAGAGCTTTTAAAGGGAAAGAACATTACACAATGACCCATGCTCTGCACAGGACACAGACCAGAGGTAAGGTGAAAGCAGTGCTACTTATAAAAAAAAGTGTAAAATAATATACAGTACAGTGCTTTGTCACTTGTGCGACTGAAGTGCTTTCACTAAGCTTTTTTCTTTCACTCCCTCTCATTACATCTTAGTGTTCTCCCTCGTTCTGCAGTTGGGGTAGGGGGAGTCCATTGACCCTGGAGGTTTGGTCAGATGACCCCTAGGGCATTTATATCTGGATGGGCAGATGTGCCTAGGGAAGTCCATCAGAGGGAGGCAGGCCGAGTGGTGACAGCCCTGCATGACCCTTTCTGGAGTGTCCTGAATGGAGACTTTGTGGATGCTGCATATAGTTCCTCCTCCAGCTGGAGCCCTCATGGCATGGCCTTGCAAGGAAAGGGTAACTATATCACGCACCTGGTTCCCTGATCTCCTTGACCCCTCACCTTCAGCCCTGAGGACCGGTAGCTGGGGTAATGGAATGCAGATATGACAGCTCTCCAGCAGACCTAGAGAATCTGAAACTGGCTCTCTGTGGCAACTACCAACCTGATAATGGAGGCAGTACTCTCTTCCTCAAAAGTCAAGCTGGCTTCTGGAAGGGACAGTCATTTCTCTGCAGTGTCGGTCTGCTCATGCTCCAGGCCTCGGCCACGACTCGCTTCCGGGACTCGGTCCACGGTCACTCTGCTTCTGCTCCAGTCTCCGGCTGCAACTCGCTTCCGGGGCTCGGTCCACGGTCACTCTGCTTCTGCTCCAGTCTCCGGCTGCGACTCGCTTCCGAGACTCGGTCCACGGTCACTCTGCTTCTGCACCAGTCTCCGGCTGTGACTCGCTTCTGAGACTCGGTCGGCGGTCCCTCTGCTTCTGCTCCAGTCTGCCGCTGCGACTCGCTTCCAGGACTCGGTCCGCGGTCCCTCTGCTTCTGCTCCAGTCTCCCGCTGCGACTCGCTTCCAGGACTCGGTCCGCGGTCCCTCTGCTTCTGCTCCAGTCTCCGGCCGCGAGTCGCCTCCCAGTTTGGCCCGGGCTTGGTCTGCTCCTGCTCTGGGTTCTGGCTGCAACTCGCTTCCCACACTGGCCTGATCTGTTCTCTATTCCCTCCAGGTAGAGTAGTTTAAGAAGTTAAAAGTTGGGGGAGGTTGAAAGAAAGAAAAAGTGCAACAAAGAGGGAAAGAGGCAAAAAGAAAAGGAATTGGTGAGCAGAGGAGGTGTGGCTGGAGCGTCCTACTCTGCCACCGTCATGCCAGTGCTTGTCTGGGTGCGCGGATGCCTTTTAAAGATGGTGCAGCCCCAAAGGATGGAAATCCTTACAAAAATATTCAGTGCAACCCAGACTTAGCCAAAGTAAAGTAAGATTGAGTCCATATAGTCAGAATAAATGAGTAGGCAACAAGATGGCAGATGGACTATAGTTTGGGCAAGTGTGACGTTATTCACTTTGATCGTAAAAATGGAAAATTAGAATACTTTTTTTTAAAAGGCACGCAACCTCTAAATGTAGATTTTCAGAGAAAGCTGTGTGAATTTGTACAAGTAACACAAAGTTTACATGCAGATACCGCAAACAATTAGAAAAGCACACTTCATGTTGGCCTTCATTGCAAGGGAATTGGAGAATAATAATTAGGAAGTCTTGCTGCAATTATACAGGGCAGTGCTGAGAATGTTCCCAGTGCATTGTGCGCGGGCTTTGATGGGACCATTGCTGGAGTATTGTGCACAGTTTTTGTCTCCATAAATAAAGGAGGATATACTTAGATCAAAAGTGTTTCTTGGAATGGGAAGGTTGTCCTTTGAGGACAGAATGGGTAAATTTGGCCTATGTTCTCCTGAGATAGAAGAATGAGAGATGATCTAATTGAAATATATAAGATTCTGAAGGGATTTATCGACATAGACAAAGAGAGGTTGTTTCTCCTGACTGAGGAATTAAAACACTGGGGCATTGTGCAAGGATATGAGTCCAAACATTTATCTGAGGTAATGAGAATTGTCCTCACTCAAAGAGTTGTGAATCTCATGTTGTCTACAGCAGAGAATTGTGAAACATCATCATTGCATCTATTTAACATTAAGATAGACGTATTTATGGTCGCCAAAACTGTCAGTCAAAAACTTGCTACAGTGCAGAAAGAAGCCATTGAGCACATCATGTCTGCATTGGTTTTCCATATATTTTAACTTGGTGCCAATCTACCTTTTCCCTGCAAACTTGAACATAGTTTCTATTTAAATAATCATTCAATAATCATCAATAATCATGCCTTGTTGAATCCCGCAATTGAACCTGCCTCCACCATATTTCCATACTCTATCTACTTGCTGTGTTCGAAAATTTTTCCTCACCTCACATTTACTTTGCTTGCAAAATATTATAAAACTGTACCAATTGATTCTTGATCCATTTACAAGTGTAACCGTTTCTCCCTATGCGCTCTGTCCAGACCGCTTATGATTTTGAAAACTTTTGTCACCTCTCCTCTTAGTCATCTCTCCAAGGAAAACAGTCCCAACTTATCCAATCTTTCTTCATGACTACAGTGACTTGTTGCTGAACCTACTTTTGTAAACTCTTCTGCACTCTCTCACATGCATTCCTTCCCATAATCTGGCACCCAGAACTGTACAAGATGCCCAAGCTGACGCCTGACCAGTCTTATAAACATTCATGATATTAGAGCATTAAGGTCAGAGAACAGGTTTATTGTATTGTAGTGATGCAAAAATATGGATTGTATTTGTTAAGCAACTGAGTAGAAGACTTCAACTATTATACTAAGTGGAACTTCCACCTCCAAGTAACACACATCTTGACTTGGAACTATATCCTCATTCATTCGCTGTGTCTGGGTCAAAATCCAGGAATGTAGCTCACCACTACCTTCTTCAGGGCAATTAGGCAGGGTTATAAATTCAGACCTTGCTAGTAATGCTCACATTCCCATATAAAAAAAAGTTAAATAAAAATAACTGGAATATCTTGTTTAAAGAAAACACACATTTTAAAAATGTCTAGCAATGATGTTTTGATTACTATTCATACACGATGAAACTGAAAGATTTTCTCAAAATGGTATCTGCAAATATAATTATGTATGTTATAATGTACAACACAAACCAAATCAAATTCTGACTTGGTCGAATATTAAGAATTTGTAACTAGTAAGATGCCCCACTTACCAAAAACAATTTGAGACTTGTGAAGGGTCTAAAGTACTTGAACTAATTGAAAAGTTACTTGCCTTATGTTGTATGCTCCTGGGATTAGTGTACAACACTTTTTAGGTTTGAATTTTTGAAAGCTGACATTTCTGGCAGCCGCAATTTGAAACACAAACAAATCAGTAAGCTCATACTTCTGATTCATTTTTGGATGATCCCATTTTTTGAGTTTCTCCAGAGACAGATTTTGGAATGCTTATCTCTGTGACATGGCAATAATAATAAAGTGAGTTTTGGTAAATGAAGGCTCACTTTTCCCAGGATCTCAGCATGACACTATATTAATAACCTGAGGTTGGCAATGTTACTGTCGATCTACATGAGAACTATCCCTGGTATTTCATGATAAACAATGACAATACAGCATTTGATTAATCTGGATTTACTGATCTTTAACTTAGTCACAAGTAAATAAAATATTACATTTCAACAGTATAAGTTTTAATGTTTCTTTATTTGTACAGTCTTATTTTAAAGTTAAACTTATATGTGAGCCCTGGTATGTTTTCTTTAAAAATAACAGTATTATACTGACTGATCAGACCAGATTAAATGTAACTGATTATGTACATGATATCTCTGAAGCAATAAAATTATTGAATCATCTTTCAAGAGTCTTTTTTAAAATTTCTTTATTTTCTTGCAGCTAATATTGCAAATTCCTCCTGACATATGCAGACTTCAAAGATCCTCTTGCACACAGTAACAATAACAACTACTGCAATTCACCCATTAAGGTATTAAAATATTCCAAGATCCCAAAAGAACAATAAAACAAAAAACAGACTAAAGGCAAAGGAGACCAATGCTTTATCAAAGAGCTAACTTTGAAGGAGTGTCTTAAAGAAAGAAGCAAGTGGTTTAGGAAGGGAATTCACAGCATCAACAGCTCAAAGCATGGCTACCAATGTTGGGATTAAGAAAATTATAAATGCATGGGTCCAGAATTGAAGGAATTCAGAATTCATAAATAGTTGTAGAGCTATAAATGGTTGCAGAGATTGGGGGGGTGTGAGGCAATGGAGGGCTTTAAAAACTAGGGTGAGAATTTTAATATTGGTGTTGCCAGACTAGGAGTAGGTTGTTTAATAGGTGAATGGGACTAGTACAGTTAGGATACAAGCAATAGCGTTTTAAGTGAGTTCATGTCTTTGGAGAGTGAGATCTTGCAAGAGAGCACATAGTCAAGTTCTGGAGTAACCAAATTTGTTAAGAGTTCTTTGATGAAGTGACCAGGAAGGTTGATGAGGGCAGGGCAATAGACGTAGTCTATATGGATTTCCGTACAGCCTTTGATAAGGTTCCACATGGTAAGCTGCTCTGGAAGGTCAGATCACATGGAATCCAGGGAGAGTTGGCAAATTGGATACACAATTGGCTTGATGCCTAGGAAGCAGAGAGTAATAGTGGAAGGAGGTGTATGACTTGTGGTATGCCTCAGGGGTCGGTGCTGGGCCCATTGCTGTTTGTTATCTATATCAGTGATTTGGATGAGAATGTACAAGGGATGATTAATAAGTTTATGGATAACAGTAAAATAGGCAGTATCATGGACAGTGAGGAAGGTTATCTAAAATTGCAGCCGGATCTTGATCAGCCGGGGAAATGGGCCGAGAAATGGCAAATGGAGTTTAATATAAATAAGTGTGAGGTGTTGCATTTTGGAATGTCAAATCAGGGTAGGAGTTTCATGGTGAATAGTAGGGCCTTAAGGACTGTAATGGAACAGAGGGACCTTGGAGTTCAGGTGCACGGTTCTCTGAAAGTGGAGTTACAGGTAGACGACAGTGAAGAAGGCTTTTGGCATACATAAGTCAGGACATTGAGTACAGAGAGTGGGAACTTTTGTTGCAGATGTACAGGAATTTGTTGAGGCCGCACTTGGAGTATGGTCTTTAGTTTTGGTCACCTTGCTATAGGAAGGATGTTATTAAATTGGAAAGAGTGCAGAAGAAATTTACAAAAATGTTGCCAGGATTCAAGGGACTGAGTTATAAGGAGACGTTGGACAAGCTAGAACTTTTTTCTTCAGAGCACCAGAGACTGAGGGGGAATCATGCAGAAGTGTATACAATCATAAAAGGCATAGATAGGGTGAATGCACTCAGTCTTTTCCCCAGCGTTAGGGAATCAAGGACTACAGGCAATCAGTTAAGGTAAGAGGGGAAAGAATACATGGGAAGCTGAGGTGCAACTTTTTTACACAGAGGGTGGTACACATATGGAATGAGCTGCCAGCGGAAGTGGTTGAGCTGGGTACGTTAACAACATTTAAAAGGCATTCGAACAAATACATGGATAGGAAAGGTTTAGAAGGATATGGGCCAAGTGCAGGAAAATGGAGTTAGCGTGGATGGGCATTTTGGTCAGCATAGACCAGTTTGGGCTGTAGGGCCTGTATCTGTGCTGTAGGACTCTATGACCCTATGTATGGTTTCAGCAGCTGGTTGTGTCGGGATGGGTGATATTATGAAAAGTTAATGGATTGAATGTGTTAGCTTTATAATTGAATTTCTGCAGTACGGCTCTATATCTTCCATTTTAACTTTCTCAAAGTTTTCTTTTGCATTATTGTTAGATTTACGAATAGATTAACCAAATTTTCCAAGAAAATATTTTAATTTGTTAGGTATTCCATTTGATGTTCATTTCAGTAAAAATTTGAGTTTTATAAACATAAAGTGATTGATAGGAATGTTCCAAAATTGCAAGTTGCAATTGGTAGAAGTGCACAAATTATATTATGCATTTAATGCACTGCACATCAAACTTTGTATACAACAATTCACAATGATTGAAACTATACAATTCAAAAACAAGAAGCCTGCAGGGAAGTTCGCTGAGCTGTTCAATGTTTATATTTAAGTGCAATCATGTCTTTTTTTTGAATTTTGTAAATTGCTGAGCACCAAATGTATTATATGCTCCCTGCCTGCACAGTCTGGTCATGGGGGCATGTAAAATAGATGTACGTCTAGCCCTTTGCCTTCTCACCTGCTCCATAGTTGTACCCACATTACAAGGAGTGTGTAAAGAATTAACCATTCCACCTGCCCTTAGGCCTGTTTAAGCCTTTTACTGGCTGGTTAAAAGCCTAATTCAGCCTCCACTGCCATAATATGATGGTGGTGGAAAGTTGTTAAGTGCCCTCTACACATAGAGAAGCAGAAAGTAGGAAATTATTGACCAATTAGTTTAATGTGTCATTGGAAAATAGTTGGAATCCATTATTAAGGAAGTAATAAGAGGATATTTGGAAAGTTAAATACAATCGATCAGAGTTAGCAAGGTTTTATGAAGGATAAATCATATTTGACTAATTTGCTCGAGTTTTTTGAAGATGTAACAAGCAATTTGGCTAATTGGATTCCCATTGATCCAGTATATCTGGACTTCCAGAAAATATTTAAGAAGAACTCACAGAAAAGGTTAATACACAAGGTTAGGGACAATTTATCAGCTTGGTTAGACATTTGGCTAACTAATAAAGCAGAGAGAGAGGATTAATGGGTCTTTTTCTGGTTGTCAAGATGTTAAACTAGTGGGGTGCCACAGGCTTCAGTCCTTAGGCCCCAAATATTTGCAATCTCTATTAATGACTTGGATGTGGGAATAGTATTACAGCTAAATTTCCAGATAGCATTAAAATAGTTTGCAATGAAGAAATAAGAAATTTACAAATTTTTATGGATAGATTCAGTGAATGGGCCAAAATTTTTGTCAGATGAAGTTTAACATGGATAAGTGTGAGGAGAATTGAAAGGCAACTTATTATCTAAATGGAGAGAAAATTCAGAATGTTTCAATACAGAGGAATCTGGATGTCCTCATGCATGAATCGCAGAAAACTAGTATACAGATACAGTGAGTAATAAGGAGCAAATTGAATTTTGGCTGTTATTGCTAAAGAAATAGATTGTAAAAGTAGGAAGTGTTGTTGCAACTGTACAAGGCATTAGAGAGTCCACACCTGGATTATTGCATACAGTCCCTTACTTGAGGAGGGATGCAGTTGTATTGGAGGCAGTTCAGAGGAGCTTCCCTAGATTAATTCTAGAGATAAGGGGTTTGTCTTGTGAAAAGAAATTTTACAGTTTAGGCCTATACTGTCCGGAGTTGAGAAGAGTGAGAGCAGATCTAATTGAGGTATATAAGATGCTACAGGAGATTGACCAAGTAGTGTAAAAAGGATGTTTCATCATATGGGGTAACCTAGAACAAGAGATCATGGCTTTAAGATAAGGGGTAACAGACTTAAAACAGACATAAGGAAAAATTCCTTCTCTCAAAAGGGTCATAAATCTGTGGAATGATACATCTCTAAACAATTTTGCAGGGAGACTTGTGAAACTAGTTATTACATGGAGTAACTGAGTAACACCAATGTATTTGAAGGAAAGGATGATAGTGGGTAAATGAAGACTCTCAGTCTACATGTGGAAAATCATATCTGTTTATTCCTATAATAGTTGTCAATGTCAGTGATCCCAAGAAACATTTCTATTAATATTCATTTTGTAGTACAGAACTTAAACATTGCTTAATAAAAGCATGTTTTCCTGAAGCTTTTTTATCTTGCATTCATAAGGACAATTCACAAGAATACTGATTTAATCAGAAACCAGCATATTTTCTGTATGAGACGACAGTAATGATTGTTGGCAAGTGCACTGTGATTAGTAAAAGTGTTGCAGTAGAGAATGCACCAGTCAATTTTGACTGACAGCTAATTGCTGTGCTTTGTTTAAATTTTAAGTCAGACATATTGACTCTGATCTTGTCAAGGCATTTCCCTGAGAAATGAACCAGCGAATCACTGTCACCTATTTTGTTGAATTGAGACAGGTGCAGTGAATTTACATGTTTTCTGTCTGTGAAGAAAATGATAGCGTATGAATATGTGTAGCTTCCAATACATGTGGTTGTCAGTAAAATTCTGTGCAGACTGACCAAATGTTGTCTAGCAAATGTTGTCCAATTTCAGAAGTACATATAATGTTGGACACTGATGTGAATTTTGCAAGCGCGGAGCTGATTAGTTATGGTCACTACCTTGTTTGTTGCAAACAGCTGAAGAGAAATTCTGTTTAATACAGATTTATTTCTTTTTGATTCAGAGTCTGATAAGTGCAAGCTGAAAAGCTTCAATAAAATGTGATTTTTTTACAACACTGAGACATATATCTGGTAGAAATAAAAACAAATTACTGACTCTGCATGAAATTCTTGAGTAGGGTACAATTATCATTTGAAGCTGCTGAGTAAAATTTTATTGCAGTATGAGACTAGAATGTATAACATGATTGTAGTGCAAAGCTAGAAAGTAAGATTTGCTTGCAATGTGAAGCTGTAACATTTAGATTTGGGACACAATTTTTGCTCTACATTGGATCCATTTTTCAGAGTCATTATTAAGGAATAGAAGGGCTACCTGCACACAAACAAGTTGCCAATTCAAATAAGTTCTTGCCCAATTAAGACCCATTATCTGACCTGATTTCTCGTTGGCTTTAGGGCCCGATGCAGCATTTCGAGCAGTCAGTTCCTTAGAGGTGGCATCCTGGTACCTGACGTGGGGACCAATGCTCCAGGCAGGTTTATCTGGCTGACTACCTATCGACTTGACTACAGCTCCTGTTTTTGTGGAAAGACTTGGTCACTATGGATGTTTAAATTTATTTTAGAAGTTCTGAGTGCGAGTTGAGATGAGGGTGCCCACTCTTATCAGAAATGGTAGGTTGTATCTCCTTCCAAGCTGGACAGCCTTCTTTTAAACTGCTCCCAACTCAAAATTCATAATCATGTCCTTTTGTGGCTGTGAGAGGCTATCTGCACGTAGCAAGTAACTCCCAATTTCAAAGCTTGATGCTGACAATTGAGCATTTATTCCCAACCATTGGAGCAATATTTTGTAAATTAAGATAAATTTGCACTGCAATTGAAATGTATTAAAGTTGTTCATTCCCTTGTTCCTTTGCTGCAACTCTGTGCTGCAGTTCTTTATTTCTTTAACTGTTGTTGAAGTCTACTATTTTTATGCTTGGATCCATTACATACAGAATAGTTACAACTTCTTGTGTAGTTGTTTTGAATGAGGAGTTTATATAGGATGACTGGAGCACAGAGATTACACTTGTTAGGTATTCTGGTAAAACATTTTTACCAATTGTACTTAAGCAATTTTGTCCAGAAAATTGACCGACTAAGGGAGATAAACAAACCCTCACTGTGACGAGAACTGACCTTTCAGCTTCTCCACAGAGTTAAGTAGGCTATAATTGTCCTTCATATCCTTTGAAAGAAATGTATAATTTCCTGTGGTAATTTTGCCATATGCTCATGGGAAATAGACAGCTTTTACAGCATATCTCACCCCTGACCCGGGTACCCAGACTTACTATTGGGTAGGTTAATCTCCCTCTTGTGAGCAGGCCAGTACCATTCCAATACATAAGGGCAGTTCAGTGTCAAAAGCAAGGAAATTGCTGCAATAATTGTATTTGATAAAGAAGAATCATTAAGTAAGAATGGTCAGATTCCTGCATTGATTCATTTCATAAATTTATCAGCAACCCAAAATGTAGGTGATTGTTTTTATGAATTTTGTGATTAACATCTGAAGACAACTGTTCTTGCCCTCTGCTGCTCACATCTGAATAACACTGCATACATTTCAGTTGTAGTCAACCGTTCCTTAGCTGAATTTGGGACCCATTCTGAACAGTGTAAGACACAGATGTAATGTTATATTATGTGCAACCCAGTGAGCTTTCCAACTACTACACAATAAAAGTGATAATATAACTATGCTGCACATTATTCCACATTAAAATGATATTTCAACATTTGTCAACAGAAGTATAACATCACCATAAAATCATAATAAAAATTCACTACTCTTGCATTGGAACATAGGAAGAGGTATAGGTTATTCAATCTATTGAGCCTGTTCTACCATTTACTACCATAATGGCTGATTGAATACTTCAATGCCTTTTACCCCTGATGCCATTGGTAATCAGAAATCTATCAGTCTCTAAACATACTCATAGACAGAGCTTCACTAGCCCTCTGGGGTAGAGAATTCCAAAGATTTACAACCCTCTGAGTAAAAACATTTCTTCTCATTTCGATCAAGTGGTAGATACCAGCACTGCCAGGGGAGGAGGTGATAGAAGCAGATACATTACCAAAGTTTAAGACGCATTTAGACAGACAGATGACCAGGCAGAAAATAGAGGGATATGGACCATGTGCAGGCAGGTGGGATTATGTTAGAGTAGCATCATGGTCAGCACAGACATGGTGAGCTGAAGTGCCTATTCCTGTACTGCACTGTTCTTTGTTCTATGTTAAATTGCGTTCCACTTATTTTAAACTGTGCCCCCTGGTTCTAGACTCCAGGACAAATACCGTGCCTGCAACTAATCCTTCTATCCCTTTAAGAGTGTGGAGGTTTCAATTATATTTTCTCATTATTCATAACTCTAGAGAACACATGCTCAGTTTGCCCAATTTCTCTTCATAGGACTGTCCTGCCATCCCAGGAAAAGTTCTGGTGAACTTTCTTTCTTCGCCCTCTTTCACAATAATATACTCTCTGAGGTGAGGAGACCAGAACTGCACACAGTATTACAGGTGCAATCTAACCAAAGGTCTATGCAATTGAAGCTAAATTTTGCTACTTCTGTACTCAATCCTATTGCATCTAAGGCTTACATGCCAATAGCCTTCCAGATAGCTTGCTGCACCTGCATGTTAGCCTTCAGTGATTTAGTGACAAGGACACCTAGGTCCCTTTATATATCTACAATTTTCAACCTCCTTACCATTTAAGAAATGGTCTACACATTTCTCCTTCTTACCAAAATGCATGACCTCATATTTTGCAATGTTATATTTCATGTGTTCTGTTTTTGCCCATTCATTAAACCTGTTCAAATCCTTCTGAAGCCACTTTACATCTCCATCACAACACACGCTTGGCTGTTTATCATTTGCATATTTGGAATTTTTTTACATTTTTTCCCCTGCTTCAGATATTCCTAATCAATCTACTCAGACACATTAAGACATAGCTCTGAAACTGGTGGGACTTGAATCTGAGTGGCTTGGTTCAAAGGTAGGGGTACTACCACTGTGACACAAGCTGCTGGCACCCACACTTTCTTTTTCTTTATTTTCACATTGACAAATGCTCTTACACACAGTTGGGCATTCTTTTTTGGCTCCATTACCAAATTACATGTTTTTGTTTCATTTATTAACCACCATCAGCAAATCACCCACATTTCCAATTTAATAATTTATGTGCAAGAATATCCCCACACTTCAAAGCGTTGATATATATTCTGAACAGCTAGGGCCCATTTACTTATCCTTGCAGTTCCCCGCTGACCACAGTCTACCAACATGAGACTGACCCATTTATTCCAAGTCTCGGTTTTCTGTCTATTAGCCAATCCTTAATCCATGCCAATACATTACATCCTATCCCGTGTGCTTTAATTTTGCCAACCGACCTCCTTAGAGTGATCTCATCAAAAGCCTTCAGAAAACTGAAGTATACCACATCCATCAACTTGCCTTCTTCAAAGTTGTTATTAACATCCTCAAAAGAAATTCCAACAACTTTGCCAAATATGAAATTTCCAATTGCAAATCCATGCTGATTGTGTCCTTCAGATCTTTCCATTTATCACATTGTTTAAAATAAATGCCGGCGCTTTCCCTGCTGTTAGTGTAAGGCTAACAATTCTGTAGTTCCCTATTTTTTCTTTCACTCCCTTCTTAAATAGTGGGAGCGATATTTGTTTGCTTCCAATCCATGGGAATCATTCCTGTGTGTATAGGATTTTGGAAGATGGTGACCATTGCTGATTCCTTTGCCCAGGAGGATGTCTTGCAACTACTCCATGACACCCTTGACCCGAGCATCAGGGAGGCAACAGACCATCCCGAACTTGCATTTAATACTACAGAAGTGCCTGTTTTTCTGACTATGGAATTCTCTATCATTATTGCCTGTTGCCCTCCCATGTTTCTTTCCCACAACCCCATCTCCCGTATAGCAGAGATATCTGTGATACCATGGCACTCCCCGGAGCAGCCTTTCTCTGTACAGATTAGGAAGTTGGATAGACCTGGGGAACTCCTGCACTATCTGTCAAGTTCTCCAAGACTGCCTGACAGTCAGTCACCCATGCCCTCTCTGCCTATATGCTTCTAACTGCAATGTGACCACCTATGCATAAGTTCAACCTACATACAGGACAGCATAGACAATATGGCACAAACAGTGTATGCCAGTGTTTTAGTTGTACTGCCTACTTGATCTGTTCAAAAAAGAGTGAAAATGGAAGGACAGATCAGTTAACCTGACATTGTTTATTGGAAAAGTACTAACATCTATTATTAAGGCAGATTTTACAATGCCCTTAAAGAAAAAACTCAAAATGATCAGATAGAATCAATGTAGTTTGACAGAAAATATATCATATTTGACAAATTTATTAGAGCTTTTGAAGGATGTAAGAAGAAGTGTAGAAGATAGTAGCTGTCATGTAATATGCTTGAATTTCCAAAATACATTAGTTAAAGTGCTCCTCAAATGGTTAATACATGCGAAAAATTATTGAAGTTGGGATAACGTCATAGCATGAAGATAATTGGTTAAGAGATAGGAAGCATAGAATAGGGTTGAATTGAGTATTTTTAATATGGCAAGTTATAACTACTGAAGTGCTACAGGGGTCCATACCTAGGTCTCAAATATTTAGAAGCTAGATTAACCTAACTAGGCTTGCTCATACTACACAGCTGGGTAAGAATATAAGTTGTGAGGTGTGCACAAAGAGGCTGTAAGAGATATAGAAAGGTTCTGAGCAGACAGAAATGTGAAGATTGAAACGTTATTTGGGAAATTTAAGATTTTTCACTTTGGTAATAAATATAGAAAAATGGCGTTTGTTTTAAAAGGTGTGACACTTTTACCTCTTGATATTTAGAGAGACTTGGGTGTTAGCAGGCAGGTCCAGCAAGGAATTATGAAAGCAAATGGAAAGTTGGCCTCACTGCCAGTGTCTGGAATACAGGAACTAGGAAGTCTTTCAGTAATTATATAGGTCTTTGGTTCGACTATTTCTGGAGTACTGTGAGATAGTAGGAACTGCCGATGCTGGAGTCTACACCTTGTTATCTGGAGTACTGTGTCCAGTTCTGGTCTCCACTTCTAGGCAAGGATATACTTGCCTTGCGGTCAGTATAGTGTATATTCACTAGATTGGTTCTTGGGATCAGATGGTTGACCGATAATGAGAACCTGAGTAGATTGGTGTTCTAAAGAATGACAGGAGATCTCATTGAAACATATAAGACTTTTAAGGGGCTTGACAATGTAGACACTGAGAGGTTGTTTCCCCTGACTTGAATATTGAGGACACATGGAATAATCTTGTGATTAGCAGGTGATCTTTTAGGACTTAGATCAACTGGAAGAGTTTGTGAATCTTTGGAATTATCTACGCAAGAGGGCAATTATTAAGCATGTTTAGGATAGATGGATTTGTGATCTCATGCGGAATGAAGAGATATGGTGATTGAACGGGAGACTGAAATTGAGGCTGAAGAGTAACTACGTCAGATTTGGATATGAAATTCAAGAAAGAAAAATAGGTGTACATCACTGATATGCTCTCAAGAATAGCACTCTCTATGAAGAAAGTAAAGGATGCCGCCACAGAGTTTGAAATCTTTGAGATCCTACAAAAAGCAGCAGCTCATCATTCTCTGCAAGTAATCAATTTAACAGAGACATTGTATCTAACAGACAAGCACCTTGCTCAGATCACATAAACTACCCATCAAGTGCTAGTGTGGCAAGAAGTAGTGATTAAAGGATGCCCTGAAAGCATCAATAACAATGGAATCAAAGATCACACTAGCCAGTGCAATGTGGGTACTAAGCTAAGCAGTTTAGAGAGTCCTTCATGACACATGACATTTCAGACAGATAATGGATAAATCTGGAAGTAGACCTCTTTCCACTCACAGGAACTGATTATCTTGTCACCGTAGGCTACTATTCTGAGCACTGGGAGGTGGACCATTGACTGCACCAACCACTGTTGAGATTCTGAATGCCTGAAAGCACACTTCAGTTGTTACAGGATTCCAAGCACTGTGATCAGCGACAAAAGCCCTCAGTTCATGGGTAAAAATTTAGCTGCTTCATAAAGGATTGGGAAATTCAAAATCATACATCATCTGCACAGTTTTCCTCATTAAATGGAATGGCTGCAATAGCAGTGAAAAAGGCCAAAGGAATAACAAAGAACTTAAGCAAGTCCAGCACAGATCTTTTCAAAGCAATCCTTGCATGGAGGAACACTTTTGAAGGCATGGCTAGTAATCTAGCAAAAAGAATAATGCTACACCACACCCAAGCTACACTTGCAAAAGCAAAAAAAGTGATTGACAAACCATATGAGTGACAAAATCAAAGTGAAATGGCAGAAAACCAATTCCATTTTGACTAAACTGCCAAGCCATTGCCAGGATTGAGCATAGGAGAGTCAGTCACAGTGCAAACCTTCAATGTTCTTAACAAGGGTCAGCTGATATGACAACCTGGGACGTCTGTAGAGCAATTACTGCCTTGTTCATGCATAGTGGAAGTGAATGCCCAGATAGTCAATTTCTACTCCTATCATGTGCACATTCAAGAACAATGGCTAACTTCTCAGCATTTGCACCTATTACGAATGTAAAATCCAGGCTATTAAGATCAGGTGCTGAGTGTAAGAGACAATGAGTTTATAGGTGTTTGTTCACTATTTTCAGTGCAAAGTCCATTGTTCTTTCACTGCAGGCAGACAATCAGAAGATACAAACTCACCATCTGCACAGTCCACAGATCAACCATCAGTCCCAGAGGTACACAGCACCCCAACAATGAATATGAACAACAGTTATGCAATAACACTTGGCAGCACAGGAATAACACTTCCTGGAAAAGGAATATCCCTCAAATGAACGACCAATAACAACATGCTCATGTACTGTAACAGACAAGCATGATTTAAAGAGTGTGTGTGTGGAATGCATGTGCAGCGACTGGCAAGAATAACAATTCTGTGCATAATGGGTAACTTGAGTAACTCAGTGTAATTGATAATGTCGGCATTTGTTTTCTATTTAAAATAGGGGGTGTAGAGGATGGAAATGCAGTACTGTGCTAATGGCCTCCCTGTCTTGCCAGAGCCATGTGACCCCTACAATCAAGGCACTCACTGCAGGTATCCATCTTCCAGCCAGTTCAGTAGAGATAACAAGACAAGTAAAACTGTTGCCCTGTGAGTTTGTAAGACAGACAAATTGCACCTTCTGGATTTCAGCATCAGTTGGTTCCCGAGAGGCTGCAATGCCATTGCAGCCTTCATTAGTGCTAACTTCTCAGCATTTGCACCTATTAGGAATGTAAAATCCAGGCTATTAAGATCAGGTGCTGAGTGTAAGAGACAATGAGTTTATAGGTGTTTGTTCACTATTTTCAGTGCAAAGTCCATTGTTCTGTGCACATTAAATTTTAAAAAAAATTGAACATTTTCTTCATGTAAACTATTAAAAATGGTTTGAATTCCTAGATTTGAATCCCTGATGTATCCTGTCATAACAGCACCATTCAGATATTGGTAGATTCCTAGCACAGAAATCTCTCCAGTAAAAATATTGATGTATGTTACTTCACACAGAGCAACTTGTCAATATATCTTGATATTACTGACTGGATCTCCTGTTGTGTTTGAAAATGATTGCACATAATTGAAGGAATAATAAATTTCCCACATCTGAACCTATGAAACAACGAACAGGAAAAGACCAGCTGCTCTATGAGGCTGCCCCATACAGTGGTGTTGTCTAAACAATCATGATTCATAACATCCTCTTACCTACCAGCAACCATGCAACCTCCTGACAGAAGCAAACAGAGAAAAAAAATGTTTGGGAATAATTTTAATACATTTTAGAATCATCAGGAAAATTGTAGTTATAATAAAGCCAGATTAGAGCAGTAAGAATGGTTTCAAAAATTCAAAAAGTAACCCACAATCATTAATAACTGCTTTTGCTTGCAACAGTGCAGCCAATTCTTAATCAATACAATAACATAATAAGAGCAAAGCAAGAAGTTAACATTATTTTTTGAACGTTACCAATGTTGAATGGGAGAGGGGGAAATATTTAGACTTTTATATCTGAAACACCAGTGTGTTCAATGTGGAAGAGCTGGTGGAATAGTGGTATTGTCACTGAGCTCTTAATCCAGGGACCAAAGCTAATGTTTTGGGGACATCGGTTTGAATCCCGTTAGTAATTTCAATTAATAAAATTTTGTTATAAAATCCTGTCTGTTTCAATAATTTGTACATGCAACGTGATTATCCTTGAATGCCTAGGATGCTGAGTATTTCACTGCTACAAAGTTTGATAAAAGGAGTGACAGTATTAGGCTGTTGCTTTACTTGCTGTGGGACAGCTTTCCAAATTTCAGCACAAGCCTCCAGATGTTAGTAAGTCAGACGCTGCAGGGACGACAATGCTGAGTGTGCCAATTTCTGATGCCTTGGTTGATACGAAGTGGTCTATCTGGTTTCATTCCTTTTAATAAGCTCCAACGTTGTGTCTGGACCCCATGAAGTTTCTTTGTATCAGGTCAAACTCAGGCAAGGAAACCCTCTGCTGATTACCACTCCTAGCTGATGAATCAGTCCTCCTCCATGATGAACACCACTTGGAAAAAACATTTACGGTGGCAAGAGCACTGAATGTACTCCAGGTATACTCAGTTTCCATTACAAAGAGTTGCTATATAGCACCACTACTGATTGAGCTGACTAAATCATAAAGGATATAGCTTCTAGATTGGGCATGTTGGTGAGGGAACCAACAAGGAAAAAAACACATGTCCTTGACCTCACCTTCACCAATCTACTTGTAGCTGATGCATCTGTCCATGACAGTGTCAAAAGGAGTGACCATTGCATTGTCTTTTTGGAGGCAAAATCCCACCTTCACATTTAGGATACCATCCATCACTATACTGAGCGGGATAGATTTTGAACAAATCTAGTAACTCAAGATTGGGCATCCATGAGATGCTATGGGCCTTTAGCAGCAGTTGAATTTATTCAAGCACAATCTATAACTTCATAGCCATACATACCACCTCTATTCCATTACCAACAAGCCAAGGAATCAACCCTGGTTCATGAAGAATAAAGAAAGGAATACCAGAAGCAATAGTAGACATACTATGAGGTGTCAAACTAGTGAAGCAGCAACATAGGACTACTAGCGTGTCAGGCAGTTGAAGCAGCATGGAATAAACAGCCTAGCAATTTCACAACTAATGGATCAGACCTAACCTGTACAGTACTGTCACATCTAGTCATGAATGGTGGTGGGAAAATAAACAGGACACTGGAGGAGGAGGCTCCACAAATATCCCAATCCTCAATGATGGAATCAGTCCAAAAATGTGCAAGCTAGTTGGATTGGTCATACTAAATTGCCCATAGTGTTCAGGGATGTGTAGATTAGGTGGGTTATAGGTGGATTGGTCTGGGTCCCCTTCACTGCGGGTCAGTGTGGACTTGTTGGGCCGAGAGGCCTGTTTCCACACTGTAGGGATTCTATGATTCTATTCTATGATTCAGTGCAGCATATCAGTGCAAAAGATGAGGTTGGAGTATTTGCAAGTATATTCCACCACAAAGGCCAATTTCCTGATGTTCCCAGCATTACAGATGCTTGTTAATTCATTCACTCCACATGATAGTAAGTAATGGCTGAAGGCACTGAATCCCGCAAAACCTTTGTGGTCTGACAACATTCTGGAAATAGTACCGAGAGCTTCTGTTCCAGAGCTAACCACACACACAGTCAAGCTGTTCCAGTGCAGAACCAACATTGGCATTTAATCAACAATGTGGGAAATTGCCCAGGTATAAACTGTCCACAAATCCTACCAGCCAGTTACCACACCATCAATCTACTCTCAATCATCAGCAAAGTGATGTAAAGTATTTTTGACAGTATTACTACTCAACAATACTCTGCTCACTGATGCTTATTTTGGGTCCTACCAGATCCTCTCAGCTCCTGACCTCATTATAATCTCGGTCCAAACATTGACAAAAAAGATGGATTCAAGAAGGGTAGTCAGGGTAACTGCCCTTCTCAGCAAAGCAGTATTTGACAAATAAAAATATAAAACCTTGGAGGGTGATAGTTCCCTCATGAATTCTCCATGGCAAAGCTTCAACCATCCAAAGTCAACTTGACAACCATTCAATGTTCTTTTCTTATAAGGTATCAATTGTTGCTTCCCTTAGAAATTTAGCACTCTTGCACCTAACCTGATGAATACTTTGCCAACATATTTCTCTGTTTAGCAATAAACATGGATTTAGTTGTAATTCTTTCAATTTGATATACTGTATGTCCTGCTGAAATTGCAGTTTCCTCTGCATTAAGGAGACAAAATGTCGATTGTGAGATCAGTTTTCAGAACATCTTCATTCAGTGTCCAAGTGTGAACCTGACCTCCTAATTTCCTGTTATTTTTAATTCTCGACTTCACTCTCGCTTCCTACACTGTTCTAATGATTCTTTCTTAAACTCGATGAACAGCTTTTAATCAGGCACTTTAGTCTTCCAAACTCAACAAATGAGGTAATTTCCATTTTTTCCGACAATAGCTGTTGATGCTAATTCTGTGAATACATTCTGTTAATGTACTTACTTCTCTCTAAACTTGTCTTTTGTTTCTTTACTTGTCCTAATATCATCCTCTTTGCTTTATATTATCATCTATTTTATCATATATCTGCCCCTGTCTTACACATTATCACAGACCTTCTTTATTCTTTTTTTATCCCTTCCAGTGTTCTGTGACTTGTAATTACTTAAATGCTATTAATCTCTAACTTTTTTTCCAGTTTTGAGAAAAGACCATTAAGCTGAAACATTAACTCTGTTTCTCTCCACAAATGTTGTCTGAACTGATGAGTGTTATCACTATTTTCTCTTTTTTTAATTGCAGGTTTCCATTATCCACTGTATTTTTAACTTCAATTAGCATATGCCATCTGTTAGGCATGGCACTGAATTTTCAAAGAATTTCCAAAACTGTGTCCTCTTTTTAGAATAATAATTACGGAAATTATGAAATCATCAAAACTAGTGCAAATTATGCCGATATCATTAATTACATCCCCAGTGGCAATTCTAAGTTCTCATTTTTAAGAATCAATGCAAATCTGTGTCAAGAAACTAAGTTGCACATAAAACTGAAAATGTATATTTCAAAGAAAAAAATTGTGATTATTTACAGTAGATAGATGTGATGCACAAAAATATAAAACATTTAACAGATAACAATTTTTGTACCATTTCATTCTCAAATATTCATTTTTTTATTTGTTGTATCTCTATATTTGTATGTTTGAAGAATGTGCTTAGGTTGATGGGATTCACAAAAATAATACTTTATTAATTTGATTAAATATGGGTGCAATTTTGTACTTTAATATAATTTCTAGGATTTTTAATGGGATAATGCTTCTAATGGTTTTAGCATTGTATCAAACAGAACAGGCATTTACATAGAACTAACAAGGTTTGTATGTTAATCCTATCTTCAGATTATTTTGTATAAAATTTTCCATGCTTGTGAGAAGATGAAGTATGAATAGTAGAGTTATTTCACTGTTAAGGAGTTGAATTTATTGGGAAAAAGTTGTAAACTGTCATTTCATTTTGGGCCTTCAATTATGAGTAGGAAGTAAGGTAAAATATGACAATTGGGATTTAGTGGTCTGACTGATGGACTATCAATTACCAGATGTTGGGGTGAGTATAGATCTCTTGCAGAGGGAGCTGGGCTAATTCCTTAGAGGAAAAGATATTTCAAATTTGAGAACGTAAATTATGAGATGTGGTGGAACAAGTAGATTCATAGGTTGCTACAGTCTCCTGATGATTGCCTGATTTATTTGATGGTTGGAGAAGAATTTCCCATACAATCTCACAAATTGGCCTCAAGCTTTCCTTTCTTTGCAGATCATTGGGGATTATATAACTGGTGGACAACAATATTTTGTTTGGTTGTTGTGGCTTGATGGTCCAAATGGTCTCGCCCTGTCCTTATCAACGTGGATTCAACACATTATAAAGAGAAGTATCGGGGAACTTCATGTTTGCATACTTGGGAAGTAATTCTGTTTTAAGATTTGCAAGAGTATTCGAGCTCTTCGGTTCTTTAGTTGCTGAGGTGCATAACGGGAATCTAACTGACATCTAATGCCTTAAGGAGATTTGCTTTTGGCTCAATCAGGAAATTGTACGTAAAATGTATCCAACATTTTACCGGCTAGGTTACAGTTCAAGTTTTCAATATAAGAAGTCATTTTAGATTACCACAAACATAAATTATTCTATGAACCAATCAGACAGTGCAAAAACTTTTTCCTCAAAGCACTCAGAAATACTCAGAGATAAATTTTAAGATAGTGACCTTTGTCAGTTGTATAAATACGACAATAATTGGTTTATGATAAAGATAGGCATTTTAAGAATGTTAAGTAGTTCAGCTGTGGGGAGCCTGATTTAAAATTGCTGCAAATTAGTTTTAAAAACTATATTAAACCATTTACTACTGTAGTCAGTTATTTAGCACAGTAAATATTTTTTGAAATGAAAAGCTTTGAAAATGTGCCCAGTATTGCATATGCGTAAGAGCATAAGTGGTTTTGAGCATACTCATGTTTAAAATTGTCTTACTGCTTACATTGGTTCAGCTATTTTTTGCCAAGATAGTGGTCATGTTACTGCCATAAATGAGTCTGGGCTCTTCCCAGGATATTCACCCATGTTCCCATTAATTTATAAATGTTTCAAGATGTTTATATTTACAAATTTGGCTGTTCTCATTTAAGATTCATTCACTAATACAACAATAGTGAAATACCCATTTCAAAACATCCAGGGTCTTAAAATTCAAACAGGATAAACTAGCCAATGATGCTGAAGTCCTGCAGGGAGGTGAAATTTGAAGTACAAATTGAAAATCATGAAATGTTAATGGGAAAGAGAAGGGGAGTGCGATCAATTGAGTTGCTCTGGAAGCCAGTGCAGGCATAAGGGACCAAGTGACCAGCTTCTGTGCTGCAGGATACCATATTTTCTAAGGGCATATCCAAATAGTTGTCCTTCATAATTCAGAACTCTTGAGTTAAAATAAGGCTTTTCATTGAATACCTGAGGGCAGGAATTAAAGGTGCATTATATGGGGAAAAGGTGATTGGAGGAGGCAGGATACCTAACTGTAATGATCTCAAAATGAGTGTTCTGGAAGGAGTCTGTTCACGTTCATCTTTATCAAAGGCTCTTACATGAAAATGTGGTTTAAGCCATTTGTATGTCTGAATATTTGACATTGAAGTTGCATATCTGGGATATCATGATTCTTAGCATAGCATAAGCCATCCTGCATGTGCCCTACCATGTCGGTGGCAGCAAGTAGCTCCAACAGCTGATGGAGAAGCTGTGAGACAAGATTAAGACAATGAAACATCAATTGAAGCCTGGAAATGGAAAATAAACAAGATTATATCTCTAGGGCATGTATTTCCATTTATTGGGTTGATTATACAGCTCAATATTGGAAGAACCAACACTCCCAAGGGAATGTGTTTTGTCCTTTCTGTAGTCAGAAGATTCGTGGCAATAGATTTTATGACAACTTATACTGTTTGCCATGTTGATTATGAAGGGCTTCTATTATTTCTTGCTGTCGCAGGCTGAGAGGTGACCTTAGAAAAGTTCATAAAGTCATGAGGGGCATGGATAGGGTGAATAGCCAGGTCTTTTTCCTAGGCTGGGGGAGTCCAAATCTAGAAGACATAGATTTAAAGTGAGAGGGGAAAGATTTAAAAAGAACCTGAGGGATAATGTTTTCACACAGATGGTGGTGGAGGTGGGTATAATTACAACATTTAAAAGGCATCTGGGTGGGTATATGAATAGGAATGGTTTAGAAGGATACGGGCCAAATGCTGGCAAATGGGGCTAGGTCAGACTGGGATATCAGGTTAGCATGGATGAGTTGGACTAAAGGGTCTGTTTCTGCACTGTATGACTCTATGACTATCGATGTAGCAGTCAGATCCAGGACTGTTTGTTTCTAATGACCAACAATTGATTCCCCTCTTCACCAAAGCTGTAGCAGGCAAGGACATTTTGAAATAAAGTGGCATACCTAGGTGTTAGAGATTTGGAGCCAGTCACACCTCTTTGGCAAATTTAGCAACCTATTACTTGAGCAAGGTAAATATGTGATGCTTTTGGGGTTTCATTGGTGTTCAACCAGTCAGCCTGACTCACCAGGAACTTAATGGAACGTAAGGGTGTAGACCTTGTCACAAGGAGCTTCGATTGTTCTAGGTTAGCTCTAGAGAACTTCACAAAGCAAAAATGGTCTTACTTCGACAAGCAGCGGGCAATTTGTTAGGACTCTGGAAAGCTGCACCCTACTGGCTGGTTAAATCTTGCTCTAAACTCCCTGTGGAGGAGGCCTACAGGGGTGAGTGTATGGTCATCAGACCAGGCAAGCAAAGACCCTGGAGGCAAGTATACCCTTACTTCTTGCCTTAACTGGTGTACTCCTGAATGATTGATTTTGTTGTTTTCAAACACTACCTGCCCTCCCAAAATATAAGCATAAGAAGGACTGCCTGTAGTTCCTTGATGCTGGAGAGCCAAGACACTTAAAAGTTTTCTTTAGTGCGGTTGGAGGGGTCAAGGGTACGTTAGAATTAGTTAGTGCTTTCTTTCTGCATTGTCTAGTCATTTCGACAAACCCAGCAGGTTCCGGGTGCTTTAAGGCAGGAGATGTTTTCACCTTTCCAAAAGAAAATTGTTATTGGAAATATTAAATCGCGACTTTCATCATCCTTTATTTCAAAATGTCCTTGTCTGCTACAGCTTTGGTGAAGAGGGAAATCAATTTCCTGAAACTGTCCGGATTATTCCAAAGATATTTACTGCACGGGATTTACGGTTTCCATCGTTCCCCGGTTGCTGTGCGGTTTCCCACCTTGCCGCTACCAGATCTCCACGTTGTGGCCTCACTTATCCCTCTCCCTTTCTCCATGCCGTGGACTCCAGATTGGAAAACCCTTTCGGTTCTCTTAAAGCCGATGTGAAACAGCCCCTTCAGGCGGGTTTGATCTCTCTACAGTGATTCAATGTTCAAGATACAGTTATGAATAAATTTATAACAAGCGACCGATTTTCCTTCCCAGCCGGGAAAGTTTCGTTCGATTTGTTTGAAATGCCAGATATTTCCCTAAGTTTGTGGGGCAGGTTACGTTACTGTGGCTGGGAACATCTAGATTTATTGTTCGTCAGTTAACCAGTAGATCAGGCGTTTACATCGTTTAAGAGCGGAGATACTGTGCAAAACACAATGTGAATAACGGTGTCAGTTGGATTTGGGTGACCCGAGATGTTTGAAAACTCAGCGTCAGCCCTCCTCAGAGAAGTAGACGCCAGCCTGGGAGAGAAAATGTCCTTGCAATAATTTTAGTTATTTTTGTATGATTGTTGGCAAAATGTGGAGTTAATCGGAAGTCGCGGGGCTAGACGAGACCAGTATATTTTTGCTTTCGGTCCGATTAGCTTTAGGGTCACGCAATTATGCATCCTAACATTGTCCAGCTGAAATATGGAAGTATTAAATGAGTTCTCAAACCTTCGGGCATTAATTTCATAGGAAAGAAGTAACAGTGGGATTAAAACCATAAAAACGGATTCCTTTTTTGTTGTTCTTCCCCCAGCCAGTATCCTTTTTCTATTCAGTAATTCACCAGATGGTAATTGATGTAAGGGGCATGTATAATCAACACGTTTATCAAAAGCGTCCCGATAGTCCAAATAAACGGCAGCATTGCGAGTCCACTCTGCACTGGACCCGGATTGCTCAGTTCTGAGGAAAGGTCACCGGACCCGAAACGTTAACCATGTTTTTTCTCCTTCACAGATGCTGCCAGACCTGCTGAGCTTTTCCAGCAACTTTGTTTTTGTTCCTTGCTCAAAGGAAGACGTTTACCTTGAGTATTCTTTCTTGGGCGGTTTAACAAATTATCTTCAATATTAAAAAAAATGTGGGCATTAACTTTCGAAATGAGTAATTCTACAATCCCCACAGGACTGAAGCATTGAGCCGAAATGAATTAAGCCCCGCTTGTGAAATGAAAACAATAATTCCTGCAATTCTTGGAAGTTATTCTTCATTCGCTTTTTGACATTTCATAAAATTAGGGATCTAAATATTTTTGGATTGAA
Organism: Rhincodon typus; assembly: GCF_021869965.1. Classification (NCBI taxonomy): domain Eukaryota; kingdom Metazoa; phylum Chordata; class Chondrichthyes; order Orectolobiformes; family Rhincodontidae; genus Rhincodon; species Rhincodon typus. The sequence continues at coordinate 56,487,237 of NC_063341.1, read as the reverse complement.
AATTATTGACTTGTGTATTTAAAGAACTATGAGAACAAGCCTTACGGATTGTCCTTACAGGGACAGCGCTGAGCATATGACAGGCAATGTTTCTGTGGTGGCCTTTGATTTACAGACACGCAGCAATTAATTTGCGCACCGGATCTCGCCCTACAACCGAGCGAAATGATTAGTTTGAATTTTATTGGAGGAATTCTGTTATGGGTTCTTCAGTCATGTTTAGTTTAAACGCCTTATTCCCAAGTGCAGCACCTCTAACAACACACTCCCAGAACTAGACATGAACGGTAGCGTCGATCAGGTACTCACCTCTTGACTTGGACCTTCCACTGTTTTTTTGCAGGTCGGAATGCGGCGAATTGCCTCTTTGTTTTCCTTATAACTGGGTTTGACTTCGACTCGGTGCCATGTTTACACCACAGAACCAAAGACAATAGTATCTCTTTAATTAATGAGTCATCATGTTGTAGATGGTGGGATAGGTAGATAAGATTGGTCTACCAGGAGCAAGTCTGGCTTCTGAATGGACATAGGATACAGGAGCTCCGAGTTCCGTAGGTCATTCAGTTAACTGACTTCAACCCAAATAAAATCGTCTGAGGTTTGAATTCTTTTCCTCCACAAAATAGTCTTCCAGCAATTATAAAACAAAGGCCTACAAATATCAGCGTCTTAATTATAATTATTTATGCTAGTTCTAAATGGATTCTGCTCCATATTGAGGAGCATATTTGATTAAACAGGCGAAGCAGTTTTAGGTGGCGGGACTGCCTGTTTCTGAACATTTGGAATTGGTTTGAAGTTGGATAGGGTGTTTCGGAGATCTGATGGAGCAGTCTGCAATGATAAACACAGTTTAGGGACAAGAATTATATATTCATATATTGTTCAGCCCCGAAGTTAGTTTCTAGTAGCACAGGCAATGAATTCACGATTCCTGAATAAATGGCTAATTGGGATCAGTGTTGATAGCTGACCGGGATCTGTCTGTGTTCCGTCCGGGGAGACAGCAAAGAGGTAAACCTACGTGTCGTATAATTGGCTTATTGGGTTGTGAATCTAAACACTTAACGATTTCTGGCCTAGACTTTGAAATGAATGAATATAGCCAAGATACGCATTACATATCGTTTCCTGGACGATTCGCACTCTTGCTGGTTGGATCGGGTTAATGTACGAGGTTGGCCTGAACTCTTGGAAGTGCTTGGGTTCAGGATATTGGACAGAGGCTGTCCCGGTTCGGAATAATTTATCTGTTAGTTCTACCCTTGAAGCACGAGGTACCAGATACTGGTTAAGCAGAGGATCATGTTTTGTAGCAAAATAATCAGACTTGAGATGGAAGCCTGGTTAGGTGCAGTATAAATGGCTGGCCGGTTCTTTTAGAGTCCCTGCTATGTATGGATTTTGCACAGAGAGGATGACCTCGGTGGAAAGATTGCCCGGCTTCTGGAGCAATGGAAATGTGATTCTCATTTGTATGGTATGGCTGGAGGTACAGGGACATTCATGTGCTGAAGAGGTTCTGTGTGGGGAATTTTTGGAGAGATTTGCACTCGAAGATCTGAGTTGAAGGCGTTCAAGATCCTGATGGGGTGTTTTATTTTGGGAGAGAGCTGATTTGTTTGAGGGCGCGTCTAGCCGGTGCGGACTAGCAGTTGGAGCTGTTTCACGGCTGTTGCGGGGCAGGTGGAGATCCTGACGGAAAATCTACAGTCATCATGTGATCTCACCGGCGGAATCTGACACCGAACGGCGAGGCGAATTTGTTCACGCTCTGCAGCTCAGGGATGGAGACAACCAGGCTGACCAACTCGCAGGTTAACAACCTCACCTTCCCACTCTCCACTTTTTCATTGTCCTGGACTGCTGCTTAGCGCGGATTACCCCGGAACTGGCAAATTGAGCGGCTAGTGATCAAGGTTGACGCGTGTTGTTTAGATCCCATATCAACTCGGTGAGTCTCTGAGATCCCACCAACTCACTTAATTTAATTACTTTTACCCTCCTTATTAACTTCTGTCAGCTTTGGTTCTCCTATACGAGTTGTAATATATTTTTCAGGAAATAATACAGGGTAAAGTCCGTGATGACTGGATAAGCTAAGGAAGTACCTTGCACAAAAGCAAAGAATTTTAAATGAATTTGGTTAGTGTAGAGTTAAGTAAGTTGTTCTGCGCACTGAATATACGAATGAAGTCGCACTTTGGTGTAGCTTACATCTTTCTGTTTAGCCATTGCGTGTTTTACAAATGACGGAAAACAGCGCCAACTCGATAAACTCAGTTTGAAATAACTCTGCAAACTAACCAACAGTTTGCTCGACCTAATGAGCGACCGCTAAATTGTGAAAGATGTATTTCAAACTAGCGACTTCCAAACCAGATTATTTCGACTTTGGTCTAAATTTATCCCGGAAACGTATAGAAATAACCAGGTTACATTAACCCCTTCAAATTAAATTAGACCAAACGAAAGAAGCACAAACTAAAGCTGAAACCTAAGCTGGCGATGGCTGGAGGTGTTTGATTACGAGGTTTGTTTTTGCCCTACAGCAGATGGACACACGGTCTTTCTCTACACGTTTATACCACTGTATCTGTCCGGGTTTATGTGGAAACAGCTGACATTCGGTCTGTTTGTTACTACCGGATCATGTTTGCGCGCTTGCAACGGAAGGAAAGGAAACCCACTTTAACAATTACTGTGCACCTTTGGAAGAGTAACTGAAGGCGACCAGGCAGCGCTGAGGGCTGTTTGAAGTTGGGAGGAAGGGGGAGGGGTGGGTTGGTGAAAGGGATGGCCTCTTGGTTTCAGGGTGAGCCCTTTCTTTGGGAAATCCCTTTTGACTGTCATATTTTTGGATGCCTTCGTCACTGGTCTGGTGGGTGTTGTTCCTGAGATCGAGGGTTTGAGATTGATGTGTTCCTTCGAACTCATCACTTAAATTAAAAAAAAACACTCGTGTTTCGAACAGGACCGAAAGGCTAGCTCCAGGAAGTGGCTGCAAGAAGACTTTGGAAAGGATTCCAACAGCATGTTACAGAGCAGAGGGTGGCGCTTTCACAGAAACGCTGGACCCAAAATGAGCATCGGATCTATCCCTTGAGAGCAGCCCCAGGAGATTTCCCACCCCTTGCAGCTAAAACCAGAGTCAGGAAATGTCTGATTAGCTGGGGATTTAAACACGGAGCGTATCATGAGTTGCAAGGGGCACCGAGTTCCACCAGTGCGCAGGAGGAGCGACTGCGGCCGGCCCAGAGGACAAGGAGCTCGGCCGGGGACCCGGACAACGGCCGGTAGGTTTAACAATCCGACTACTATCTTATGTTTCTGTGTGCGCCCTTTTGGACCATATTAATGCAATAACACACAGCGGGTCTGCTTAATGGTTATTTGGGTTGATCGAATGCATGCAGAACTGAGAGTCTCACTCTCTCCAAAAGTGACTATTAATTAATGTCCCTACGAATCTTCATGGGTGATCAGGGGATTGCTGGCACTTTGTGGTCAGTAGTGGGCGACAAAATGTCTCTGTCACTCGACTTAAGGTCCGTGAGGCTGCGTAGCTCAGGCACAACCCCATGAAATGCCATTTCACACATCATTCGTCTAACAGCTCGCTTTCGATTTTCGCCAGATGCCGTTAGTTTTATACCGAGTCAATAATGATTTCTGTGTACCTTTTGTGCGTATTTTTATCATCGGCAAAAGACGTTTTAATCTTTGGGGCTGGGGGCGGGCACCTGAAGAGACTGTGCTACTTTTTTCTCTGTTAGACGAAACAATTTGGCTGGGGGAAGGTGCCCACTTTGTCAAATGCTGAGGATGTTTTTGGCCATCTGTCGGAGCGTTGCGTGAGCTGGCAATGTGCTGTAGGCTGGCCAGAGGTAATGATTTGTAGTAATTTGTTCATCTGCCCGCTCCTTCATGTGATCGCTTAAGCAATAAAATTACACTTATTATTTCACATCAGCATGGTCCTTTTGTACTGAACGCACGGTTTACACGGAAGCTGCCGCCTGCTAATTGTCTGCTTGGGTTGACTGTTTCCCCCCCCCCCCCCCGCTTTAAGTGTGAAACGCCATTAACTCATGAATACTGCAAGGACGAATGGTGCGTGAAAAAGGTTTCTCATGCGTAAAAGAGTGCATGTCATATTGCCTGGTGCGTGAAATGCTGCATTTATTCTGAAGGCCATAGTTACGGGTAAATTTCACACAGTACTGTAAAACTGAATGTCATTCTTTTAACCCAGGCACAGAAATAGAAGACATTACATTTTGAGCAAAGAACATGTGTAAGAGTATAGTTTTTAGAATTGAAGTAATGTATATACTGGATACATTTCATGACAAGCAGAACAAGTCGGAACGTGAGACTGAGACCTCTTAATTATGTAAATTGAGACAACAGCATCATAACAAGCCCCGTAGGAAATACTTAAGTTTTCTTCTAAAAAAAATGCAATATAGTGATTTCTCAAGTATTAGTTGGAGAACAGATTAAAATTTCTTGCTTAAGTATTATGTGCACTAACACTATTTAAATTAAAATAGCTGAAAGAACAACCTCTAAGTATACATGACTCTTAAGGCGCCGACCAAACTAAAATACATAAAACTGCACTTTATTTTGTCAAGAATGCAATTATGCTGAATGGACTTGTATATAAAATTGATCATCACACAACCCTTCCGGTAGAACAGTTAATGGGATATTCAGTCCCATGATTTAAAAACTTTCCAGTCTGTCATACGGCATGACTAAGGCAAGGCTGCAATGTTGTTTATGCAACACGTGTCGGGCGTACAGATTATGTGGTAACAAAAAATGTAACTCACATTCCATTGCTTCAATAGTGAACTAAACATTTAATTGAAACAAAACATGTACAAAATGAATGCTCATCAAAGGTTACAAAGGCAGCAACATGGAAAAGGTCATTCATTGTTCTGAATGATATATAACGTGTACATACCTTTTGCATTTTCCTTCCTGCATAACACTCAGCCCACAGCTCTTTTTTTTCGTGAATGCATCTGCTTTTGTGACATCCTACAGCAGAGTATCATACTTAATTGCAATCTGTTCCACAAGTTTACAAAATGTAATGTTAAATTTAAAATCATTGTTTTCCATCTTCTGAGGCTCTGGGAAGACTTTTTTTTTGTTAGGGACAAACTATTTCAGGTCTTATTCTGTCATGAATGCTTAGAAATGAGAACTTGAATTCTTCCACTCTACCGACAGTGTATTGGAGTTGTAACATTAAGTGATTGTTTTCCCGCGGAACAGACTGATCAAAATCATGATCAAATTCCTTCAGGTTTTCAGTCTTTGAATGCACTCGCTTGCCTCACCCCACTGAGCACAGTATCTTTTTCCTCATTCTCTTGTTTGAAAAGAAGTCACTTATTTTATGTTCTGTCTTGCAATGTAGAGTTTACTTGTGAAGCTTCCAATTTAAAATTCCATGGCTGTGACCAACAATCGTATTCTCACTGTTCCCGGCCAGTACCAGTAAATATCCAATATGTGAACATCCTACCCAGTCAGGCCTTTTTTTTATTCTGGGATAAATGGCTGTGATGACTTTTTCTGTTTCTTCACAATCGAGTCACTGTAAAGGACAGCGTGATTCATAATACTGCTTCGTTGTTCTTTACTGCAATGCTTTATTCTAAATTGCAGCAACAATGGTACGGCATATAGATGTTTCATTGGGAGTTGGTACACAATAATCTCTAACCTCGAGAAACTGGCTATTTTAACATGTGAATTGGAGACACAAGACTGATCTTCATTACAAAGTGTTGCAATTCTGGGACACTTAAGCATTTGAAGCAGTCCTATTGCCCTATAAGAACGATCAGTCTTGAGTTTAAACCTCGTACAGCAATCTGGTAGCATCTATTCAGAACAGAATTTATTCTAGTCACAGTACTTTTCCACATGTTACTTCACTGCAGATTGACTGTCATGCTACCGGGGATGGGAGATTACAGATAGGACAATAAATCCTGTAGGCCTAAGAAGGTTACAGGTAGAAAGACGGGACAGAAAAAGGACCAGATAATGATCTTCAAGATTAAGAAGTGTTTCGTTAAAATAAATACTGATTAATCATTTCCATCGATTAGCTTGATATAAAGAGGAACAAAAACCGCACAAATAAAATCTCAATGAATTAAAATTAAATTTCGAAATAAAACCTTCAATTAGAACATATAATTCCCGAGAAGAGTTCTAGCTAATTTTAAAAAAACTGTTAATAGTTGGATTAAATCAAGTAAAACACACAGGAAATGAGCGATGGATTGATATTGGATTCAAGTCAAAACATTAGTAGAATTTGATGGATCGAATGGCCTGTTTCTCCGTAATGATGTTCTTTGATGAGTATCTTGCGACTGGGATATAACCAATATTCTGCAGGTATCATAAAGTATCGTGGAGAGAGAAAAGGAGCTAAAGTTTCGAATCTACTTAGACTTCTTTGGAACTGTATAGTGTAACGCGTAACATTTCGCTATTTTTTTTAATAGAAAAGCCATCATTTCACTTTGAAGTTACTAGATACTGGTGCCAGATACTTTAGTTGCGGCTATAGGCACTCTTTAATGAATCTCGGGTGTTTAATGTAGCTCCAATTACCTGTAATACAATCTCTTTGTGGACTTCAGGCTGTTCAGGAGAATTGAGCCGCACAGACCCTCATGGTCCCAGGTTCGATCTTCGCTTAGTACTGACTTGGTAAGTTTCCGCCTGCTTGGCTACAATTGACCACAGTGTCCCTCAATCATCTTGGGGAGAATTGGCCAAGGTACTGGAGGAAACATCCAACGTGTTGGCCGGAAACATATTTTTGCTTGAGAAGATCACGCTCAGATGTAACGTGGTGTCCCCCTCATGTTGAAATAAGGTCCTGATGTTCGGTGTAAAAGGTCGTGTCCACTTGCTGAGGTCTCGGCTCGGATCGGCGAGAGGGAAGAAATTTCACGGAGACATTAGTGCAAATCAAAAATTGAAGGCGTGAAAGACCAAAGTTGGTTTAGAGTCTGCATCTTTCGCGCGGTCACAATCAACCGCAGTGTTTAATAGAGACAGGCCGTCAACAAATTTACGCCTCCGCAGTTCAGCCGAGTGAATCAGTTCACATCTAATTACGCCGGCTCACAGTAGAAAATCGAAGCATTTCTCCAAGCTGACAGCGTCGCCTCTGAAACAAAAGAACTGCAGATGCTGGAAATCTCAACCAAGCAGAACTTGCTGGAGAAACTCAGCAGGTCTGGCAGCACCTGTGCAGAGAAAGCAGAGTTAAGCTTTCGAGTCTGGTGACTTCGTCAGAAATTGTTAGTCGCCAGGCAAAAGTGGTATTTATTCTAAAGGTGAGACTGTTCGGTAAGGGGAGAAGTGCAGATGGATCCCAGAGAGAGAGAGAGAGAAAGATGAAAGGGGTAGATAGACAAGGAAGTTCTAGGTAGCAGGCTGGGATAGAAGAAAAACTGTGTAAGTGGTAATTAGAGTGAAGAGCCAGAGACAGAATGGGTGAGCTGTACTGAAAGCACCCCATATGATGTGATAATGGATCTAGGGGCAAGTGAGAATGTGTGACTGTGCTAAAAGCAAATCATATCATAACAGGAGCAGGTGTGGGATGAGTGAAAACACGGAAGAATGGAATCCAGCTCTAAGGTACTCAATGTTCAGTCTCAGAGGCTGCAAGGTCCCCAAGCAGAAAAATGAAACATTGTTCTTCGAGCTTGTGCTGCGGCTCACTGGAACACTGCAGCAGGCAGGAGGTAGAAATGTTGTTGAGGGAGCACAGTGGTGTGTTGAAGTTGTAGACAACTGGAAACTCAGGGTCAGAATGTAGGTGTTCTACAAAGTGATCAGCCAGCCTGTGTTTTGTCTCCCCAATGGAGACCATATTGTGAACAGCAAATACAGAAGACTAGATTGAATGAAGCGTGGATAAACTGCTGCTTCACCTGGAAGGTGTCTCTGGGGCCTTGGATAGTGAGGAGGGAGGATGTAAATGGGCAGGTGTTACTCATTCTGCAATTGCTTGGGAAGGTGCCGTGGGAGTGTGGGGCATGTTGGGAATAGAGAAGGAGAGGACCAAGTATCCCAGAAGGAATGGTCCATGTGGAATGCTGACAAGGGAGGGGAGGGGAATATATGTCTGATCGTGGCATCCTGTTGGATGTGACAGAAACAGCGGCCTACAATCCTTTGGATGGGGAGGCTGGTAGGGTGGTAAATGAGGAGCAGGGGGATCTTATCATTGTTGTGGGAGAGAAGGGAAGTAATGAGGGAGACAGGGCAAATACAGCTAAGTGTCATTTTGATCATGGTAGAGGGGAATCCTCAGTTGAGGAAAATGTGGAAGGTGGCATTGTCAGAACAGATGCGATGGAGATGGAGAAACTGGGAGAATGGGATGGCGTCCTTACAGGAGGCAGGGCATGAGGATGTATAATCGAGGTAGCTGAGGGAGTTGATGGGTTTGTAATGGATAGGATCCCAAGTTTTGCGATGGTAATAGTGACAACAAATTACAGTATTTACTTCTCAAATTGACAGCAATCTGTGGAATTGGAACATTCACAGCTAAACATGAAAATCCATAATGAAAACATTTCCAGTCCAAATAAAGGAGCAATAATGGAACTCGATGTTAACTCTGTTTCTCACTCCACAGATACCACCAGACTTGCTGAGTTTTTCCAGCATTTTCTGTTTTAGTTCAGAACTCCAGTATCCACAATCATTTGCTTTTCTGAGCATTCAGTAGTTGCTATTAGGAATTCCACATTCCTGGATGCTAATTGAACTGATCAGAGACTGAAATTGAGTGGAATTCACTGAACTAATGAGAGCTTGCCTTTTACATTTTTGACTCTCCTGTAAACCCTTGGAAATAGTTGCATCTTACTGAATGTAGTGCAACTGGATTTTTAACAGTGGACAAAGTTGATAATACATTCTCACCTTGATGAAAGAATAATGTTATACTTGTAGAGTTTAAAATTTCTGTTACAGTAAAATCCACTTTTTAAATAAATACTTCTGATTCTACCTTGAAGCCAAATGAATGACCTGGCAATTTATTTTGCTGTCATAACAGTTTTTTATTACAAGTGATTATTTTAGCGCCTGATTATTTTGTTTGAGAATACTCCAGCGTGATTTGTGCTTATTTTCCTTGCTGGTGTCACTCTCTAGAATAAAGGAGATGACCTTACCTTGGTGGCAGATTCAAACTGATGTCTGAAGCTGAAAATATGTGCTACAGGTTTGTAGGCAGCTTTAGTCAAGGTTGGTAGTGAGCATTATTGATTCACTGCTGACTGCAAAATCTGAGCAATCTGTTTTAAAAGTATTGATTGTAAGTGATAAATATTGGCCTGGACACCACAGATAGCTCTACCTTCTCTCTTCTTCCCTAACCACCGCCACCTGTTCCTCTTCTAAATAACGTGATGGGACCTGTTTTTGCCCTTCTGAGCTAGCAAGATTGGTTCGACGTCTTGTGGAAAAGGATATACTAGCAAATAAGTACACAACTCCAAACTTCTTATAACAGAAGGTTAAATAATTTAAAAATTTCCACCAGCAGTAGATTCAAATAAAATCTTTTCATATAATATTTTAGAAGTGCCTCCAAAACAATTCTGTGAAACTTTATTGCTTGTGCAGCTAAAAAGATAGAAACTGGGTGAACCACAAGCAGGAAAAAAAAACTATTTCATGATGTGAGCTGAAGATTTTATGTTGCATAGAAATTTTTATCGGTCTTGCTTCCTTGCAGTCTGCTATCTGTTGCGTTTTATATTACACAGCAGCATCAAAAATCAACAACGGCTACTTATAAAAGTGCTTTTAACAAAGTAAAACATCAGATAAATAGTTCTGTATATACAATGTATTCTTGCTTCATGACTTTCATTTTTGGCTGGGTTCCGTCTGGGTCAGCTACTTGAAAACATATTGCTGACCTGCACAAAGTGGCGCTAGGGAGAGAGGACTCAGCCAGAAAATTGATTGCCTGTGGTGGCTTACTTTTGATTGAAACAATTTATCTGGCAGGCTAAGTACTTTTACCTTTTGCTGGTGTGGAGAATACCACACCTCCTGAGGTTGTGTTGCATTACTTGAGAACACAATGCAGCATTGCGCTTTATTTTTAAGTGAATCTTACATTGCTGAGGTGTCATCTTTATGAGGAGACACAAAGTCAGGGCCTTATCCAACTATTCAAATGAACAAAATAAAAACCAAAAGAACTGCGGATGCTGTAAATCAGGAACAAAAACAAAGTTTCTGGAAAAGCTCAGCAGGTCTGGCAGCATCTGTGAAGGAAAAAAGAGCTAACATTTCGGGTCTGGTGACCCTTCCTCAGAAAGTCCTTCTGCTTTGTTTTTATTCAAATGAACATACAAATTTACAAATTAGGCTCAGGAGCTGGTTATTCAGTCCCTTCCAGCCTGCATTGACATTTAATAAGATCATATCTGATCTAGTTGTGGTCTCAATTCCACTTTCATATCTACTCCCAGAAGATTCAGGACAATATGAAAGGTCCTGAAATGCTATTCAGAGCAGGGGAATGTTCACATGTCTTGGTCAACATTTACTATTAAAGCAACCGCATTGAAACTGATCAACCGCTAACCCTCTTTCTTGCTAAGTGTGGGACCTTGCTGAATGCTAATTGACTGCTATGCTTGCTGACACACTTCATGAGTGCATTTCATAAGTAGTTCATTGGCTGGAAGTTCATATGAAATGTACCCTACGCGTGCACTTTTATTTATCCTTCTTTATAGCTGTTTATGTTATCTAAATTACAGGAGAATGGCCTCAGTTGAGGCTGCTACTGCTGACACCCACTTTGTCCAAATACAGGACAAAATACTGGATCAGATATTGTCAATAAATGAAATGCTGTAAAATACTGTGCACAGTAGTGATACGATGCTTGGAATATTGAGAAATTTCTTTGAAGCTGCTATCACCATAATAATGCTAGTCTCCAGGAAATTTAAACTTCAGGTCCTACCCAGTTTGGATGAGGTCATAGAGTTATACAGCACGGAAAAGACCCTTCAGTCCAACTTGTCTATGCAGACCAAGTTTTCCAAACTAAAACTAGTCCCACTTGCCTGCATTTGGTCTATATCCCTCTACACCCTTCCTATTCATGTACCTGTCCAAATGTCTTTAATGGTTGTAACTGCATCTACCACTTCCTCTGACAGTTCATTCCACACACGAACCACTGTCTGTGTGATAAAGTTGCCCCTCAGGTCCCTTTTAAATATTTCCCCTCATACCTTAAACCTATGCTTTCTAGTTTTGAACTCTCCCACCCTAGGGAAAAGACCATTGCTATTCACTTTATCTATAAAGCTCTATAAGGTCACCCCTTAACCTCCTACACTCCAGTGAAAAAAAAGTCCCAGCCTATCCAGCCTCTCCTTATAACTCAAACCTTCCAGTCCAGTAAAATCCTTGTAAAACTTTTCCAAACCCTCTCCAATTTAATAATACCCTTCCTATAGCACTATCTGTTAAAGTCGTGACATCGTATTTCCATTTATACCTCCATCTTTGCATTCACATACATGCTCAGTAACCTTGATTTAGACTATATTTCTTTGTGCCTTTCTCTGACTCCACCCATTTACTTACTATTCCTTTTTCTGGTGTTTTCTATTTCTCCCAGTACTTTGTGCATTTCAGCACTTTACCCAGACATTGTCTTATGGTTCGTATATTCCTGCCAAGTTAGTTTACATCCTCACCAATAGCTTTACATTTGTCAAAATGCCTCATCAGGAATTCAGTCCCAACTCTGTTTAGACCCAAATCTACAGGTGTCATCTCCTGCAGAGCCTTCCGTTTCCATTCTGCCAGCTGCTTAACTCCCATTTTCTAGCACACACTTGTGCATGGCACTGGGAATAATCTGAAGAAGACTGCTTTTTGAGGTCCTGCTTGCTAATTTGCTTTCTAGTTTCCTAAATTCTGACTGAAGGACCACATCACTGTTTCTGCCTATGCCTTTGTCCACAATGTGGATTCTGACTTCTCTAACTTCGCCCTCCTCTCCCTTCCCCTTTGCAAGATGGTGGCACCAGCAAGGTAGGTAGAGTGCGGAATCCTGAGCTCGTCTGATCCAGGTCAGCTGTGTGCTTTTTCTCTCTTTCTTTTTTGTCTTTTTTCTTTTTCTTTTCTTCATCTTCCTGATGTCGTGTGGAGGCCGGAGTGGTATTGGCAATGACTGGGGTGGGGACTCCCGGTTTCGTAGGTACAATGCATGGACTCCTGCAATTGGTGGCAGGGCATTGGCTGCAGTGTTGGCGGAGCGGGGACTCCTGGCTCCATCAGCACGGAGCAGGGACCTTGCAGAGACTTTGCATGAGTGCTGGAGCCATGTCCAGGACCCTAGCCAATGAGAATGGACTCTATTTAAGTACTTTCTTTTTATTCTTTTATACCTCAAAATGTGCCAGATTGTGGTGGCAGAACACTTTATATTGTATTTCCTGAGATATGTGTGACGATAAATTATTCATTCACTCATGTCACCCTAACCACCACCCCCAGGATGGTTGCAGTTGCTCTGTGACAATGGAAACTGGGAGGGCTTTTCTGATGAAGGGTCTAGGCCCGAAACGTCAGCCTCTCTGCTCCTATGATGCTGCTTGGCCTGCTGTGTTCATCCAGCCCTGCACCTTGTTGTCTAGGATAGCACACTATCCTGGATACTGATCTGTGACTGCAGAAAAAACAATAAGTATTGAGTCACCTATCACTCTCTGGTCTTCAGTATTCCTTGTACTGCCCTGTACAGCTTAACCATCCATGGTGCCAAGGTCCTGTCCCTGGTTGCTCTTCCCAGTTGAAGCATCACCCCCATCAGATTCAGAACTGCATACTGGTTGGAGAATGGGTACATATAGGGGATCTATAATTTTGATGTTTTTATTGCCATGTGATACAGCTGTGTGCTGTAAGTAAATAAAAATATTTGTTTAAAACGACAGGGGTAGGGGTTATGTTAAAAAGAGCGAATTTCTCCTCATCTGGTCATAACACTAATACTGCTTACTCTTATTGTACTTAACACTCTAATAGTAATAAATATTACTTAAAATTTAAAGGTAAGATAAAATACACACCGACTATCCATATTACTAATTTTTACTCAATTCCAACATGGAAATTAAAATGGTTATTTAGACTGTACCTCCTTCCTCACGACACTATATTTCCCTACTCATCAAAATTACAAGCATTCACTTTGTCTTCGCTATACTTAGTGACACAATGCTGTTTTGTTTTGCTGATATTTAAAGGAAACAATAAACAATAATTTATTGATTAATTCTTTTTTAAAAATTGAGTTAGGTAGATCTAGTTGGAAACCTGACCAGAAATAATGGGGATAAATATGGATGAGCTGATTATATATGCTGTAGGATACACTGATTCCTGTTGTAAGTGGGAGCAGAGGGGGTGCATATTGTACTCAATGGTTGATTTGTGGAAATATGGGGTTCAATAAAGTATCTTTACTGTGAACGATAAGTATTTGCAAATGCTTTTGAGTCAGTATTGGTATCTATTCGATCACAGACTTGGTAACAGAAGCTAACCCTGGCATTGCCTATATAACAACATGACATACAGCCTGGAGCAAATCTAGAGCATGGCATATATTAATTAATTCAATTTGCAACACAGGTGAGGTGCTGTTCTAACAGTATCCTCGACTGAGTAAATGGTACAGGTAAGAATCAGTTTCATGCCTTGTAACTGGCTAAGAACCACATGAAGCTTGCTAATTTTAACTGGTACATTTATAGTATGACGGGTATAGGAGTTCCTAGGTCTAGGAAATTTTTATATTGGTGACGTGACCACAACAAATGGTATTTTTAGCATTATCATCCAGGTGCCTATGTCCAGACCACATTCAGAAAATCTGAAAGTCCATAATGATCACATAGGGTCCATTCCCCATGTCACTTGTAATTCAGTCTAATTGATATAGGTGTGGCAGTTTGCTTTTACCCCTTGCTTTTATCAATTCCATATTGTTTAACTTTCTCTCATCTATGACCAATAAAGAATTCCTTATCAGTGCATTCCTGTTCATGAAAAAAATCATCTTCCATAGAGCTAAAATTGAAAGTGGAATTGGATGCCAAATGTGGAAGGGCCATCCTGTCATAGGGTGCTTAACTATTACTAGGGGCCTAAAAGACCCTGACATCTTACCAAGGTGTAAGTTGAAGGTATTCCACTGATTATAATAGATTTCTGTTTGTTTTATGAATCTATTCTCCAATTCATGGATTTAGCTAACTAAACATTATTTCCATAAATAGTTCTGTCAGTGGGAAGGAAAAGAATATTGTGAAATATAGCACAAGATATGAGTTTAGCAAAAGTATTTTTCTTGTATGACATTGAGTCTGAGGTCATGAAGGAAGTAATCTCTTTACCATGACCAAGGGACCTGATTAAACTGGAGTTTTAAGAGACATGTGAATAGCTGTCATAAAAATATTGATTCTAATGCTTTCATTTGTGTATAAATGTTCTTTGAAGATAGTTTGAAGATCAGTGATAATAAATTACTTTTGAAATTAATAAAATCCACATCTTTTTGAGGCTATACTTGTGGTCTGAGCTCCATTGATCCAAAAGGGAGGACCGATTCTGCAGCAGTTGAGTAATCTGTTGCAGTGAACTGCTGTTCATTAATGCAGAACGTCTCTTGATTTGAGCCACTGATTTTGAGAAAGAAATTGATTCAAAGGCACAACTGCTCTAAAAATATCCAACTGGTATATTGAGAGAAGTGTTGTCAAATTTTCCCCCAGGCGATGTGTCAGTAAAGAGGTAAATTCTGATAAACTGCTTGATTATTAGTTAAGGCTCTGTTTGCCTAAACTTATATTAATTGTAATTTATTTTTGATGGTATCCCAGCAAGCATTCTTACACCAGAAATAAAGTAAATACATTTTGTACTGGAAAAGTTTATTTTCTGCATAGAACATTGCGAACTCTATATTTTTATAACAGGTGCTTCCCATCAGAAGATAATTTTATGACACAATGAATATTCCTTTCTTCATGTCTTCATTTGTGACATTGTCTTTGACCAACATTATGGTGAATGGGTCCATCACATTCATTACCACCCACCCAGCTGTAAGTCCAGTTAGACTCAGAAAAAATACTTGATCTGTGTACTTCTACAGGAAATCGCATGAGGTATTTAAGTAATAAGATATTTCCAGCATCTCACATGCATTGATTGCATCCGGAAGGTCTTCAAAAAAGATTTGTCCAGTACCATTTGAAAGACAATCTCAGGATTACAGGATTCATTGCAATGATGCTTTATATTTTGTTGAGTTGGAATCTATTGTTTTGCATCAATGAACATTTGATCAATGTCATCCATCTCTCATAACTCTAAGTATTCTGAAAGGAGTCAGAATAAAATTGATTGAAAGGAAACTGTCACACTTAAAGGAAACTCACCACCGATATGGAGAAAAGCTATGGATCTATTAAAGTGCCAAAGACAGAATAATGAAGCTGAATGAATGATGTATTTCCAAGTGGGGGAAGAAAATCCAAATATACCTGATGTTTGGTGGTTCACAGTGGTTCCACATCATGCCCATTTTAAAAGAATATAGCTGTGTTGGTGAAGATATAGTGGTGGGAAGGTCCATGGTTGGTGATGTAGTCTGGAGATGTTACCAATCTCATCAGTTAAAGGGATATTTTTTCTGCTTGTGCCTGTTACTAAAGTGGTAACACCCCACCTATTTAAGACATTGTTTATGTTGTATTTCTGAATCAGGATCTCAACTGACATCTGGAAAATATGATTTTCTTTTTACAGGCTGCTCATGAGTTTAAAGTTTGCAACCATTTCTTATTTTTTAATGTGTTAATTGCAAACATTTAGTTAAAATTGTGGTACCATACTCAACTTGTGTAGGCTAATAAATGGAGCCACGGAATTAAAAGAAGTAGTTAAGGTTGACATCTTGAAATTTTGTCTTGAAGTGCAGCATAGCAGAGTGTATATCAGCATGTTTGGTGAATAAGGGAGGTAGGTGAGGAGGGTTGGGATTAGGGTTAGGGGAGGAAGATATCCCTTTCCTTTTCTTTCTCTACCTTTGTCAGCCTGTAGCAGAGTGGAGGTTCAAACCTGCATGGGAGGTGACATGCAAACCTGCATGGGAAGGCATTCTCCCGCAAACATGTTTGGAGACAAATAAAAGGTAACATTGCAAGGAAAAGGACATATAATTGGTTGATGTGTATTTGGGTTACTTAATTAAAAGACTCTAGGCGAAGGGGACTAAGAAGTTACTGATATTGAAGAAAACATAAAGAAATTTTATCCCTTAACCACTCACCTATTAGAATGTTAAATCTTAATTTTGCAATGTCTATTTGCAGTGCTAAAACCATTTGGGAGGTGTAGGGTTTATTAATTATAAATTAATTTATTTCGATTCTTTATGAACAAAAAGATGATGGGTCAGACAATGTACTGCAACTGCACCAAATGGGAATGTCTGGATACTGGTGTGACCCATGGTAAATACATCTGTAGTGAGTGTTTGAGGCTGCAGGAGCTTCAGTTTGGAGTTAGTGAGCTAGAGACAAAGCTGCAGACACTATGGTACATCAGGAAAGGAAAATATAACCTAAAAATCCCTTATGACAAGATGTTCTGAGTTAGTCAGTGATCCGGGGCAGGAAACTATGATGGCAGTTGAAGCAGGTAAGCAGACCCAAAAGGCAGGAGGAAAGGATCATTGGTCTTTGTAATTGTCCAACAGGGTTTGAGGGGTTTTCAGCTTGTTGGATGAGAGTGATAGCTGCAGGATGAGCTAACTGACGTGGCACCGTGCTAGAGGAAACCATTAAAGCATCGAAAGCAAAAGGAATGTCACAGCTGTTCGGGGCTAATACAGTGAGGGAGATTGACATTGTGTCCAAAGCAAAGAGCTTGAGTCCAGATGACTATTATCTGACCAGGTCCTAACTTTAAACACCAGGTTGTTATCTGGAATGAGCAGGCTGTCTTACTAGGAAGTATTGAACAGGCTGAGTTTGTGTTCATTGGACATTAAAAGAGTGAGATCCAAGCTTAATTGAAGTGCAAAGTTGACATGAAAAGAATGATTCATCTCAGATAAGTCTTCCAGTAGATGAGTCCATTTAGTCCACTTAAAATTAGGTGTCACCTTTTCACACAGATGAAGAGATTTGTTTTTCTTGAAGGGTTGTATGACTTTGGAACTCCGCTTCAGAAGGCAATGAAGACAGGATCACTGGAAATTTTTAAGACAGGTGTAGATAGTTTTCCATTTGGCAAGGGAATCAAAGTTATCACGGGTAGCTAGGAGTTTGGAGCTGGAAATAAATGAAGCAATCAACCATGATTTTATTGAATGATGGAGCAGCCTCAAGGGACCAAATGCTCTATTTTTGCTCCGAATTTTTATATTCGTATGTACATATTTTGCCAAAAATAAGAATAAATATGTTGTAAAACAAAAACAGAAGTTGCTGGAGAAACTCAGCATGTGTGGGAGCATCTAGAACATAGAACATAGAACATAGAACATTACAGCGCAGTACAGGCCCTTCGGCCCTCGATGTTGCGCCGGCCTGTGAAACCAATCTGAAGCCCGTCTAACCTAAACTATTCCATTATCATCCATATGTTTATCCAATGACCATTTAAATGTCCTTAAAGTTGGCGAGTCTACTACTTTTGCAGGCAGGGCATTCCATGCCCTTACTACTCTCTGAGTAAAGAACCTACCTCTGACATCTGTCCTATATCTATCACCCCTCAATTTAAAGCTATGTCCCCTCGTGCTAGCCATCACCATCCGAGGAAAAAGGCTCCCACTGTCCACCCTATCTAATCCTCTGATCATCTTGTATGTCTCTATTAAGTCACCTTTTACCTTCTTCTCTCTAACGAAAACAGCCTCAAGTCCCTCAGCCTTTCCTCATAAGACCTTCCCTCCATACCAGGCAACATCCTGGTAAATCTCCTCTGCACCCTTTCCAATGCTTCCACATCCTTCCTATAATGTGGTGACCAGAACTATACGCAATACTCCAAGTGCGGCCGCACCAGAGTTTTGTACAGCTGCTACATGACCTCATGCTCCGAAACTCAATCCCTCTACCAATAAAACCTAACATACCATACGCCTTCTTAACAATGCTATCAACCTGGGTGGCAACTTTCAGTGATCTATGCGCATGGACACCGAGATCTCTCTGCTCATCCACACTACCAAGAATCTTACCATTAGCCCAGTACTCTGAATTCCTGTTACTCCTTCCAAAGTGAATCACCTCACACTTTTCCGCATTAAACTCCATTTGGCACCTCTCAGTCCAGCTCTGCGGCTTATCTATGTCCCTCTGTAACCTGCAACATCCTTCCGCACTATCCATAACTCCACCGACTTTGGTGTCATCCGCAAATTTACTAACCCATCCTTCTACGCCCTTATCCAGGTCATTGATAAAAATGACAAACAGCAGTGGCCCCAAAACAGATCCTTGAGGTACACCACTAGTAACTGAACTCCAGGATGAACATTTCCCATCAACCACCACCCTCTGTCTTCTTACAGCTAGCCTGTGGGAAGAAAGCACAGTTAATGTTTGAATTTGGTGTCTCTTCATCAGATCTGTTCTACCACTGTCACTTTTCCACAGGAGGGCCCTCAGTGTTATTTTCCTTCAGTGTGAGTCATTTGCCTTTAGTTGTGTTGATTTGTGGTTTCTTGTGAAACCAATTTTTGCGGTGTTGCCAATGATTACATGGAGGAGGAGTCAGTGATGCTGTCTTCAGTAATTATCTCTTCTTCTATTTTTGTAATCTGAACTGGATTCTGAAGGTAATATACTGCTGCATCTTATCCTGTCTTTCTGTTCTTGTATCCTTCAGGACTCCTCTTCAGACAATCTAATAAGAGTTTGCTTACTGTTTTGCTGAGACCAAATATGTCGATGATCCTTTCATAAATGTATTTGTACAGGTTTATTCCAGTTGGGTCTTAAACCAAATCTTTATTGATATCTCTTTCCTGAAACCACTCCCATGCTTAGGGCTACAATGTTTAGTCAGTTGGCTACTTTTGTTTGCTTGTCTGTTTTTATCTTCTGATCTTGTGAATCTCACCTGTGATTACTTGTTCAAAGCCTAACTATTGCTGTCAAATCAAGGACCGTTAAAGTGTGGAGGCAATAATGAAACTATGGATAAGTGGTTTACAGGTTAAGACAATACCATGTAGGAGTAGAAGAAGGCCATTCGGCCCATTGAGTCTGGTCTGTCTGAGGTTATGGCTGATCAGATAACCATTGACAATGCTTTCCTACTTCTTCCCCAGAATCCTTGACTCTCTTACTGATAAAACATTGTCTATCTCAGCCTCAGTTTTGTGTTCATAAAGGAGGGCACAAATAACATACTAAAAATTGTTGGGGAACACAGGCTTTAATGAGAAGGAGGAACTGGAGGAAATCAGTATTAGTAAGGGAATAGTGATTCAGAAATTGATGGGATTAAAGGTCAATTAAATCCTTAGGCACTGATAATCTACATCCTGGACTACTTAAAGAAGTGGTCCTAGAAATTGTAGGTGTATTGATGGTCATCTTTTAAAATTTTCTAGGCTCTGAAACACTTCCTACAGAATAAAGGGTTGCTAATGTAAACTCTCTATTTAAGAAGGGGAAGCAGAGGCAAAATTGGGAATTACAGACCAGTCAACCTTGGTAGTGGAAAAAATGCTAGACTCCATAAAAGAAAGATGAGCATTTGGAAAACAGTGGCAGGATTGGTCAGAGTCAGCATGGATTTATGAAAGGGAAATCCATACTTGACAAATCTACTCAAATTCTTCAAAGATTCAACTATGAGAGATGATGAGGGAGAGCCAGTAGTAAGGGTAGGTGATGGCCTAGTGGTATTATCATAAGATTATTAATCCAGAAATTTAGCTAATATTCTGGGGACCTGGGTTCAAATCCTGCCACAGCAGATGGTGGAATTTGAATTCAGTAAATATAAATCTGGAATTAAAAATCTACTGATGAGCATGAAATCATTGTCGATTGTTGGAAAAACCCATCTGGCTCACTAATGTCCCTTCAGGGAAGGAAATCCTCACCTGGTCTGGCCTACATGTGACTCCAGACCCACAGCAATGTGGTTGACTCTCGATTGCCCTCTGAAATGGCTTAGCATGCCATTCAGTTGTACCAATCGCTATAAAGTCTCAAAGAAATGCAACTGGACAGATCACCTGTCATCGACATAGGCACCAGAAAAGACAATGGCAGAAACAGCCCTGTCAACCCTACAGAGTCCTCCTCACTAACATCTGGGGGCTAGTGCCAAAATTGGGAGAGCTGTCTCACAGACTAGTCAAGCAACAGCCTGACATAGTCATACTCACAGAATCATACCTTACAGACAATGTCCTAGACACCACCATCACCATCCCTGGATATATCCTGCTCCCACCAGCAGGACAGACCCGGCAGAGGTGGCGGCACAGTGGTATACAGTTGGGAGGGTGTTGCTCTAGGAGTCCTCAACATTGACTCTGGACCACATGAAGTCTCGTGACTACAGGTTGAACAGGGACAAGGAAAACTCCTGCTGATTACCACGTACAATTCACGCTCTGCTGATAAATCAGCACTCCTTCGTGTTGAGCAACACTTAGAGGAAGCACTGAGGATGGCAAGGGCACAAAATGTTGTCTGAGTGAGGGATTTCAATGTTCACCACCAACAGTGACTCGGCAGCAGTACTACAGATCGAGCTGGTCGGATCCTAAAGGATATAGCTGCAAGACTGGGTCTGTGGCAGGTGATGAGGGAACCAGCAAGAGGGAAAAAACATACTTGACCTTATCCTTACCAATCTGCCAGATGCAGATGCATCTGTCCATGAGAGTATTGGTAAAAATGACCACTGCACAGTCCTTGTGGAGACGAAATAGCACTTCTAATTGAGAATAACCTCCCCTGTGTTGTGTGGCACTATCACCGTGCTAAATGGGACAGATTTTGAACAGATCTAGCAACTCAAGACTGGTCATCGATGAAGTGCTGTGGGCCATCAACAGCAGCAGAATTGTACTTCAGCACAATCTGTAACCTCATAGCCTGGCATGTCCCCCACTCAACCATTACCACCAAGCCAGGGGATCAACCCTGGTTCAGTAGAGATGGAAGGAGGGCATGCCAGGAGCAGCACCAGGCATATCTGAAGATGAATGGTCAACCCAGTGAAGCCACCAAACAGGACTATTTACATGTCAAACAACATATGTAGCAAGTGATAGACTGAGATAAGCGATCCCACAACCAATGGATCAGATGTAAGCTCTGCAGCCCTGCCACATCGAGTCCTGAATGGTGGTGAACTATTAAACAACTCACCAGAGGAGGAGGCTCCACAAATATCCCCATGATCAATGATGGAAGAGCTCAGCACATCAGTGTAAAAGATAAGGCTGAAGCTTTTGTGGCAATCTTCAGCCAGAAGTGCTGAGTGGATGATCCATCACAGCCTTCTCCAGTGGTCCCCAGCATTACAGATATCAGCCTTCAGCCATATCAATTTATTCTCTGTGATATTAAGAAACAATTGGAGGCACTGCATACTGCAAAGGCTACTGGCCCTGACAACATTCTGGCAATAGCACTAAAGACTTGTGCTCCAGAACTTACCACTCCTGTAACCAAGCTGTTCCAGTACATTTACAACACTGGTATCTACCCATCAATGTGGAAAAATGCCCAAGTATATCCTGTACATAATAAGCAGGACAGATCTAACCCGGCCAATTACTGCCCCATCAGTCGACTCTCAATCATCAGTAAAGTGATGGAAGGTGTCATCAACAATGCTATCAAGTAGCACCTGCTCAGCAATAACCTGCTCAGTGATGTCCACTCTGGGTTTCTTCAGGGTCACCCAGCTCCTGACCTCATTACAGCCTTGGTTCAAACATGGACAAAAGAGCTGAATTCCAGAAGTGAGATGAGAGTCACAGCCCTTGACATCAAGGCTACATTGACCAAGTATGGCATCAAGGAGCCCTAGCAAAACTAGAATCAATAGGTTCGGGGGCAAAATCTCCGGTGGTTGGTGTCGTTCCTGACACATAGGAGGATGGTCATGGTTGTTGGAGGTCAGTCATCTCAGCTCCAGGACATCTCTGCAGGAGTTCCTCAGGGCAGTGTCCTCGGCCCAACCATCTTCAGCTGCTTCATCAATGACCTTCCCTCCATCATAAGGTCAGAAGTGGGGATGTTCGCCAATGATTGCACAATGTTCAGAACCATTTGTGACTCCTCAGATATTGAAGCAGCCCATGTCCAAATGCAACAAGATCTGGATAATATTCAGGCTTGGGCTAAAAAGTGGCAAGTAACATTTGCGCCACACTAATGCCAGGCTATGACCATCACCAATAAGAGACAATCTAACCACTGCCCCTTGCTACTCAACAGTGTTACCATCACTGAATCCCTAACCACTGCCCCTTGGCATTCAACAGTGTTACCATCACTGTATCAACATCCTGGGGTTATCATTAACCAAAAACTCAACTGGACTCATCACATAAAAACAGTGGCCACAAGAGCAGGCCAGAAGCTAGGAATACTGTGGCAAGTAACTCACCTCCTGATTCCTCAAAGCCTGTCTACCATCTACAAGGCACAAGTCAGGAGCATGTTGGAATACTCCCCACTTGCCTGGATGAGGGCAACCCCAACAACACTCAAGAAACTTGACACCATCCAGGACAAAGCAGCCCACTTGATTGGCACTACATCCACAAGCATCCACTCCCTCCACCACTGATGCTCAGTAGCAGCAGTGTGTACAATCTACAAGATGCACTGCAGAATTCACCAAAGATCCTCAGACAGCACCTTCCAAACCCACAACCACTTCCATCCAGAAGCACAAGGGCAACAAATGTGTGGGAACACCACCACCTTCCAGTTCCCCTCCAAGCCACTCACCATCCTGACTTGGAAATATATCGCCATTCCTTCACTGTCACTGGGCCAAAATCTTGGAATTCGCTCCCTAATGGCATTGTGGGTCAAACCACAGCAGGTAGACTGGAATGGTTCAAGAAGGCAGCTCACCACCACCTTCCCAAGGGCAACTAGGGATGGGCAAGAAATGCTGGCCAACCAGCGACACCCACATCTCACAAATGAATAATAAAAAAAATGCGGTTTACTTGGACTTTCAGAAGGCTTTCAACCATGTCCCACATTAGAGATTAATGCCAAAAATTAACATCTATGGGATTGGAGGTAGTGCATTGAGATGGATAGAGAACAGGTTGTCAGAGAAGAAACAAAGAGTAAGAATATACAAGTCTTTTTCTGAATGGCAAGCTTGTGAATTGTGGTATATTACATGGCTCAGTGTTTGGATCTCAGGGATTCACAATATATTATTATCACAATACATAAACTGGGTGGGTGGGTGAGCTGTGAGGAGGATGCAGAGATGTTGCAGTATGATTTGGTGAGGCTGAGTGAGTGGGCAATTGCATGGCAGATGCAATATAATTTGGAAGGCAGGTTACAATCAGAGTGGGGACAGCGTTCACAGCATTGACATCTGGTTCCAGCATTCGCTGCTGCACATGGATCTCAGAGGCTGACAAGAAGAAAATAAAATCTTTGGAACACTGCTAATAGGCCTTTGGATTGTTAGCTCAGTGGCATTACCAGTAGGTCACAAAATGACACTAATTGCCATGGTGGGATTTGAAGGCATGTCCCCAGGGCATTAGATTAACTGCTCTTGGACCTTCCAATTACTCGTCTAGTGACACCATCAGTATCCCACCCTTGTCTCGACCAATGATGACAGTTGTCATGGTTACCATTACCAAACTTAAGTTGCAATTCTTGATTTATTCATTGAATTTAAACCCTACCAGCTGCATGGAATGTCCCTGGAACATTAGTCTAGGGTTCTGTGTTACTATTCCGTTGACATTATCTGTATGCCACCATCTCCCCCAGTTTTTGATGTACTTTCTTTCAGCATTAGACAAGTTATAAGAATGGAATTGAACAGGTACAATGCAATTCTCCTTATAAAATAAAAATTGCTACTACAGTTGATGTGACTATTGAACAGAACCTGTGAGTGTTTTTGTTTGATGCCTCATCAGGGATACTGAAAGATCAGATAAGATTGTTGTAAAAGATCTAGCAAAGTTTATGAGCCCTAAATTTGCCCATACCTTATTTTAAAGAAGAGTTCTTGCGTATTGAATTGAAGCTAGTTTCTCTTTAGAGGATTAAGTTAATCCCTTACCATTTATGGTTGTTTGCAGTCTTCCCTCCCTAACTAACTGACTCTTTTCCTGTTGATTAGGTATCTACTGGTGGTAAGGCTGGATAAAACCATATCACTGACTTATAGTCATCTCAGATATTGTGTGAAGGTTTTATATATAAGCATATATACAATCCACAAGGGTTGATGCTAAGCAAACCTTTTAAAAGGTCAATGACCTGAGCCGAAAAGAGAACAGGGCTGTATGGAAATGCCTGGAGCAATCTGATGCAACAATACTGATATCCATCCGGTCCAGTCAATGCTGTTTTTAACAAATCAGTCTCTTTAATTTGATGTGACCAAATACCATTCTGAGTCATGTATGAGTCAATGCAGGATTTACATTTCTCTCTCTTGATTCCAAAGAGAAGGGCTGTGAAATTCTGTTGTTGGGCATATGAATTGGGCACTGAAACCTGATTCAAAGTTGTATAAATGACAAATTTCCATTTGCCACCTGGATTAGTTGTTGAATGATTCTGAGCACGACACTTTGCTCTTCTAAATGTCTAATAGTTTTAAGAAAATTCAGTTTCCCTCTGTAGTCCTGATCAGGTCACTGTTTTTAAGTTCCCAGCAACTGAACAATATAGGCCATGGTGTGAAATTGAGAAAATTGGGTGAGATATCGAGTGAGAGCCTTCGAAACATTGAGACTAAGGAGTTCCATTTTCCAACCATCTCCCACCAGCTAGGTTGAAGTTAGACAGTGACAACTCCCAACTTGAAAGTCAGAGTGGTAACCTAGAGATTCCAACTCACCACTTGCTTCTCCAGACCTCCATCTTGGGCACCAGTCACCAACATCTCAGGGCACACTCCACGGGCGGTGACTGCATACACTCCCATCCACTGAACTTAGCATCCAACATGTACACAGACGCATCATATCATCATGGTTCATCTCCGATCCATTCACGGTATGCTTCTGCACTTCGATCCTGCTCTTTGGAATACATCAGCAGCTATCATTGGAAAATGCTGCAAGAACACTTCATATGCAGGGACAGGCACCCAGCTCATTGACTGGACCATAGGAACAGGAGTAGGCCAATCAGTCCCTCAAATGTGTTTCACCATTCAATGAGATCATGGCTGATTTGTGGCCTAACTCCATATACCTGCCACAAAAACATAAATTTCTGGAGAAACTCGGCAGGTCTGGTGGCCTCTGTGAGAAGACAATAGAGTTAACATTTTGAGTCCAGTGATTCATTGTTTTATTTTATCCATATACCTGCCTTTGGTCCATATCCCTTAACACCTTTCCTTATCAAAAATTTATCTATTTCAGATTTAAATTTAACAAATGATCCAGCATCCACTGCCATTTGTAGAAGAGTGTTCCAAACAACTACTACCCTTTGTGTATAAAAATGCTTCCTAACATCTCTTCTAAGTGGTCTGGCCCTAATTCTCAGACTGTGACCCCAAGATCTAGAATCTCCAAGTGGAAATAATTTATCTACCCTCTCATTTCCTATTGATATCTTGAAGAATTCGATTATATTGCCCCTTAACATCCTAAATTCCAGGAAGAAAAGGTTTCTATAATCTTTCTTCATAATTTAACACCTAAAGTCCAGGTATCATTCTTGTAAACCTACTTTGTACTCCAACTAAGGCAAATATATCCTTCCTAAGGTCTGCTCACAGTACTCCAGAGTTTTGTACAACTACGTCATAACTTCTACATCCTTGTACTCCAGTCCTCTAGACATAAAGGCCAACATTCTATTAGCTTTGTTGATTGTTTCCTGCACCTTCTTGTGACATTTCAAAGAGCTATGTACCTGAACCCCCAAGTCTCTTTAGGCATCGACTGTATTTAAATTCATACCTTCTAGAAAGGGCTGTGATCTATCCTTTTTGGGTCCAAACTGGGTAACCTTACTTTTGCTTACATTGAACTCCATTTGCCACAGTTTTTCCCATTCAGCTCTGAAAAATTATTCCTATACTCCTCCAACTGTCTTGTCATGTGCCTTCCCAATCAGTTGCAGCAGCTGTATGTTAATGGGTTCAACATTAATTGCGCATCGACATTTATTGACCATCCTTCCTTATGCTTGAGAAGTTGGGTGAGCTGATTAGGTTTCTTCCTGAAGCCACTGTAGAGATGTGGCAGTGAAGTGCTTATCATCAGAAGTTCCCAAGTCTGATCCAGCCGACGTTTCCCCCAGGCTATCAGTATCTGAGTCGGTAGGCTTGCAGGAGCAGCCTTGCTGGTGCTTCCTCTGAGGAATCCATGTTGACTTGCTCAGAAGTGGAAGAGGGAATGTCTTGCCACACTGTATGCTTGAGCATGAAGATCATGAAATCCAACTGGTACCTGAAGGAGATAAAAGTGAGAATGTGACATGACCAAGAATAAGAAGTTGTATCAGAGTAATACATTCAAATTGGGGTAAGGACCACTGCTTCCTGCTTGCTTGCTGGGACATGGATGTTTCAGCTTCTTAATATGACTGATCCCTGTCCTTGTTGGCATGGTCCAAAATCATCTCATAGAGGGTGAGGAGTCGAATGTCGGGCACCCAACTGTCTATCCTGGCTCTTTTAGGATGGCTCAGTGGTCAGCACTGCTGCCTCACAGTGCCAGGGACTCAGGTTCGATTCCACCTTCGGATGATTGTCTGTGTGGAGTTTGCACATTCTCCCCATGCCTGTGTGGGTTTCCTCCGGGTGCTCCGATTTCTTCCCACAGTCCAAAGGTGTGCAGTTTAGGTTGATTGGCCATGCTAAATTGCCAATAGTGTCCAGGGCTGTGTAAATTAGATGTATTAGACATGGGAAATGCAGGATTACAGGGAAAGGGTAGAGGGATGGGCCTGGGTGGGATGCTCTTTGGAAAGGCGGTGTAGACTTGTTGGGCCGAATGGCCTGTTTCCACACTGTAGGGATTCTATGATTCTATGATTTTGTCCTGGAATGAGAGAAAGAGACAGATATACTGAGATGAAAGAGGCTAGCACAGCTGTTAGTATGGGTGCAAATGGTGGAAAAGTAGTAAGTTGCCTCAAGCAAGTGAGTAGACAGCAGAGAGGTTATGCAGGAGTGTGGCAGGTAAATCCATAGTCATACTTAGGGATGTAGGGGACCACCCCAACTGTTTTGCTAAGGAACAGACCTTTCCACCAGAGTGCATTGAATGGCAGGGCTTTAATGATTGATATCATGGAGAGTATATAACCATACTTTTGAATTGGTTGTGCCTGGAATGTGACCTAATCTTTGTGATTTCACCTGTGAGGATTGCCCATAGTTCAACTGTGGACAGGGTCAAGGTTCCTCATGTGAATAACTTGGCGGGGGTGAAAGTAATGTCTTCCCTGTTGCTGCAGAATCCAATTGAGGATAAGGAAATGGAATCGCAACAAGTAAATGTTTCAGGTATTTTCTCTTCCTGTATAGTGACCAATCGATAGGCAAATGAGCATTGTTGGCTGAGGCAGCACAGACAGATATTTTGACCATTTAGCTATTTGAAACTTTTTTTGGACATTTGGTTGACTCAAGGGAGGTGATAAGCAGATTTTCCTTGGTTGAGGCCCAGCAAGATGATCTAGATTTAAAACAAAATAACATGTAACTATCCAGACCAAAACAGAGGAAGTTCCTTGGTTGCAACAAATTAAAGCCATGGATGCTGATGAGATAATAGAAACCACCATCAGTCAAAGAGTGAAGTGGTCCAGAAGATAGCAGTGCCACCAGGTACTGTAAGAAAATATTGAGGATAGCCCATGAAATCCCATGGCTTGTGTTTTTATCTGCCCATACATACTGTCCATGTCACCCCAAGAATGCTGTGCTGTACTATAAAATGTGTTGCAAGTGCTAGATTGTGGGACAACCCCAAGTTATAATAAAACCAGCAACCCTGATTACCACACTTAACTTTGGGTATCCATTTAGCAGGGTGTTGAGAAATTGTTTGGAACCCTGCTGAAAACCAAAAGGGAACCGATCAGCCACATTCTGACTATAATGGATATGGCCACCTGGTTCCCAGAGACAGTCCCCTGAGAACAATTTCCGCCAGGATAGTGGTGGAGAGGTTAATCCAGTTCTTCGACCAATGTGGATTATTGGCCAAGATCCAGCTGGACAGTTATTAATTACATGTATAAAATATTTCAGAAACTTGAGAATTTTCTGAGTATAACACCCACAGTCACAAGGGACTTTAGAACTGGACAATTAAATCCTCAAGATAATGATTGGGGCATACAGCCATGAGTATCCCCATAGTGAGACAAAAGGCTGGGATGTCTCTCGTTTTCCACTCTGGATGCATTAAATGATTCCACTGGCTTTTGTGTCTTCTGAATTAGTTCACTGGTACAAGGTACAGGTCATCTGAAATGAATCAAAGAAAGGGGTTGAATCTTCCACATTATATTACGTATCTGTGTTCTGGGAACAAGTCATCAAAGCCTATAACTTGCCCCAAAAGCAGGTTAAAACTTCACAGATCATCATGAAAAAGTGAGTAGACAAGCATGCCAAGATCTGAACATTTCAGCCAGAGTGTTAGTGTTACTGAAATAAAACAAAGAATTGTGGATGCTAGCGATCTGAAACAAGCACAGAAACTGCTGGAGAAACTCAGCAGATCTGGCAGCATCTGTGGAGAGGAAATAAAATTAACATTTTGAGTCCAGTGACCCTTCTTTGATTTGTTCTGAAGAAGGGTCACTGGACTCGAAGTGTTAACTCTGTTTTCTCTCCACAGATGCTGCCAGGACTGCTGAGTTTCTCCAGCAATTTTTATTTTTGTTTGTTGGTGGTACAATACATACACTGTTGAAAGCCCAATTGAGGAAGCAGAGAGAATTGTGAAGTGGAGTTTCTTTTGATATTCCAGGCTGCAGAAAACAATGGACTGCATTAAGTCAACATGCTGTCCACTCTACCAATGTTGCAGTATTGGGGAGATGACACACTTTGCTCGCATATTTATGTACAGAAAGGAGAAGAGATCTGATAGGGCAGCTCACAGAATGTAAAGAATTCTGTAGAGACAAACCAAATATGCAAACCAACATGGATGTAACAAAGACGCCTCCCATAAATAGCATCCTGATGATTTTGCCCTGTTTCTTGAGATAGGTGAAAGCAGAACTCCTATACATGTTGGGAAACTACCCGATTGAACTCAGTCAAAGTGGCTGGAGTTCCCCAGTAGTTATGGTGCCCAAACCTCATGGTTCAACAAGGCTGTACATTGGTTACATGAAGAATGGGAAAGATTCCTCACTTGCAGGATTAAATTAACAGGGTAGTAAGTGTCCAGTTTATAACAAAAACTGCTTTATCTGCTAAAGGGCACTGGCAGGATTCCTTAACATCTGAGGCTAAAAAAATGTTGGCCTTTGTCAGCCTGAATAGCTGATTTAGTGGTACATCTTACAAAGAGTGAGTTTGCAAAAGTGTAGGTAACCTACTTAGGACACATAGTGTGTTAGTTACTGAGGTTGCCAACAACAGAAAAAGTGTTGGCATTTGTAGTTTTCCTCACCCACAAGACACAACAGGAAATCTTACCACTTTTAAAAGTAAGGGATTAACACAAATTCATCCCAAACCTCAGCACTTTAGCTTTTCCACTAATGGATTTGTTACAGAAAAATAAATGTATGGCAGAACAAATTTTGAGATGAAACGCATCTTAATCAATGAACTGGTTCTACATGCCCAAAATTTCAATAAACCCTTCAAGATAGCTATTGACGCTAGTGACCTTGGATTGGGTGTTATCCTGCTTCAGAAAATAGGTTAGGCGTAGAGAGGTCAGTGGGAAACTTCTGCAAAAAGTTATTTGACATGAAAATAAATACTATGAAGAAGGAAACACTATTACTGGACCTTAAACCCTGTGAAGTTTATGTCCATACATACTGATCATAAACCTTGAACTTTTGTGGAAAAATTCCAAACCCAGAATGCCAGGTTGTTTTTTGGCAGAGTTTACTATTACAGCCTTATCATTTAAAAATCACCCACATTGCAGGGAAAAGCAATATGATGACTGATATTTTGTATAGAAATTATCTCTGGTCAGAATTCTGAGCGTACATGTGTTTCTTATTATTTTCATATGATTTTTGACACTTTGTAATTAAACATTTCTACAAGTCACTTTTCATCTCCTGTGAGGTGGAGGTGATGTGCAGATTTCAGGTAAAATATTAATTTATTTTAGAATTGGCTAGATCTATTAATTTTAAATGTACTGCTGATATAAATATATATCTTGAATGTTTTGAAAAGAACACTTTTAAAGCAAAGGTCCCTGGATACAGTAGCTGAGATCTTGCATTTGCAAATCACAAAGCTCCTTAATGGAGACACTGAGTCTATAAAGCCTTTTGAGTGAAAGGTCAAATGATCCAGTTTATGCACATAATTTAAACTGATAATAAATGAAAATCTGCCTCAGGGACAGCAGCCTTTCCTCCTCTGCCTTTCTCTGAAATCTCTCTTATCAACTTTTGAGAGTTGAAAATCCATCAGAACACTTCATTGTTCTTAAACGGACAACTCTGAATCAACACCACTGTCTCCAGGGGTAAAGAGAAATCAGTCAACTACAGCTACTCAATTAAGAAGTGCTGCTACTGTGCAAAGTGATCCCTTCAACAGTGTGCACGTTTTCAAACAACCTGTGAATATTCTTTTTCCCTGGCTCTACATGTTACTTGGCCAAGTTTTAAGATCTGATACTTTGGTAGAGTTCTGTTTTCATTTCTTGCATACTTGGGGGTGATTGTATACATTTTGTCAGCATTAATGGGGAGTTAGATATATCTGGACATTTTAAACCTTTTTATTAATAATTTCTGTGTGTTTGCTTGAGTGAATTTTGTAAATAAAGTACCTTTTCACTTTAAACGTAGGAACCTGGCTGGCATATTTACTACACCATGTTGTACACAGTGAAGTATTTATTTATCAAATTGGCAATATCACGTCCTTTTTAAATTCAAACTCTTTATTGCCATCAGTTCAGGAGTGGAGAGAGCTGGTCACAGCAAGTTCAAAAAGGTGACATGCCACCATCATTTTAAGGATATTTGGAATTGGCAAAAAATCCCCTAATAGGATTAAAGAAGTAGGTTTTATAATCAAGAATGATAGAATTTGAAAGCCGTGACATTTTGCTGAACCAAAACAAAATCATAATGATATTGTGTGCAATACAGACTATACGAAGTATATTGAAGCTGTGATACAAATTCATGTTTAGGCTGCTTAATATGAGGAATGAAAAATAATAGTTTTATGGGCCTAGTCTTTAGACCGTGGATACTCCAATGCATTAATATGCACACACAATCAAAGTTGAGATAAAGTCCGCATTTAATCATCTGATAATCTGACCCAAGGTATAAAGATGATAAAAAGCAAGAATGAAACTGCTACACTGAGACTCTTGACTTTGTATTTGATTAACATTTAGATCTATAAAGGGAAACGTCATATTCTAAGAAAGAAGAAAAGGAGAGACATTTATTATTCGCCCTCTAAAATAAATAAAAGAAGTAGGATCATCAAATAGGATTAACAAACAAGGAGCCATAGTAAAGAATTCTATATCACTTTTGAATTCCTTCTAATGGCTGGTAAAAAGATCAAAGGGAAGGACTCTGAAGGTGTTTGTTTGGCTTCTTGTCGATCTCTGCCAGAGAGTGACCAGAATAACACTAATTTGGAGAGATGTTATTTGCTTTTCAAATCTTATGATTAATTATGATTCTGATTGGTTGCATATATATCGATGAAATATATAATTTAACAAGAATGCTATATTTCCTGCACAATTGATGATAAGAAAATTGGGTAGGCTTTAATACAGGTTCTCTCGATTTCACAATTGAGAATGTGGGCAACTAATTTGTTCCCTGGCCTCTTCTGTTCCGGTGCCAATGGGCAGGAAGTGTACTGGAGCATTTTAAGTTACTATCCCTTTCTCCTAATAAGGAAATGTGTATTTTTGCTCAGTAAATCCCATTAAATTCTGGTGTTTTAAAAATATATTTCATTCCATCAAGCTTCAGGCATCACATTTTGTCACACATAAATGTTACATTTTAAAAAAAAAGGAACCCAACCATTTTCTACTGTTTGGAAAGAGATTTCTCTGACAACAGAAGAATAACTTTTAGCTGATCTCAGAATATACTTATCTATGCAACAAGACTTATTGTCTAAAATAGATAAACTACTGAACCAAAGTACTTTGATCTTCGTGATAATTGATGTAACAAAGTTTTACTTTTTTCTACTTTCTTGTAAATAATGGTTCCAGGCGTAGTTCATTGCTTGAGTAACTTTATTGCTACAGTATTTTCTTGCCAGTACACTCTCTAATGCATTCAGCAGTTATCAGTCCACAAACAGAACAGGAAAGAAGAAACAAGATCTTTCAAACCATGTAGCTGAAACATGTAGGTCCATCTATTGGTCTGAATTAGATCATAGAATCACAGAATCATAGAGTCTACAGCATGAAATCAGACCCTTCAGCCAAAAGCAGTTTCATTTATTTCCCAAATTGATACAAAAGCATGGTCCATTTTGTGCTGTGAATAAATTATTTTTCTTTTTGGAATGTTTTAGCCAAGTATGTACTCACTTCACAAAGTGATAATTCAGTTTTGCAAGTTAATTGTTGCATCTATCTTTAGGTCTCCTGACCTATAAAACCTATTTTTCTGGTTCAGTAAATTTCCCTATTCATTAATTTCATTTTGATTTTAAGAGCTTCTGCCTTTCAAATATTCATGAACAAAGTTAAGAACAGAATAGAACAGAAATCTATGAATAAAATAATTTGTTTCAATAGACTATAGTTTTCCTTTTTAATATTTTTATCAACACTGGTTCAAGTTCATCTTGGGAGTGTGCACATCTCAATCAGTTTTGATTACATGGGAACTTTGTATACATGTAAGGGACTAACAGATTTGAAGTTGAATTTTTTTAAAATTCATTTGTGGGATATGGGTGTCGCTGGTTGGCCAGCATTTCTTGCCCATCCCTAGTTGCCCTTGAGAAGGTGATGGAGAGCTGCCTTTTTGAACCGCTGCAGTCCTCCAGCTGTGGGTTGACCCACAATGCTATTAGGGAGCAAATTCCAGGATCTTGACCCAGTGAAAGTGAAGGAACGGCGATATATTTCCAAGTCAGGATGGTGAGTGATTTGGAGGGGAACTTGGAGGTGGTGGTGTTCCCATATATCTGCTGCCCTAGTCCTTCTAGATGGAAGTGGTCATGGGTTTGGAAGGTGCTGTCTGAGGATCTTTGGTGAATTTCTGCAGTGCATCTTGTAGATAGTACACACTGCTGCTACTGACCGTCGGTGGTGGATGGAGTGAATGCTTGTAGATGTAGTGCCAATCAAGCGGGCTGCTTTGTCCTGGATGGTGTCAAGCTTCTTGAGTGTTGTTGGGGCTGCCCTCATCCAGGCAAGTGGGGAGTATTCCATCACACTCCTGACTTGTGCCTTGTAGATGGTGGACAGGCTTTGAGGAGTCAGGAGATGAGTTACTCGCTGCAGTATTCCCAGCTTCTGGCCTGCTGTTGTAGCTAGTCTATTAATGTGGTGAGTCCAGTTGAGTTTCTGATCAATGGTAACCCCCAAGATGTTGATAGTGGGGGGTTCAGTGATGGTAACACCATTGAATGTCAAGGGGCAGTGGATAGATTGTCTCTTTTTGGTGATGGTCATAGCCTGGCATTTGTGTGGTGCGAATGTCACTTGCCACTTGGCAGCCCAAGCCTGGATATTGTCCAGATCTTGTTGCATGTGAACATGGAATGCCAGATTTGATTCAGGATCACAAATCCCCGACTACTCATAAGATATTATTCTAATCATTGAAAGTTGAGGTAAAATCCTGGCTACGTTCTCTGTGGCAACTGCTGGGAAAATCTTCTGTACATTCATATTGTAAGCCATTTCACAAAGCAAGAGTTGACAATATCCTTTACCTAGTATCTTGCCTGTGTGCTTGATGAGGCCCTCGGGCAAAGGCTTTTCAAAGGCTAAATATGCATTATTTCTCATCGAATAAACTTCTTGTCAATTAAATGCTGGTATTCTTGCACTTATTGTAAAAACGCAAATGTGAAAGGCAGACTTTCTCTACGATAAGGAATAACAAGAAGTGAGTGTGTAATGGGTTCTTTGGATTCAGATGGCACTGATAAATCTCTTGTTTTTTTGGTTTATCACATGATCTAAGTTCCCCTTTTTCCACTATTATCTACCCAATGCTTAATATGGGTGTTCTGGCCTTGGACAAGTTCTTACATATTTTTATTTGATTGCAGTGATATAACTGTAGGTCCCTATTATTATCTCGGCGTTGATAGTGTCATCTCTCCCTCCCACTGTAGAATTGGCCAGCTGATGCCTCATGGTTCATTAGTGTGGTGTGGGAGAAGGTCTTCCAAGACTTGATCGGAGCAGAGGTAAGCACCTGTAGGTCCCCTTATAAACTTTGAAAATAATGTATTTCATGCATAAACAAACGGTTCTAAAGGAGAGGTTTGTAGGACAATGGATTTGAATTCATTTCTTTTTAAATTCATTCATAGGATGTAGGTTTTGCTGGCTGGGTTCGCAATTATTACCCATCCCTAAGTGTCCTTGAAAAGGTGATAATGAGCAGCTGCCTTGTGCTGCTGTAGTCCATTTGGGATCTGGGTTTGAATCCATCTAGACTCCCAAACATTGTCTCCAAGTCAGTCTAAAATGAAATAGCTTTGGCACTTGGAGACTGAATTTTTTGTTGTTATTTGTTTTGGTAAGCATGAATTTATATCATGGAACTGCTCATAAATTGGCCACAATAGACATGAAATTCGTCATCTTGTTAAGATAAGCATGACATTTATTGTTGTGGGAAATGGAAATATCATACTGGCTGTACTAAGAAGCAGCCTTCTACGACAAAAGTATCTTTGCTGGGGCAGAGTCTATATACCACTACTTTGTATACCTGTGATAAAACTGATCCAAAAACACTTGACATCGAGGCAGTTCTAAAAATAGGAAGTTGATTCATGTTTATTACTGTATTGTAAGGAGCAGTAGCCTTAGATTGAAACTAATAATATAAAAATGTGCTAAAAACTCATTATTTTACAGAGTTGAATATGAGCAAAGGAATAGATGAAATTGTTGCTATGACAGATTTGGGATTGGAAAGAGCAGTCACACAGAACTGTTCAGGTAAATAAGTCCACACCTATCAATAGATAAGAAAGAAAGGAATGCACGCATCCAACTGACATCTCAAAGTATTTCTCATGTGATGAATTACTTTAAAGTGGCTATCTTTTCTTTTAGAGTTAAACATCTTTGTCAACTATCACACAGCAAATATCCATTTTCACCAATAAGATTAATTTGTTCTGTTTCTAGTGATTGTTGCTGAAGGGATTAATTTTAACGAAGATATGGTGGAGTTTCCTGGTCCTCAAATTGTAGTGTGAAATATTTAACGTTCTTATCTACTGCTGAGCCGGCAGATTGGGTCTCTGTTTAATACTTAATTTAAGTAATGGCAGTTCTTCAGTATTGCACTCAAGCATTTAATCAGGACTGAAGCTCAGGTCCCTGAATGGAGCTGTAACCTCACCTTTCTAAAATGGAAAGGCTGTCAGATTAATATTTTTGAACATATATGTTGTTCTCGTGTTTATATAATAGGTTTATTCCTTTGAAGAATTCATCCCATGGTCTGTCCAATAAATTTTCCCTCCTGAGCAATTTCTGTCTAATATCAATGTTCTTTACAAGTCAGATTCAAATATTAGATAAAATGGAAGAACGGAGTATCTGTACTAAAATTGGAATGAATCCAAAGAAGCTTTGCTAATCTCCCCTACTCTTGTGTAAGTGTTGACACTGTTATTGAATAGCAATTCAATAAGGAGATGCTTTCTCTGTTCAAGTTTTATTATGAAATCCTAAATGTTCTTAGGTTTATGATTTCAAAGGAGTGGAGAGGAAACTTAGTCCAATGAATGTTGCTGGTATTTTATAAAGAATGGTGCTTTTTTAAAAAGTCTGGATAAACTTTATAAAAATAGTTTTTAATGCTCAGGTGAAGCTCAGGAATGAAACAGGTTCTCTCATTCTTAAAATTTCAGTCAAGCTCAGCATAAATTTGATGCAACTTGGGACTCTCCTTGCACTGCTTCAACACAATCTTTATTATTCATTCACGGGATGAGGAGCATGACTGAATAGGCAGCATTTATTGCCCAGAGGGCAGTTAAGAGTCAACTACATTGGTGTGGGTCTTAAGTCACATGTAGGCCAGATCAGGTAAGGATGGCAGTTTCCTTCCTTAAAGGACATTTGTGGACCAGATGGTTTTTTCCTGACAATTAACAATGGATTCATGATCATTGTTAGATTCTTAATTCCAGATATTTTATTGAATTCAAATTCCACCATCTGCCGTGGTGGGATTCGAACCCAGGTCCACAGAAAGTTATCTGGGTCTCTGGATTAACAGTCCAGCAATAATACCACTAGGCCATTGCCTCCCCGTGATCTTCTGAATTGATGAGGCTCATGAGAAGACAGATGCAACTTATTTAAATGTTGGAGAAAAAGATGCAGGATATGCCTGAATTTCATCAGATTTGCTTTCCTTACTGCCATCTATCCTTGCTCTGATAGCTTAATTTCATCATCAATCATTTCCCTTGGTTGTCCTTTTATTGAAATAATTACCCCTTTGTGGACTTATTTCTCCTAATGTGAGAAATTTAGATTTTTCTTTACTTTGAGTTTCATCTGTCAACTACCTTCCCAATTCCCAAAAATATTCGAATGCTCCTCTGACTATTCTGCTGCACTTTGGAGTCAGTCATTCTTCAGCAGCTTTGTATCGATTGGTAATTAAGCCATTGTTCTCGCAAACCCTTGCTCCAGATAATTTATAAAAAAGCATGTAAAACAGACCCCATCACAGATCCTACAGGACCCCACTGAATATTTTCTTAGGCTAACGATAATCTCTGTACCACTTCCAGTTAACAAATATGGTCAACTGCTACAAACACTCTGGAGACAAAATTCCCCATGGTCTTATTCATCATGGCCAGTGACTTCAACCAGGCCAATCTCAAGAGGGTGCTGCAAAAATACCACCAGCATGTCTCCTGCCCCACTAGAGGACCGAATATCCTTGACCACTGCTACACAACCATCAAAGACACAAATCGCTGTATACCCTGTTGACACTTCAGCAAATCAGATCACAATGCTGTATTCCTCCTCCCAGCTTATAAGCAGAAGCTGAAATGGGAGGATCCTTCACAGAAAGTAGTGCAATGCTGGCCTGAGGCAGTGGAAGAGTTTCTCTGGGACTGCTTGGAATCGGTGGACTGGACCATATTCAAGAACTCAGTGAACAACCTAGACGAGTACGCCACCACCGTCATGGACTTCATTAGCAAGGGGCTGGAGGACTGCGTGCCAAAGAAGTCAATCCGTGCATTCCCCAACCATAAACCTTGGATGAACCAGAAAATTCACTACCTAGTGGAAGATCAGGCATGCAGCATTCAAGTTGCATGACCCAGACCTACACACAAAATCCAGATATGACCTCCACAAAACCATTGGAGATGCCAAGGGGCAGTATTGGACCAGGTTAGAGGCCCAAACAAACGATATTGACTCCTGCCACCTGTAACAAGGCCTAGACAACATAACAGGATACAAAATGAAACAGAACAAGATAGCAGACAAAAACACATCCCTTGCATGATGCGTTCAGTGCTTTCTATGCTCAGTTTGAGCAGAATGTCAGTGGCTCAGTGTCACCTGCTCCAACAGACCTGGAAGCACCTGTTCCCTCATCACCACTGCAGATATTGGATGGGTCTGCCTGAGTGTCAACCCAAGGAAAGTGACTGGCTCAGACGGAGTCCTTGGCTGAGCACTTAGAACCTGTGTGGACTAGCTGGCAAATGTACTCGCTGACATCTTCAACCTCTCCCTCCTACAAGCCAAACTCCCCACTTGCTTCAAGAAGATCACCAGCATCTCTGTACCTAAGAAAGCACATGCAATGTGCCTGAATGACTACTGCCCAGTGGCTCTAACCTCCGTAAATATGAAGTGCTTCGAGAAGCTGGTCTTTATTCATTCACAGGATGAGGGCGTCGCTGGCTAGGCAGCATTTATTACCCATCCCTAATTGTCCCAGGGGGCAGTTCAGAGTCAACCACATTGCTGTGGGTCTGGAGTCACATGTAGGCCAGACCAGGTAAAGTTGCCAGTTTCCTTCCCTAAAGGACATTAGTGAACCAGATGGGTTTTTCTGATAATCGACAATGGATTCATGGTCATCATTAGATTGTTAATTCCAGATATTTATTGAATTCAAATTCCACCATCTGCCATTGCGAGATTTGAACTTGGGTCCCCAAAACATTATCAGGGTCTCTGGATTAACAGTCCAGCGATAATACCCCCAGGCCATCGCCACTAGGTCATAGCCTACATCAACTCTAGCCTTCCAGCCTGCCTCGATCCCTTGCAATTTGCCTGCTGTCAAAACAGGTCCACAGTGGATGCTATTTTCCTAACCCTACACTCATCCCTGGAACATCTGGATAACAAGGACACCTATGTCAGGATCCTACTCATCAATGTGAAGGTTTCACCTTTGACACCATTATCCCTTCCAGACTAATCTCAAAACTCCGAGACCTAGGTTTCAGCTCTACACTCTGCAACAGGATCCTCAGCTTTCTGACCCATTGACCGCAATCAGTGAAGATAGGTAAATGCACCTCCTCCATGATAATCCTCAACACTAGTGCCCCACAAGGATATGTTCTCAGCTCTCTACTGTACTCCCTGTACACCCATGACTGTGTAGCCAAATTTTAATTGAATGACATCTACAAGTTTGCTGATGACCCCGCCATGGTAGGATGGATATCAAACAATGAGTCAGAATACAGGAAGAAGATAGAGTGCGTGGTGTCACGCTGCAATGACAACAACCTGTCTCTCAAAGTCAGCAATGCAAAAGAACTGATCATTGACTTCAGGAAGAAAGGAGAAGGACATGCCTCTAACTACATCAATGGAGCTGAGGTAGAGAGGGTCAGGAGTTTCAAGTTCCGAGGAGTGACGATAACCGACAATCTGTCCTGGACCTCCTGCATAGTTGTGACGGTTAAGAAGGCACAACAACGCCTCTTCTTCCTCAGGCAGCTCAGGAAATTTGGCATGTCCATAAGGACCCTCACCAAATTTTACAGATGCACCATAGAAAGCATACTGTCTGGGTGCATAATGGGCTGGTATGGCAACTGCTCTGCTCAGGACTATCAAAAACTACAGAAGGTGGTGTGCACAGCCCACACCATCACGGAAGCCAACATCCCATCCATGGACTCCATTTACATTCTCGTTGCTGTGGAAAGACTGCCAACATCATCAAAGACCCCTCTCACCCCGATAACGCTCTACTGCAACCTTTTCTGTTGGGCAGAATATACAGCAACTTGAACACATACGCTAACAGGTTCAAGAACAGCTTCTTTCCTGCCATTATTAGGCTGCTGAATGGACCTCTCTAAGTTCAAATAATATTGATCTTGCTAATGGTGATTTTGCTTTGTGCATCTCCTGTGCGGCCAGAGTATTCCTCACTCTGTCTAAGCACCCTATGATCTGTATGCCCTTGTTTGTTATGATCTGCTTGCAAAGCAAAGCTTTTCACTGTACTTAGGGATATGACTGCAATAAATAAAATCAAATTGAATTAAATATGTATCCAATGTAAAATATTCCTGCTGTTGCTCACTTTCTTTACTCTGAATAATAGCTTTTCCACAGAAATAGTATTAAAGGCCTTACTGAAATCCAGGTATACAATTTTCATTGCCTTATCCAATTAAGCCAATTTGTAACAGTCTGAAAGAAATCCAGCAAGTTAGGTTGGCATGAACTCCCTTTATGCACCCATACTGCTGATATGTTTCATGTATCTGATTCCATGACCTTTAGTAGAATTTCTTAACTTGTGAGATGTCAAATTCAAATGTCTGCAGTTTCCTGGGTCACTTTAGATATGATTTTTAAAAAAGTAGGAGCAACATCTGCCTTTCTTTTATCCCCAGGCATCTTGCCAGTATTCAGTGATTTCTGGAAGAATTGTGCCAAAGTTTCTGCAATTTCCTTCCTTATATCCTTGGAAATCCTCAGATACATTTTATTTGACCCCTGAGAGCCAGTTACCTTGCATTGAACAGATGTTTGGCAATCAATTGTTTTTCTGACTGAGAATTGTACTAACCAAACTGTGGTCAGTCTCAATGTACCCAAGGCTTTTCAGACCCTGTCTCCACCTTCAAAAAGTTTAAGCTGCTAGAATGGCGTTGCCAATGAGTACACCAATGTCCTATAAGTACAGACTTCTCTTTATTTAGATCATTTCACAGCCATGGATGCCTCAATGCACTGCACTTTTAATAGTCAATGGAGTAGTTTTGAAGACAATTCACAGTTGCAAAAAATGAAATACAGCAGCCAATTGGATCATAGTAAGGTACCACAAACAGCAATGTGATAATAACATGTTCATATGTTTTTTAGTGCTGTTGATTGAGAGGTAACTGTTTACAAGGGCACTGGATGCCTCCTAAGTTCATCTTTAATGGTGCGATGATCTTTTTACATTTAGCTGAAAGGACAAATATGGTTTTGGTTTACCATCTCACCAATGCAGAGAATGTGAGAGAACTTACTTGATTGCCCATTAATCTGCTTATTAAGAGCTGATAGGTGCACAAGTGGTGTATCCTGTCCGATCACAGACCTTGACACTGGTGATCCAGGTTGCCAGAAGTTGCTAGTAGCTCTGTTTCTGCTGGTTGAGGCCTACTCCTTAAGGTATCCAGTAGTTAAAAGCTAATATTTCCAAGTAGCTCACTGACTATGAAGTGCTTTGCAATGAAATTAAATTAGTCTTTCTTCCTCTTTTTATTGTGATGGAGACAGGAGCCTGTGAAACTCACGGCATATAATACGCAGCAGCCTGAAGGAAGAGACATGGGTTCACTCAGATAAGATGAAAAGATGTCACAGGGGCATTTAAAATTAATCTTGATGCTATTTTGCTAGATTGTAGGAATCAGCAGAGGTTGACAAGGATGGTGGCCATCTGGTCTTCTGCATGGGACAACGACCACAGTATTCTGACAAGTTGAAATTAATTAAGGTTGGAGATTGATGAGGTTGTTTGAAAGAGTTGATCTCTTTCTGCAAAGGAATATTAAGAGAATTTTGCTTTTTAAATTACAGCTTTTCATATTGGACCATCAAGATACAATTTTCCTCCATAATTTGTATAGAAGAACGATTATATAGCTCTCTCCCACCTTAATATTTGGATGGGTAATTTTTTGACTTTGTCACATTTCTCAATAACTTGCCTTTTAATGTTTGAAAATAACCAACTGGATTGGTTGTGTTTTTAAAACAATCTGGTGGATCATGGTCTCTGTTATTGATACAAGCTTTTTATTCTGGATCACATTGGATTATTGAACTGGTAATCCTGAGCCCTGCTCTCATGATCTGGAGATGTGAAGTCACATCTCATTACAGCAGATATAGAATTTAAATTCTATTAGTTAGTTGAAAAAATTTAGCTCATAGGTTCTGGAACAATTCCAGCAGGTTTGAAGTTAGCAAATATTAAACCATTCTTCAAGAAAAACACAAGAGAGAATTTAGGAGCTACAGTGCAGCTGACTCAACATCAACATTGGAGAAAATGCTAGAATCTATTGCCTTGATATTCATCGAATGATAAGCACATATAGTTTTATAATGGGAAATTGTATGTGACAAATTTATTGAAGTTTCTTGAGGATGTAGCTAGGATGGTAGATAAAGGGGAACCAGTAGATGGGATTTCAAAAAGGCATTCAATATGGTGTTGAGAAAAGGTTAACGTGCAAGATAAGGGTTTGTGGTTTTCTGGGTAATATGTTAGAATGGATAGAGGATTGATAAATGCACAGGAAGCAGAG
Source organism: Rhincodon typus (assembly GCF_021869965.1). NCBI lineage: Eukaryota > Metazoa > Chordata > Chondrichthyes > Orectolobiformes > Rhincodontidae > Rhincodon > Rhincodon typus. Next base: position 56,444,658 of record NC_063341.1, on the reverse strand, counting down.
GGTAGGGATAAATCAGGCATCTTCAAGTTGGCAGATACAAGCAGTTATTGCTGCAAGAATCAGCACTGGGACCCCAATAACTTACAATCTATATTTATGACTTGAACGAAAGATTAAAAATAATTTATCCATGCTGCTGATATAAATTTGGTGGGAATAAAGCTACATGGAGGGAAAAAAGAAGCTTTAAAGAGATATAGACAGGTTATGTGAGTGGGCATCAAGTTAACAGATCAAGTATAATGTGCAGATTATTCACATTGGTTATAGGAAAATGAAAGCAAATTACATACTGAAGGGAAAATCCAAGATTTATTCTGTATGAAAGGTGACTGGCTATTCATATCAAACTGCAATCCCTTTGCCTGTTTGCAGCAAGCAAGATACAAGTTGTAACCAACCGGCCCATGCTTGCTCAACTCGCAACTAAATGCTCAATGTTTGATATGATTTTTGCCAATGGCTAATCGCCAGCATGAAAAGAATTGCACTGACAACAATTTAGGATTGTCATTTGGGGTCATTGTACGGTACACTCATGTTTGCTGAGCATTGTATATGTATGATATATTAATTCACTGGACCCCATTCTTTGTACCTGTTTCAATTCTACAGAACATTAAAAGCCATTCATTAGTTCATTTGACCAATCAGAATCAAACTGCCTGGTATAAAAATTAAACAAAGCTTGGCAGTTAACTATCATCATTGACTTTCGCCTTCTGACAACAGTTCTGCCAATTAGGATCTATTTGCCAGCAATTAGAACCCTTCTCTCATACAGTATAAATTTTGATTTCCCTCTTAAATTGGTATTCTTGCAAATTATCCTGCTGAATGCAAGATGAAAAGCTTTGACAAAACATATTTTTAACAATACATTTTAAAAGGCAAGAAACTTCTAAATGTTTATGTTTATAAAGAGCCCATCCACTATCAACAAGTCAGGTATATGATGGAATATACTCAACTCACCCTGATAAGTGAAGTTCCATTAATGCTCAAGAAGTTGGGTATAATCCAAGACAAAGCAGCCCACTTAATTGACACTCCAGTGACTCAATCACCCACTCAGATAATTGAGTCTATAGAGATGATAACTTCCTTTCTGGACTTCTGGTCTGCATTCAACACGTAGCCATAAACTCCAGCATAATGACTAATTCCCTCTCCTCCTCAAAGTCCATTATTACTTAGTTAAAACACCTCTAGATCCACTTCTCTTTGGAATGTCTTTGAAGTTTAAACTTTTCCTCCATTTTGGCCTCCACTTTATGTCTTTTGTGGATTTAAGCCAAAACGCCAGGCTTTTTTTTTTGTGGATCACTGCAGCTTTCCGAATTTCTTGGCCATATTTCTAAATGTTAAAATGCTTCCACTTATTGACTGAATTAGGGCTCTGAAATGGCCATTCCTGCTAGAAATTCCTGAGATGCTATAACCAGTAATAAACTTTTGCATTGAAGTAAAGAAAAACAGAAGTGGCACCATGGCGTAAAATTCGAACTTTATTCTGTTATTAATTATTGAATTGCTGAATTATTTCAGAAGAGACTATTCTGAAGATAAGTGCTACTATATATGCGATTCCTGACTCATTAATCCCACCCAAAGAAATCATTCCACACCATAGAAGCATGCTTGGATCATCAACCTCTAGGCCCACCCTTCAAATCTATCAAATCTATCTAACCACATTGTATTAACTGTAGGCATTAGAATTTAGACATGAAACTTCTGCCCCTCTGCATTAATCCTGTTTATATTGCATTCATAGGTTTTAGATAGGGTTTTTTTTAGATAGAGTTCATAATTGAACATCATTGCAAATCAAAGGCTCCTAGGTAGAGCACAGCATCTCTAAGATATATAGAAAAATTAACCAGCATCGAAGAATGGCACAGGACTATTATTGCATGTTCAACAGTTGCTACTCAGCCTGATAACATATTTACACAGAAGTTTAAAAACATAGTGCTAAATTTTACTGAATACCTTTGATAACCAGCAGTAAAACTTCAGGTTCAAAAACAAAAGGTTCCCAACTGGCGTAGCATACAGATGTCAATACCTGGTATTTACCTTGGCCTGTCAGAGAGTTAAACAGTTGACATTTAGACTTTTGGGGAAAAAAACAAAATTCAGTCCATTCATCCTTTAGACCTGAGTTGATTTCAGTGTATCTGGAAACTGCTTTATATTAGAAAGTCTTGGCATATTGCCATGGGAAATCAAAAGTGTTTATGAATAAATGGCAACCTCTGTAAATATTTTTACAACTGATATGCAGATGCGCATAATTGTACTAGTTTAAATTCTCTATTGACTTGTGTATCAACAGAACACAAATACACAGAGTGAATCAAAAGCTTCAAACTCTAAGAAGTGGGTTGACCTTGAGAAATGAGATTGCCCAATCCAACGGCATGATTCAACAGCTTATCTCAAAAGTTGAAAAGATCGTAGCCATGATCGCGTTGCCAGCTTCTTAAGATGCAATTTTAGAATCTAACATTAGTCTATTGTGTGAATGAATACATTTAATTACATTTTATTTCTTTTTCTCCTTTCCTTTTGCAAATAATGAAGACTGTCTAATACTGGAGATTAAAAACCAAAAGAACTGCAGATGCTGTAAATCAGAAACAAAAACACAAGTTGCTGGAAAAGCTCAGCAGGTCTGGCAGCATCTGTGAAGAGAAATCCGAGTTAACTATTTAGGTCCAGTGACTGTTCCTCAGAACTCTGGAGATTGCATGATTCTCAAGTGTAACTGTACTGGCAACAGGTTGATATCAATTTCTGAATCCTGTCCCTCCTCAGAAGATTCAGAATGGAACTGTACTTGAAAAGACCAACATAGTGTTGGATGAGTTCATGCTCTCGCTGAACAGAGGAATTAGCAGTAAACGTTAAACAAGAACAACTGTGGCAAAATATTAGCTTGAAAGTTAGATGGGTAGTGCTGCAGGGAAAATGGGACCAGGGCCTTTTAGCAAATAGAATTGTGAATTTGTAATAGGAGATTGAGATTTAAAGTTGAGGTCCAAATTCTGATCTGACTGAATTGTGCAGCTCTGGTTTTGAACTTGAGATGCTAACTACCTATATGATGAGTTTTACAGTGATTATCTAAGGATTTTATAAATAAATAACATTCCTATGGATTACTTTGTCACATGCAGTCAGGAAACTTATATTGTTACAGGGATCATACTTAAGATATGTGGCTGGTATTAGAGTATTCATTTACTACATTGCTAGAAAACAGTGAGGTTGAGGATACATCTGTAGAACATTGGTTTCAATCCATGAATTTATGATCTTAGTTGAGCCTCTTGTGGTTTTCACCAAGAGGAACCTGGGGCAATTGAATCAGCAGGTTTAATATGCTCCTTCCAACATAAATAGTAACTAAAGCTCTGTAGCTCCCTGATGCCTAAGTGGATAAATGATTCATGAGTCATACATGCCAACAGCTTTGAGTTTAATTGAGATAGTGTCGAGACACTATGATTAGTCTCAATGTGGTCAGGCAGCAGAAAAAGAACAAAGAAGCAAAAATTATTAGATAATGTTTCAGAAAATGTGATGTTGCACAATCCGATAATATTTACCATGGTCCTGTGAAAAATGACCACTTTGGACAAAGAATGTGTGAGCTGTCAGTTTAGGAGCTCAGAGTCATTTACAGCAGAGAAAGATGCCATTCAGCCCCCTGAGTCTATGCTGGCTTCCCCAGAGCATTCCAGTCAATTCCACTCCCCTTCTCAGTCCCCAAAGCCACCCTTATTTCCTATTAGTGCTCATCAAATTTCCTTTTCAGAAAATTGTTTCTGCTTCCTCCACCATTGTGGGCAGTGATTTCTGGGTATATTGAACAGTATGCCAACATTATCCCCACATTCAGGAGAGGTGAGGAGAATGGGGGATGCCATGAAGGAGATGTCACCTTTGGATACAGAATTGGACAGAATAAAAACTGATAGGTTGACAGTAGTGTTGTGCTACGATAAGAAGATACATGAGACTGGGAGTAGTTGAATGACTAGTCAGTGAAAAGATCCATGGAGTGCTGTTGGACTTTGTAGACAACCTTTTCAGTCATAATGATATTTCAAACCAGAAGGTCTCCTGTTTTACATGTCATTTATTTCTGAGCATGAATCAACCTTCCCAAATCAGAAAAAAATTCTTTATGTTATTGGTTTGAAATTCATTACAATGTGGAAAGAAAGTGTCACCTTTCATCTTCAATTCTACACAGCAGTGCAAAGTGATAGAGAGAGGTCACCAAATCAAGATGGAAAATACAAGTTATTTTGATTAGAAATGGTGAAAACCTAGCCAGCTCCAACTATTTGAGTGCTTACTCAAAGATTGGCAATATGCCTTCTTTTGCTGTGGCCCCTAAAGTAGAGCAAATATTTCATATACTGTATCATATGAATGGTTCCGCCAATATATTAACTTTCTTTATATGACAAATGTAAGTGTACAAACCTTAAGACAATATACTGTTCTAGGAAAGGAGACTGGTGAAACGTCACAGTTGTTAACATCATCTTCTAGTTAGGTACAATCAAATCTGGGTTCAGGAACCTGTCACCAAGCAGGTTGATATTCAACGTGTAAATCCTTCCCAAATGTCCATGGCAGACATTAGGAGCTGGAGAATCTGCTGGTCAGCCAGGCTTGATGTAGTCTGGTACCCTGAAGCTATAGACTCTGGTATCAGGGTAAAGATTTGTTCTGGAAGAAGTTAGCTATGTACTTTGTCTTCATCTGTCACTAGAAACAGGAAAGTTTATAAGTCTAAATGATAAATTAGGTATTTTATGCCGTATGAATATACTGTAGCACTGAACAGGATATTTCATAAGAACGTAAGAACTAGGAGCAAGAATGGCCAATTCAGACTATCGAGCCTCCTCCGCCATTCAATACAATTGTGGCTGATCTCATCTCAGCCTCAACTCCATTTTCTGCCTAGTCTCCAGAACCCTTCAACCCATTACTACTTAAAAATCTGTGCATCTCCTCCTTAAATTTACTCATTATCCAGCATCCACCGCACTCTGGGATACTGAATTCCACAGATCCATGACCAAGCTACCCTTATCCTAAAATTATGACCAGTCATTCAAGATTACCCCACATGAGGAAACATTCTGTCTACATATACCTGGTCAATCCCCTTTAGTATCTTAAATACCTCAATTAGATCTTCTCTCATTCTTCTAAACTTCAGAGAGTTTCAGCCTAAACTGCTTAATCTCTATTCATAAAACAAACCCCCATCCTTGAAATCAATCAGTGAACCTTGTCTGAACTGTTCCCAATACAACTACATCTCTCCTCGAGTAATGGGACAAAAATTGTACGCAATACTCCAGATGCAGTCTACCTAATACCTTTTATGGTTGCAGCAACACTTCACTACTTTTATATTCTGTTTCTTTAGTAATAGATGTCAAAATTCAATTTGGTGTCCTGTTAACCACTATACCTCCATACTAGTTTTCTGTAATTTATGCATGAAGATACTCAGATCCCCTGCACTTGAAGCACACTGAAGTTTCTCTCCATTTAGATAATGTGTCTTTCTATTGCTCCAATTAAAATTGATAATCTCAAACATATCCACGTTAAACTTCATCTGCAAAATTTTGGACCGTTCACCCACTCTATCCATATCCATTTTTAAATTTCTTAATTTTTCTTTGTACCTTACTTTCTCACCCATTTTGGTGTCATCTGCAAATTTGCTATAGTATCTGCAGCCAAGTTTTTAACTTAGATTGCAAACAGCTGGGGCCTGAGAACTGAATACTATGGCACCCCACTAGTTACATTTTGTCAACCTGAAAAAGACCCACTTATCCCAACTCTCTGCTCTCTGTTTGCTAGTTAATCCTCCATGTAAGCTGGTAAAATACCTCATCCCCATATAATCTTGTGTATTAATCTTTTATGCGGCACATTTTCAAATGCCCTCTGGAAGTCCAGATATAATACATAAGAAGGAAACGTATGTCAGGTATAGATAGCAGAGATTGAGTGAACTCCTAGAAGAGTATAAAGGCAGTAGAAGAGGGAAATCAGGACGGCAAAAAAGGGCATGAGATGGATTTGGCAAATAGGTTAAGTAGAATTCAAAAGGATTCTACAAATACATTAAGGACAAAAGAGTAACAAGGGAGAGAATAGGGCTCCCTGAAGATCAGCAAGGCCATCTATGTGTGGAACTGCAGAAGATGGGGGAGATACTAAATAAGTATGTTGCATCTGTGTTTACTGTGGAGAAGGATATGGAAGATATAGAATGTGGGGGAACAAATAGTGACATCTTGAAAAATGTCCACATTACAGAGGCAGAAGTGCTGTGTGTCTTAAAATACCCAAAGGTGGATAAATCCTCAGGACCTGATTAGGAGGCTAGGGAAGTGATTGTTGGCCCCCTTGTTGAAATATTTGCACCATCCAAAATTGGAGGTATAGTGGACAGTGAAGAAGGCTACCTTAGAGTACAACAGGATCTTGATCAGATGGGCCAGTGGGCCGAGGAGTGGCAGATGGAGTTTAATTTAGATAAATGTGAGGTGCTCCATTTTGAAAAGGCAAATCAGGGCAGGACTTATACATTTAATGGTAAGGTCCTGGGGAATAGCAGGTAGAAAGGATAGTGAAGAAAGCATTTGGTATGCTTGCCTTTATTGGTCAGTGCATTGAGTATTGTAGTTGGGATGTAATGTTGCAGTGGTTAGGCCAGTTTTGGAATACTGCATGCAATTTTGGTCTCAGAGCCAAAGGAAGGATGTTGTGAAAGTTGAAAGGGTTCAGAAAAGATTTACTAGGAAGTTACCAGGATTGGAGGGCTTGAGCTACAGGGAGAGGCTGAATAGGCTGGGGTTATTTTCGCTGGAGCATTGGAGGCTGAGGGATGACCTCACAGAGGTTTATAAAATCATGAGAGGAATGGATAGGGTGAATAGACAAGGCATTTTCCCCAGGAGGGTGAGTCCAAAACTAGAGGACATAGGTTTAAGGTGAGATGGGAAAGATTTAAAAGACACCTAAGGGGGCAACTTTTTCATGTAGAGGGTGGTGTGTGTATGGAATGAGCTGCCAGAGGAACTAGTGGAGGCTGGTACAATTACAACATTTAAAAGGCATCTGGATGGGTGTATGAATAGGAAGAGTTTAGAGGGATATGGTCCAAATGCTGGAAAATGAGACTAGATTTATTTAGGATATCTGGTCGGCATGGATGAGTTGGACGGAAGGGTCTATTTCTATGCTTTCCTTTCCCCTTTGTTCATTCATGGGATGAGGGTGTTGCTGGCAGTTAACAGTCAACCACAGTGATGGGGGTCTGAAGTCACATGCAGTCCAGACTAGGTAAGGATGGCAGTTTCCTTCCCTGGAGGATATTAGTGAACTAGATGGGGTTTTCCCCGACAATTGACAATGGACTCATGGTCATCATTAGATTCTTAATTCCAGATATTTATTGAAGTCATCTACTGTGGCGGGATTTGAACCCACTCCCAGAACATTATCTGGGTCTCTGGATTAACAGTCTGGTGATAATACCAGGCCATCACTTGTACAGCTCTATGACTATGACTCTATCTGCAGGATTTCTATTATCCATATTGCTTTTTACATTTTCAAAGAACTCTTGCAAATTAGTCAAACATTATTTATCCTTCACAAAGCCATGTTGATTCTGATGGATCGTATATTGACTTTCCAAATGTTCTGCTAATGTTTCCTTAATAATGGATTCCAACAATTTCCAAACAAATGTCAAACTAACTGGCAAGTAGTTTCCTGCTTTCTACCTCTCTCACATTTTGATTACGGGTGTTGTACAAACATTTTTGCAATCCACTGGAATCTTTCCCGCATCCAGGGAATTTTGGAATATCATAAGCAATGGATCCACTATCTCTGCTGCTAATTCCTTTAAGACCCTGAGATGCAGGCCATCAGGCCTTGGGGACTTGTGTACCTTCAATTCCAATAGTTTACTTGGTACTTTTTAGTTGGTGATGATGATTGTTCTATGTTCCTCCCTTGCTACAATCTCTGCATTACCTGCTATTATTGGGATGGTACTAGTGTCCTCCACAGTGAAAACTGAGGCAAAATATTGATTTAGTGACTTCAGCATTTGAGTTCCCCATTATTATCACCCCAGTATCACCCTCTAAGGAGCCAACATGCACTTTAGCTCCTCTCTTCCCTTTTCTTTTCTGTCCATTTCTCTATTTTGTGGTAGTTCTCTTTCATAATTTACCTTTGCTGGTCTTATGAATTTTTTAGTAAACCTTTGTTGATCTTTAAAAGTTTCTCAATCTTCCAGCTTGTCATTCATCTTTGCAAATGGCGTGCCTTAGTTTTTGACTTTCTATTATCCTTAATTTCCTTACTTAGCCACTGACTTTCAAAAGTTCTTTTTCAGTTGTAAGGTCATTGCTCATTGATTCTAGCAGAATATTTTCCTCAACTGATAATTCTCAGTGATCTTCCAGCTCTGAATATTTCAGTAAAGGAGACTTTTTCCACCATCAGAGTGTCTCTTTCTTCTCTCAGTTGCTTAAGAGCAATAACTGTTTCTGCACAGGACTTATGGAAATTTTCAGCAATCTTTTCTTTCTAAGTTTCTGAAGATTGATAGTGTCATGTGACTGCTAATAGCTGGCTTTTGGTTCAGCAGCTTTGTTTAGGTAGCTGGACCTTCCCAACTCTTGCTTTATTTTATTATGTTCAGGCTCATTTTGATGTTCCTCTTTAAGTTTCTCCAAACTCCTGAATTTTAGAGTTTGGGCCTTTACCTCTTACTGAAAAAGGCCTGTTTCCATGGCTTGCTGATGGGACTCAGTTGCTGACTTCAGCTGCCATTTATGCCTGATCCAGTTTGACCTTGGGTTTATCCTTTTCCCCAGACAACTTCTTGTGAACTGCTTGCAATTTTTGAACCACTCTGAGGTTTGAAGCATTTCTTGGAATGTATCATGTTCTGGTTGATTTTGTTTGCATATTACTGTAAGGATGTGCCACACTGCTGATTCCTACTAAGAGGTGAGAAGTACAATCCTCCCTACCTGAAGCTTCACTGCTCATAAATCTGCACTGAAGCCCTGCAAACTCTTGCCTGCATGTTTGAAGATCCCCTTCTAAGTCCATAATTCTTGACTTCTGAGATATCGTGGGTCCCTTGCTGCCTGAAGAAAATTTTGATGCTTTGCTAATGTTTGTTTGTCATTGGATTAATATAAGCTCCTTTATGGCCATTGATCCTATAGGTGTTAAGATATCACCACTTTATGGTGGATTAGTATAGTTAGCTGTTTGTTTATCAGTGGTGAGTTCCCTCCAAATTTATCAAACTTCTTTTCATCCCTAATGGTTGTTGAAGTTTAGGGAGCAGAACTGGAAGTTCAGGATGTTGTTTCTTTTTACATCTTGATAGTGATCTGACCTTCAATACAAGGAAGAATGCAAATTATTGGCTAACTCAATGGAATAAACAGACCAATTTTCCCCCTTTCTACCTTTTTCAACAAAGAGGTACTTCCTTTCATAAGTGACAGTAGACCTCGTCATCATTGTTGGTCAAGTCAATTGTGTAGGAAGCTCAAGGAACTCCAGCTTCTACTGAATCAATAATGTAAGTGATACATCTAGGATATCCTTATATGGCTGGTCACCGTCGGCTTTGTTACCTGTTTGCAGTCTTTGTTTTGGGAAAATAAAAGACCTGTGTCTTCATGCGGCCCTAGAAAATGGAGGCTCTGTGGAGGAGACTGATTTAAGACGCACTGAATCAAATTCAGTGTCTCCTGCATCTCTGTGGCTGATTGACACTTTGCTGCTTCCTGTTTTCCCTTCTGTGGGCATTTCCTGCACCTTGTCAGCATTGTGTGGGATTTCCCTCTCTGTAGTCCAGTGCCGAGGTAGACACTGAATTCATTTGTTCTTAGCACTGGACTGCATTTCAGAACAAAAATATCTCTTGTACCTTCTAGACTTGGATTCAAATTTCATGAGATCTGATGATAGCTCTCCACCATCTTGCTCAGTAACTACTCTTAGTGTAAAGGTACAGTTAACTGTAACTCAAACCCTTACCCCTCATGTATCAGCCTTGGGTACCAGTCTTCTGATTTAAAAGGATTTGAGCACAATTTTAGCTGATATTTCAGTGCAAGGAGCCTGCATTGTTAGATGCGAATCAAAAATGAAGTTAAACTGTTTTTTCAGGTGGTCGTTGAAGATTCGTTGCCTTTTTTTTGAAGAATAAAGTGCTATACTTCTCATGCATGCAGCATTAATAAAAGACATGATCGACCATTTGTCTCAACGCATTTGTGAAACATAACCATACGCATGTACAATGCAATGTTTCGCTTGCATTTCAAAAAGTACTTAATTGCCTAGAATGGATCTTTGTGAAAGGTGCTGCAGCTGTAATTGTTTTCTTCTGTGAAGGTGACTTCAAAATACAATCTATGCTATAGCATAATAGTCATCGTATAAATAACAATGCTGATGTCCAAAGATTTGATGGAGATCTGAATGCTATTGAAGCATTGGAAAATTGCATCACTCAAATACATTATCATACTGTGAAGATCTACAATTCTGTTCTATTCACTTACCATACTAGCAAAAAAAACACTTACAATTTTCATTTTTAAATGTTGCGCTCAGCATCTCACTGGATCTTGGCAATCTCTCAAACTTAAAAATAAATTCTGACTAAAAGTTCAATGCTACAGAGGCTGGAAATAGGAGATAAAAACAGAGTGCTAGAATCACTAGTTCTGGCAGCATCTATAGAGAGAGAAGGAAATAACTGATGGAACTTTCTGCTCCTGAAGGTGGCAAGCTGGGAGACAGGACAGGCACTTAATGATACAGAGTAACAACCCTGACAGCCCTCTCAGCTTCACTGGAATTGAGTTCTTGTGGGAAGGCCCTCGATTAACCTTTCTGACCTAATGCCAAATGAGACTTTGAAGTGATCAGTTAAGATTCCCAGCCTGCCGCCACTGGGGCTAACCTAATGGCAAGCGGTCCTCTCACCATGCGGCATATCTGTAGGTCTGTGTGGTCAGCTTGTCTGCTGTTTGGGAGTCCTCGATGAAAAGCAATCACTGCATGCTTGAAGGATGGGGCAGAGGGTGCCCACCTCCCCATGAACCCCTAATCCTCACCCACCCCCCACCTTACACTGCTCAAATCACTTATCTTAGTCCTGGGTCCTCTAGGACCCTGAGACTCTGGATGCTCCAGTCTGAGTATAAGAGCTGCTGTCCTCTGAGTGCTGTGTGGGGCGTCCACCTGCAGACTCTGAATTTCAGACAAAGCAATGGTCTCACCAGCACTGGATTGTTGTGTGAATTGGCTGATGTTCCCTGAAAACGGCAGTGTGAGTCTTTCACCAGCACCCCTCCAACTTGGAAACCCCCAGCGCCTCCAGAAAATTCCAGCCAATATTCAGAGTCAAACGTGACTCTTGAGACTAAATGTAATTCCCACAAATGCTGCCACACTGGCTGAGTTTGCAGAAATTTCTGTTATTGCAGGCAAAAAGGACTAGTTAAATTTGGGAAACCTGGTATGTATGGACGAGTTGGACTGAAGGATCTGTTTCCATGTTATATGACTCTATGACTTCAAACTATTAAGTTCAACCTGCATGTTTCTGATGGTGTGGCATCTTTTGTCTTTTAAAGAATGAAGGAGAACAGAGAGGGTTTCTCATGCTCTTTGTTCTGAAATATATACTTTTTTATTTATTTGTGGGATGTGGACGTCGCTGGCTGGCCAGCATTTATTGCCCATCTCTAATTGCCCTTGAGAACATGGTAGTGAGCTGCTTCTTGAACCACTGCAGTCTATGTACTGTAGGTTGACTCACAAAGCCATTAAGGAGGGAGTTCCAGGATTTTGCCCCAGCGACAGTGAAGGAACGACAATATATTTCCAAGTCAGAATTGCAAGTGGTTTGGAGGGAAACTTGCAGATGATGGTGTTCCCATGTATCTGCTGCCATTGTCCTTCTAGATAGAAGTGGTTGTGGGTTTGGAAGGCCCTGCCTAAGGATCTTTGGTGAATTTCTGCAGTGCGTCTAGTAGATTGTACACACCTACTGCTACTGAGCGTTGGTGCTGGAGGAAGTGGATGTGGTGCCAATTGTAGGGGTGCAATCATTAATCCTCGTTTTACTGCTCCATATGTGGCACATACAAAGGTACAAGTTTACAGATGATACCAAATTCAGCATATCTAATGGAAAGCAGTATTTCATTCTGAACACAGAGCAGTCTCATTCAATGAACACACAAACTGTAACGGTGAATTTTAAAATCCTCTTTACAGCTACATTATTTGTGCCTTTCATTATTTTAGCAAGTTGATTCAGATTGTTCCTCAATTATCATGTTTAAATTGTAATTGAATTCAATTCTATGGATGATCTCTACTCAAAAGTTCAACATTTTAAATTATGGAATCATTGCTTTCTTGTAACTTGAGAATGTGAAGTAGGTTAGAGGGCAAAATGGTAAAACTTGCCAAGAAAAGTGTATCTGTATCACAGTTCACCGTAACACATGAGTTTAGCAGTTGTTAGACAAAGTTAGAAAACTCTGTTGGCAAAGAATGAGCAAGTTTAATGTCCTTTTTATTGTTAATGCATATATTGTCCAACAATTTGCGGTGAATAAGCAAAATGTTGTGATTTACAGATTGCCGCAAATTGCTAGATGATTTGTATTTTTTGCCATTATAGACTTGGAAAAAAGACAGCTTCCTCTCAACCACTGAGAGTTTCAAAGAATTGTTGCTTATGCACTTGAACTACCAGTTGAACACACTGCAGAAGCCTACAACTGACACTTCACAGTATAAATTCCTTTCTCTTTAATAAGATTAATGCTCCTGCCAATGTAACTCCATCTGTCTGGCCCAGAAAGTGATAAGTTGAAATTGTAGGCACTCATTCAAACAGGTACTAAATTAATATTAAGTGATTTACAAATTATATGTTTTTCAAACCAATTTTTAAAACTGTCTCTCAAACCAATTTTTCTTTTCCTCACGATATTTCTTTCTTCTGTGCCAAATCTGACTCAAATTCCATATTTCCTCAAATTTTGATTAAAGAGCTAGGCTGTGGGTTTCATTGTTCACAAAATTCCCAGACACCCTCACCACATCAATGACACTTGTGCATCTAGTATCAAAAATATCAAACTGAATAGTAGGGAGACTGGTTCACCCAACACAGTGCATCTTTGGAATTCTGTATCTCAGAGATCAGTGGAAGCTTGGTCATTGACTATGTTCAAGACAGAGCTAAGGATTTGTAGATACTAATTATATCAAGAAATATTGAGTTAGTATGGGAAGCTCTGTTAAGATGGCAGAGCAGGCTCAGGTTACCAAAAGGTATTATCCTGCTTCTGTGTTTCTAATGCCACATAGGAGGTTAAGAGGCGACTATATAGAAGTTTATAAAATATATGGGGTATAGATAGAGTTAATGGTAGTTGTCTTTTCTCTAGGATGGGGGACTTCAAGTGTAGGGGACACATTTTTAACATGAGAGGAGAGAGATTTAAAAAAGACATGAGGGGCAAATTTTTTTACACAGAGGATGATTCGTGTGTGGAATGAACTTCCTGAGGAAGTGGTGGATGCAGGTACAATTACAATGTTTAAAAAACATTTGGATAAGTACACGAATAGGAAAAGTTTGGAGGGATATGGGCCAGGAGCAGGCAGGTGGGACTAATTTAGTTTGGGATTATGTTTGGCATGGACTGATTGGACCAAAGGGTCTGTTTCCGTGCTGTATGACTCTATGACTCTATGATGAGCAAATTGTGGACAATTACTTGAGATCTTTACACAGATCGTTGATGACCTGATGTGAGTTTCATTTTTATTAAGCTTAGCAAACTGTATATCCGTTCATTCAGATCTCATAACTTAATGTGTGAAGTTGAATTTAATATTTAAGAACTATGGTAGAAATCATGAGTATAGTTTATACTTTTCTGAAAGATACAGGTACAAATGTCAGAAAAGATTGATCATCTACCATTTGAGCTAACAATTTTTCTGACGCATAGTTACAAAGTTTGAACTCTAACAAGAAATAACTGCTTTCCCATTATCAAAAGGAGCATCGGGGCACATTGAAATTCCAATAGCTGGAGTCTTTTTTGACAGACAGAAATTGCAGATGATACTGGACCCTTCAAGTCACTCTGTGTGAAGAAGTGGTCTAGTGATTGCAATCAAAATGAGCTAACAAAAGAACCATTGTCTCATAATAGCAATTCATTGATGCCATATGCTATAGCACATTATAATAGGCTAACTAATTGCTATGTCCTAGTTTGTTCCACTCAATGTTAATTTGAGTCCACTTTTATCAATGCTAAATAATACAAGTGTGTTGTAGTTTCAAAATATACCCATTATAAAGCCATATTTGTGGTATATGTTGGGATTGAGTAATCGGTCCATTTTTTTGGTGTATTAGCCTATTTGGATTATCACAATATATTCACATAGAGCTCCAACAACAGCAAAGGATTTCACCCAGTGAGAGGCATTTTAAGTAACCAATGTGGTAGAATGTAACATGCATTAGTCACAGCCAAAGGTCCTGATGGGTTTCAGATACAAAGATAAGCAAAATGTAAGTAATGTCCCAAAGGCTATATCTAGAACAATCTTCTGTCTGAACCTCAAAAGGATTCCATAAAACTAAATAATGGAGCATACCAGAAAACAATGACAGATTCAAGACAGACCCAGATGAGGGAAATGATTCACAAGCTTCTGTTAAATGGGTGACTGAGTTATTTATTTGGCAAATGCAAAACAAAATAGCCATATGGTGGCCTCCTGAGTTGCTGAGTATAAAAGGATTAGTCTGCCCCTTAGCCTTCAGAGGGAACTCTCCTCAGTAATGTGCAGCATTGTTTGTGGCTCCACTAATGCATGAGGGATTTGCACTGAGTACCGACAGGTGGAATTGCCTGCCTTATCTTGAATTTGTTTAGCCAGGGCCACCCTTTGCATGGTGACCTACCATTTGACAGATATATGTTGTCACGAGGAACTTGTTCTTAATTTTCTGTGGTTCACGTTCCCAAATCCAAATGGCATCTACTGGTAAATCTTGTTCAGGTAAGTTGCTCTGTATGGGATGCCGAGATGAAAGACAGGCAGTGGGGGGATTGAGCAGGTCATTGTGGAATGTTAAGTGAGGTGCAGTATGAATGTTTTCAGCCATCTTGTGGGTTTTCTTCAATTGGTGGATGTGAATATTTGTAAGCTCAGGAAGCCAGAGAAGAGGGGATGGGAAGGGAGTGTTGTTGAGTGGAGTGTTCCAGCTATGATGCGCATTATTACTTTCAATTGAGAGTCTAGAAAATGTTTGTGATGACCCTTGCACAGTATTCTGTGGAGTACAATGGACCAGATAAGATGATGACATTGTGGTAATATCACCTGGGATAATGATCTTGGCACATGGGCTCAAATCCCTCTATGCCAGCTGGTGGAATTTAAATTAAATGTATAGAATGTGGAATTATAAAACCATACTTTGTGATGAGCTAGATAACTATCATTGATTCTGTAAAAAATTATCTGGATCATGAATGTGCTTTGGAGAAGGAATTTGGTCATTCTTATCCAGTCTGATCTACATGTATCTCCAGACCCACAACACTGTGATTGACTTTTAATTGCCCTCTGAAACAGCTGAGCAAACCACTCACTTCAAGGGCAATTCGGGATCCCATAGAGGAATGAAGAAGTGCAGGGTTTTGTGGTAGAGGTGCCCCACTTAGATTCAGCAAATTTGATTAGAAGGTCATTTCTGGTTTTGAGTACTTCTCCTGTTTTTGTTTTACTGATACTGCTGGAAGATCAAAGCCTTGTTTAGATCCTCTCAAGTATGTGATATTGAGACCATACTTCAGTCTCTGACCATTCATTGAGATATACAGTTTTTTTTTGGCAGTGGCTTTGTGGAGGTTGAACATATTGGATATGGTTAGAGAGGGATTCAGTGTGAGACACCATAGAGTCTTGAATGTCTACAACACAGTAAAAGGCCCTTCAGCTCACAGAGTCTGCACCGGTCAAAAAACCAGCACCCAACTATTCTAATCCATCGGCTGCAATAGTCCGTCAACTTTGCAACATCTGTATTAAGGGTGTGGTCAAAGGTGCAGAAGGATGGCCCTTGAACTTGTGAGGTGTGGTTATTGGCAGTCCATGTGTATAGATGCTAAACAGCGTGAGAACCAGTTAGTAGTGCATTGGTTCTCAATGCATTTCTCCCTTGTCTAAGATGGACTCTAATAATTGCCTGTAGTGGAAGAGTTTTTGAACAGATGTCCTGATTGAGATTTGAAGCATTCTGGTCTACTCTAAAAGCAGGCCAGTTTTTCCCACTGGTGACTGAGTTATTTGGTAGAATAGATCCTCATTGTTTTAATTCTTGACAATTCATGTGCTTTAAAGATAGCAACTAGAGTTGTACAGATCATGGGTGACCTTTTCTATTCTTAGCAGGTTGCTGTGTATATGTACTGTTAGCACTATAGTTCAGAGATGTACTTAAATGTTTACTTTGTTGTACTGTAGGTTTTTGTAGTCTACAGTGTTAAAAGTTCTGTATTTGAACATAGGGCTCAATTTAATTTTATTTAGTTAAGTTCAAATTGAGTCAAGTATTTTGAGGTCATCTTTGTGTTGACCCCCAGGAGATGGGAGAGATACTAAATGAATATTTCATGTCTGTTTCTACTGTGGAGAAAGAAATGGAGACTAGAGAATGCAGAGAACTTTGACGTTTTAAAAACAGTTCACATTATGGCAGAAGAAGTTCGGGAAGTCTTAGAAAATATAAAGTTGATAAATCTCTGGGACCTGACCTAACATATCCCAGGAAATTATGAGACTTCTTCCAGAAATATTTGCATCATCTATAACTATGGGTGAGGTGCCTGATGACTGGAGGGGTGCTAATGTTGTACCTTTGTTTAAGAAAAGTGAGTCTGACTTCGGTTGTGGGTAAATTGTTGGAGGTAATTGTAAAAAGATTTATGGACATTGAGAGGGGCAAAACTTGATCAGGGATATTCAACATGGTTCTGTGCAAGGAAAATCATGTCTCAAAAACTTGTTTGCGTTTTCTGAGGAAGTTATCAAAAAGATTGATGACGGCAGAGCAGTAGACATTGTTTATTTGGATTTTAGTAAAGCCTTTGACAAGGTTCTGCATGGTAGACTAATTAGTAAAGTTAGGTCACATGGGATTCAGGATGACCTTGCCAATTGGATGTATAATTGGCTTAATGGAAGGAGACAGAGAGTAATAGTGGAGGGTTGCTTTTCAGACTGGAGGCCTGTGACCAGCGGTGATCCATAGGGCTCAGTTCTGGGTCCTGTTTTGTTTGTCATTTATATAAACAATTTGGATGAAAGCATAGAAGGCATGGTTAGTAAGTTTGCGGATGACACCAAAATTGGTGGCATAGTGGACAATGAAGAAGGTTTTCTAAGATTACAAAGGGATCTTGATTAAATGGGTCAATAGGCTGAAAAATGGCAGATGGCATTCACTCCAGATAAGTGCGAAGTATTGCATTTTGGTACAACAAACAAGGGTAGGGCTTATACAATTAATGGTAGAGCCTTGGGTAGTGTTGTAGAACAGAGGGACCTTAGGATGCAGCTACATAATTCTTTGACGTTTGCATCACACATAGACAGGGTGGTTAAAAAGGCTTTTGGCATGCTTGCCCTCATAGCTCAGTCTTTTGAATATAGGAGTTAGGAAGTCATGTTGAGGTTGTACGGCACATTGGTGAGGCCTCTTCTGGAATACTGTGTCCAGTTCTGGTCGCCCAGTTATAGGAAGAACATTATCAAGCTGGAGAGGGTTCAGAAGAGATTTACCAGGATGTTAGATAACAAGGTGTAGAGCTGGATGAACACAGCAGGCCAGGCAGCATCAGAGGAGCAGGAAAGCTGATGTTTTGGGTCTAACTCAGACGCAAGACTCAGCTAACAAGAGAGACAACAAGGTGTAGAGCTGGATGAACACAGCAGGCCAAGCAGCATCATAGGAGCAGGAAGGCTGACGTTTCGGGCCTAGACCCTTCATCAGAAAAGTTTACTTCAGGGGACAACGTTTGATTTAGGAAACATGTGAATGGTCCTATATAGGTAAGAGGCATGGTCGACACCAGGTCAGGTGCAGTGACGTATAAAGTTTGGGTATGTGTGACGGTCCTGAACAAGTACATGGGCCACATGAAAGCTGCAAACTCACAAACGGTGCAGGAGCAAAATGAGCCTGGCTCCTCGACTGCCTTTCTGATTGCTCCGGAACTCATGGGTTCTCCCTGTCCGTCAAGCTTTGAAGAAACCTCGGAATCTGAGGTGGACACAGCAGATGTTGCAACTTCGATGCCTTTGCTGCCTGAAGAAGAGAATGAATTTCTTCCAAGATGCTCTGGGCACAAGAGGTGAGCTACTGTGTGTTACATACTGCCTGTGTCAGAGGCAGAGTTGGAGGAACCTGATCCGGTGCTAAAAGCCCCAGGAGGAGCGACAATCGAACTCGGAGGGAGAGGAATGTAGTAACTGTAATGAGGTCAGCCAGGTGGACCTCATAGAATATGAATTCCCTGATTGGGCTGTTAATCTGGTCCAATCAGGGAGCACCGGCTAACAGATAAGAACAGAAGTTTACTCTAAGAGCTGGCTCTTAGGGAGTTATATCAGTGTCAAGGACTCTCCAATGTGTAAATAAAGGGCAACTTAGTGACAGGATACTGGCCTCTATGGAGTTGTTACAACTTGCCTTTGTTTCCATTTACTTTCATTTATAGTTTGTTAACTACAAAGAATGCTACTTTCCGCACATGTCTAATTTAATCGCCTTCCCAAACCATTTAGTAACCGATAATTATATTTTCAAAAGGAATGACCAATGTTTACTTGGTAATTGCAGTGAATTTTCACACAGCAAAAGCTGAACCTTGTCAAAAATTGGCTCAATTTCAATTTTGTTGTGTTTCATGGAGGGTTTCTCTCTACAAGTCTTGGGGGGCGTGGTTTCCCCATGTTATCTTCCCAAATTCTCCTTATTGACTTTAAACCATGACCCCATGGTGTTCTCCCACATGCTGCAGGTAGAAGTGGTGTATGCTCATGGACTATGCCTTGAGATGTGGGTCACTGATGGAGGGCCAGAGGAGCAAGCAACAAGCTGGAGTGGCCAAGTTGCCATTCTGACTTTCGTGTTGGGAATTATTACCATTTAGTTGGAGAATGTTGGAGAATGGGAAGTTGCATATTAATGAGGTGAGATGGTGTAATAATGAGGATGTTAATGCATACACATACACACAAAGAGGAATTTCACCGCTCATTTGCGAGAATCTTGTCTCACTATTCAACTCTTGGTTGCAAAATGGGAAAAATTTAGTTCTTGGCACAGGAAGCTCCTCACTGGCCATTTCATGTAACTCTCCCAACTTTCTCACCAATGCCCATGTTGTTCAGGGACTGGGAAGATTCCACTCCCAGATTTCACAAACAGGCACAAAAGTTAAGTGACAACTTGGCTTGATCTGATTTAGAGCCAGAGAGCCAATTATTGATCACACTGTCATTTAATTATTGGATTTCAACATTGTAAATTTGCAACTTTAATTCTTTTGCAAAAAGGAAGATTCCGTCTTTCGTGACTGAGTTTGTATTAAATACTAAACCTGTGTTTCATTTGAATGAAATTGAATTAAGCCCAGACTAATTCGGTGAAGTTTTCATTTACCTGTAAAATGTGGAGGTGCCAGTGTTGGACTGGGATGGAAAAGTCAGAAGTCACACGACACCAGGTTATAGTCCAATAAGTTTATTTGGAATAACACAAGCTTTCAGAGTGCAGCCTCTTTGTCAGGTGCAGTGAGAGAGCAGATCACACAGACCCAGAGTTTATAGGCAGAGAGAGCAAGGGCAGAGAAATCAAAAGATCATACAAATGGTGCGAGTGGAGCGTCAGATGATAAGTCTCTGCAGGTGACCCGGAGTGTTAGACGGTGACAGATAATTACAAAAATTTAAAAATAAGGTCGTGCTGGAGACAAACTAAATGACTGGAATCACATGTCAAATTCAAAACTGTACAAACTAATTAAAGTAGTGAGGTCATTACAATTTATCAAGGTGATGCTGTCAAAACAGGACAGTAAGGAAGATTTTACAGATACAGAACAGTGTGGTTGTGTTACCTGTACCGCGACGTGAACCCAAGATCACAGTTGAGGCTGTCTTCATGGGTACGGAACTTGGGTATCAGCTTCTGCTCGGCAACTCTACGTTGTTGTGTATCTCGAAGTCCACCTTGGAGGATGCTTACCCGATGATCGGAGACTGAATGCCCTTGACTGCTGAAGTGTTCCCCATTGGGAGGGAACATTCCTGTCTGGCGATTGTTACGCAGTGTCCTTTCATCCATTGTTGCAGCATCTGCTTGGTCTCGCCAACATACCATGCCTCAGGGCATCCTTGCCTGCAGCGTATGATATAGACAACATTGGCTGAGTCACGTGTATCTGCCGTGTATGTGGTGGGTGTCGTTCCCATGTGGGATTGTAGTTTCCATGTCAAAGATCTGAAATGTCTTGCAGAGGTTGCCTTGTCAGGGTTGTATAGTGTTGTGGCCAATGTTGTCTTGAAGGCTGGGTAGTTTGCTGTGAACAATGGTCTGTTTAAGGTTTGGTGATTGGGTGAAGGTGAGAAGTGGAGGCATGGGAAGATCTTGGTGAGGTGCTCATTATCATCGATGACATGTTGAAGGCTATGAAGAACATGGCATAGTTTGTCTGCTTGGGGAAGTACTGGACGATGAAGGGTACTCTATCGCTTGAATCTTGTGTCCATCTTCTGAGGAGGTTGTTGCAGTTTTTCGCTGTGGCACGTTGGAACTAGTGATTGATGAGTTGAGCATCGTATCCCGTTCTTATGAGGGCGTCCCTCAAAATCTTCAGGTATCTGTTGCATTCCTCCTTATCCAAGCAGATCCTGTGTATGCATAGGGTTTGTTCGTAGGGGATGGCTTCCTTGATATGTTTAGGGTGGAAACTAGAGAAGTGCAACATTGTGAGGTTATCCGTGGGCTTGCAGTAAAGTGAGGTGCTGAAGTGTCCATCCTTGATGGAAATGTGTGTGTCCAAGAATGAGACTGATTCTAAAGAGTAGTCCACGGTAAGTCTGATGGTGGGATGAAACTTGTTGATATGGCTATGTAGTTGTTTCAGTGATTCCTCGCCATGAGTCCAAAGGAAGAAAATGTCATCAATGTATCTGTTGTATTGCATTGTTTGGAGGTCCTGTGCAGCGAAGAAGTCTTATCGGAACTTGTGCATGGGAATGTCGGCATATTGGGGTGCAAATTTGGTCCCCATGACTGTTCCATGAGTCTGGATGAAGAACTGGTTGTTGAAGGTGAAGACATTGTAGTTGAGGATGAAGCAGGTGAGTTGTAGGATGGCGTCTAGAAATTGTTGGTATTGAGTACTTGTTGGTATTTGTACAGTTTTGAATTCAGCATGCATTTCCAGTCATTTAGTTTGTTTCCAGCACCGCCTTATTTTTAAATTTTTGTAATTATCTCTCTGCCTCACTGAATTGGATTATAGGTCATCGCTGGGTATTCAGATGTTGACACTTTACTCACTGCCTAACATTCCTGGTCACCTGCAGAGACTTATCATCTGACATTCCACTCACACCAGTTGTATGATCTTTTGATGTCTCTGCCCTTGATCTCTCTGCCTATAAACTGGGTCTGTGTGCTCTGCTCTGTCACTGCGCCTGATGAAGGGGCTGTGCTCTGAAAGCTTGCGTGATTTCGAATAAACCTGTTGGACTATAACCTCGTGTCATGTGACTTCTGTCTTTGCCTATAAGAGTCTTACTTGAAGTAACTTAGGGGCAGCCCCTAGTGAGTTCAAGTTCATACCACAAAATTTTTGATGTCTTAGAAGGGAAAAAGAGATTTGCGTGTATGTAAGGTCTATTGTGGTGACTGGATGTCTCAAGATATTTTACAGTCAATTAAATACTTTTGAGGTGTAGTTGTAATGTAGGAAATGAGGCAGTCACCTTGCACACAACAATGTTCCACAAAGTGCTGTCAGATAATTTGTTTGTTTTTAACAACAATGTAGCATTATACTGGAACGTCTGTTCATACAGATCTTAAATGTGAAAATACAGAGATGCTTAACTGTAGTTGAGGTGATTATCAATGCACAATAAAGGGAACTTTATTGCACATAACTTAGTGGTACTTGATTGTGTAACTAGATTCCCAAAATGGAAATATATTCCAATCCTAGGAAATGACATCCTTCACTTTATGAGCAAAAACTTCCCCTCCAAAAATAAGTTAAAATAATGTCTTTTGAAAAAGTCTTTGGGTCACAGAAAATTTATTATATTAATGGCTTGCGTTTGAATTATATGGTGTACAGCAGGACCCTGAAGGCTGTCTCAGGATAGTATTACTGTTTCTCATTTATTTGTTTCTGTTGGAGACAGTGCCTTAGGTGACAGACATGGTTGTACTATAGTCCAACATTTCAACAATGAAAGGAGCTAAATCTCTTGTAAATTTTTATTCATCTATGACTCTATGTGCAAAGCAAAACAAAACTAATAGTTATAATTTAAACAAATCTGTAAGGCTTGACAGGTCTGTACCACTGAGTTAGGAGTTCATTCTTGGAAGAGAAATTCTCTCCCTGTCTATTTCTTCTTGTGTTTATACCATGTCAAATGCAGTCTTGATATAAAATGAAGCTGCTCTCACTGCATCAAAAGGTAGTAAACAGAACTTGAATTTATGAGTAGCCTTTCACAACTTTGGAATGTCTTAAAGCACTCCACACTCAGTTAAGCATTTACGTGTAGTCTCAACTGTAACTTGGGAGATGCCACAACCAATTTGCACAGAGAAACTTGTTGGTGATCAGATAATCTGTTTTAGTCTGTTGGTTGATAGATAGTTATTCACCAGAGCACCAAGAAGAACAACTTCACAGTTCTTCTTTTACTACAGTATGATGGAATATTTGAATTACCGTATGGGAGACAGTCTTGGTTTAAAGTCACATTCAAAAATATCGCCTGCCTCCAACAGCGCATCACTCCATTTCAGCCTAGATTATGTGCTCAAATCTCCAGGATGATAATTTTTCAGTTCCCCGGTCACCTTACTTAAAGCTTGTCTATATGTGATTCCCAAAGACCAACGGCCACCTCATGTATTGGTTACCTCAAATTGTTTTGAAAAAATAAGAATTTATATATTTGAGCAATGACATATTTAAAAAGCATTAATCAAAGCAATTTGGATCAATTAAAACAGGCTTACAAGCAAACTTTAAGATAAATAAATAACATTATAGGTTTGTGGACTAGGATTTATGAGGAAAGGGATGACCATGGTCATAGTTAGAAAAGAAAATGCATGCAACCACTATTAAACCCTCAGGAATTCAAAAAGTGCTTTACAATTATTGACTAGTTTTGAAGAAACTAGTTAGACAAACCAGCTAATTTCTACCTAGCAACAGGCCACAAAAAGAGAATAACATAATTGTTACTTTCTTTGATGATGTTGGTTAAAAGAAGAATGTTAATCAGGTTAGTACTATAAGAAGGAATCTTAGAATTGAAATTTATTTTGGGAGGAACACTGTTTTTGGACTGCTGCTGTGTGGTTTATAATGGTTCACCAGGTCCTGCATTGATGAAAGCTTGGAAGTAGGAATTATGCCATTTCCAAGGCGTAAGAAATTCGAGTCTATTCCAGATAATAATGTGCATTTATAATTTCCCCTCATTTTAGCTTAAATCAATTATCTTAAATCAGTATCCTGTGGTTAGTTATGTTATTGCTACAGGAAACAGTTCTCTTCATTTTCTGTATTCAAACCCTACATCATTATGAGCACTGCTATTAAATCAGCCCTTATCTTGTTCTACTTTCAAGAACAACATTGCTACTCTAGTCTGTTTCTGCAACTGAAGTCATTTTCCTCACATATATTCTAGTAAATGTCCTATTCTTTCTAAGGCCTTGACATGTTTCCAAAATTGTGGTGTCCAGAATTGCCTGCAATCTGCCAGATGAGGACTAACAAGTGGTTTCTCAAGTTGTAGCATCGCCACTTTAATTTTATGCTGTATGCCTCTGTTTATAAAGCCAAGAATCTTGTATGCTAGCTACATCAATGTTTTGAGTATCTTATCAGGAGTAAACTTCATTCTTTCATTAAATGGCTGCTTACATTGCGTATGGAGCTATTTGTTGTGCAATGATTGCTCTACATCATGCATGAAACATTTATTTTCAAATACCTGGAAAAAAATGAGTAGAGGTGGAGGTATAGAGAAATTGATGAGAGTAAAATAAATCAAGAGGAACTTCTTAAAACCCACTTAGAATTGAGTGCATCTTAGAATGCAGGGGCAGCAATGTTGAAGGTAGCTGAGGCTCTGACCACAGCCTTCCAATTCTCTTTAGACATGTAGAAGTGACAGAAGATTGGAGGACTTCAAATCTTACACCCCTGTTCAAAAGAGGTAGGAGGGATGTACCTAGTAACTACATGCCAGTCACCCTAATGCCTAAGGTATTGCAAAGACAATAATCAGAGATAAAATCAATGACTCTTGTTTTAAAAAACGGCTTTGTGGTCCCCAGTAAACAAATGGTGCTAGCTATGTGTCTCATATGCACTTCCCCATAAAAGTCTTGTGATAATACACTGGATGTTCATGTCAGCCAACTGTGCAAAAGAGATTCCTCTTCTTGGCATCTGGAACCTATGAACAACCCAAGTAACAACGTATTATCATAACCATCCAAATTGAACAATTGTTTTAATTGCGCAGTGTCTAAATTAGGAAGTGCAAGTTTTAAATTCAATGCCAAATCATGTGTAAAAACATGAGAGAAAGAGAAGGAAAGAAAAATTTGATTGAAAGAGATTTGGAAAAAAAAACATGGTTTAAATCACCAGCAGTTAAAATCTGAAACTGTTATTTTTTAAAGTTAATTTTCAGTGTAAAAGAAGTTATTGGCAATCAAGGCTTATCACACTGTGAAAGTCTTACTGGAACAATAAAGCTCTTAACTTTTTTTTCTGGTGAAGCAGTGCATGTATGGAGCAAAACATACCACAAGCTTGCTCCATGTATTTCAATGCTAAGATTCTGTACCATAATATTGAAGTTTTATTAGGAGCGAGACATTTTGGATGACGACTTCCCAATTCTGCATTTAACTGTGTGTGTGTGGCTGCTGGAAGCTGCTGTCTGATTTGCCCTAATGCTGTTTAGAATCAGTCATTTCTACCGCGAAATCCACCCAATTATTTCACAATATACTGGAGGACTATAATATCCTCCAACATATAAGAAACTACAAAAAAAATCGGTGCAGGAATATCTGTGCAGAATTATAAAAATCAAATACCTGTTGAGTACCCAACACTGCCTAAATCAATATTTGGCAGGTGTTTACCATCTGGCAGGAATAACAGTGATCTTGAAAAAGTGTTTGGAACTGTGAAATCAAAAAAGCTGTTCTCAAAGTACTAACAGAAATAGCCACGCTAGGTATGCTTTTGGAGTATAAACAGTCAGACAGTTAAATCTTAACAAATAATGAGAATGTTATACTTGAATCAGGATTTCCATGCACTTCAAATAAAAAGTCAATTTGTAAAATTTTTCTACTGCTGTACATTTAATCATTCATATATCAATTTTATTTAAACAAAACTAACAGAAAACATTGATCAAATGAATATTTTTTACAAAAACCGACTGGTGCCTCTAAAACATATGGATGCCTCTGACATACAGCCACGGATTGAATAAATTTAGGAATGGAAAAAAGTTAATTGAGGAACATGTTGTTCTTGCATGAGGATTTAATTGGGAAATGTTATGCTTGGATCGGAAGACTTTATAAAATAAGAGTGAATTAAAATGATTTGGTCCATAAAAGTTGAAGAACCATTTACTGACAGAATTCGAAAAATGTCCCAATACACAGTTCAAAGTGATTATTGCAACAAATATATTTTGAAACATCAAATATGCTCAGAAGTTCAATAATAAAAATGAACACTACTAGCAAATGATATATGATCAGGAAATAGACTGTTGTCTGTTAAAAAAAAAATGTATTATGCTCTAAGCATCTCTTAGATTTAAAAAATTGAAACCTGCAATGGTTCACATCAGATTAAAACAATTTGCAATGTCTCATTTGGCCCATTTATTTCTTGAGGCACAAGGGACACATTCTTTGCTTCCACAGTTTTAAAAACATAAATCTGGCCTTCAACAAGTTTGACTTAGTACTTGGTTTATAAAATAGAATTACATGGTATGAAAATTCAGAAAATAAATGCCAGTGAAATTTAAACTCTAGTCAAAGCAGATACAAATTAAGCAGAATATGGTGGAAACAGGTGAATATTCTGGCAGCAATGTGTTCAGTGAGTATTTGTGGTTATGTAGTGTTATAGACTACTGTTTATGATCTTTAGCTATGCAAAAAGTGATGATGCATTGCATGTCACAGTTGGCTTCTAAAAAATTTCCAGCCCTGATGCAGAGCTCCAAACACTGGCAACAAATATTTTTAAATCATTGTATGATTACTTCTGGTTGGTAAATTCAGTGCAAGGAGCATGTAACATGTTGCATGTATAATATTTCTATCTAAAGGTGTGAAGTTTGATTGCAACAGCCTATCAGTGTGATTAGAGTGCAGGGAAGAGTTGTTGAGTTGGAAAGTCAAGGCCCAAGGCCTGATTGACATTGGGCCCAGGGCATTATTTAAATTAGACTGGTGAGCAGAAGATGAGACTGTTGGATAGATCCTAAGAAGTGGGCATAATGGAAGGAAAAGTAGTTGGGCCGTGGCTGAGTAAGAGTGGGCAATGCTTTTTCGAATTGCTATGGATTTGGGAAGACTACTTCTGATTCTATTGGCTCTTTAATTGTGTAAAAAATTTGTTTTGAAACTTGTTGGACTTCCATATTTTAATACGGTTATCCTAAATGCAGTAAGACTAAATTTAGGGCAACTCGGTTCCGGGAATGGATCTGAAAACTAGACATAGTCCTCCTTTTTTGCACACCTAAAGGCCCAAGCACACAATTTTGAGGCATGGATCCTGAACGTTTATAATTTAGCCTTTCCCAAGTGGGGGTGGATTGTGGGTGGTGGGGGGCACATTTATGGCCTACAGCATATGTGGGATCGTGCTATCTGCTATATTGGACGCCGAGATACTAGTTTTATACCTGTGAAGTAAGCACTGTATCCACTATTTCTAGGCGAAGAAGTAAAGTTGAACTTTAAAACTAGGAATGATGGATTTTATACAAAACTATTTTAGGACTGTAAGGTCAAGAGTATGATATTCAGCCCCTCAAATCTAGGCACCCAGTCAACCAGATCATTGCTGATCTGTATCTTAATTTTATTTGCCTGTCTTTACTCCATATCCCTTGATATTCTTATCTAACAACAAGCTTAGCAACTGCATTCTGGAAAAGTTAAACTGGACCAACGTCCATAACCTTCCAGGGAGAGGATTTCAAACTTCCTTTTTCATTTCCAAGCTACATGATGTGTGTTCAATGTTAAATTTGTGACTTCTTGTTCTGAATTTCCTCACCACAGAAATTGGTTTATCTCCACTAACTGTATAAAAACTTTTTAAAACTCTATTAATGTTTTCTAAACAGTTTTGTGTATCTGAATTACGTCACCTCTCAATCTTTAGGCAACTCTATCTCTAACTAATCACTAGCCATATTGTAGGATTATCAACCATTCTATATCTCAAAGGCCTGAATTCATGGAATCTGAACAATTGTCAGTCACCTGGGCCCGCTGTACTGAAAAGAAATAAGATGTTTTTTTTATTTGTGATGGTGATTTCACCAAAGATGATCCTGCTTACAAATTTTACGCTGACCATCAGGGTTATAGACATGCATAGATGCAGGAATAGGAGTTAGTGTTGTGCCTGCGGCATACTCCACCCTAAAACTGTCAAAAATGAAGACCAGGACAACAAAATGACATAGAGTAAGGGGGAGAAAATGTCCACTTTGAAAGTGGCAGCAGTGCCAGCAATGATAACTGATTCCTCTGGGATGCCTTCAAATGAATGAGTCAACTAATGTTTTACAAAGGAACAAAAAATAACTTTTGAAGAACTATGCTCAATTAACTCTTGTGGACCAGACCATATCCCCTTAAAACATGTCAAAGAAATAGCCTAGAACCTAACTTGTTCTTATTTTTAAGGGCAAGCACCACGCGTTGCGTTCAGGATGCAATTCAATTGGTCAAACTACCAGGCTTGAAACCAAACATACTTTGTTCATACACTATAGTTAAGATACAGACAAAATAAAAATAAAAGAATTGACTTAACTGTAAGTTTATTGACATACTTGACAAATAATATACTACAGGTTAACAATTCTAATATAGTAATCCCATTGGCAAAGGCAATGTCAGTAAAATAGATTGTCTCACTTGCAATTTGAGCAGTAGGAAGATGACCCCAGATTTTACTTGTAACAGAGAGAGGGAAGACAACTTCCATATCCAGCTTCAAGACCCCAGCAACTGCTACAGAAAGCTAAACTAAAAATCCTGGTTCTGTGGGAGGTTGACCCCACCCATTCAGGCTGCTTCTATTGTTCCAACTTTAGAAAAATCCCCAAGGCTAACAAGCTATCTACTTTCTTGGCTTGATGCAGACTGCTTGATACCTCTGTCTCAACCTCTCTTCATAGAAAAAACCCAGGACAAAATACACCTCTTACAGCCATAGTATCACCACTTTACCTTGTCCAAAAGTTTCTTTCTCAGTTAGTTGCGTTCAATTTGTAATGTCCTTAAATAAACACCAAATAAAATAATCATCACCAATTGTGTCACTTGAGACCATGACACTGAGATTAACAGTTCCACAAATTGCCAACTGAGCTACTTGGGCTGCGCAGGAATGTGCTCCTCAAAACCTTGACAGCTCAACAACTTTCTGCACCGTGAAAGAAACATTTGGAGAAGACAATTTCAGCTGTTCTTTATGGTCGTCAGAGTTTGTAAAGCATTTGGTAAAAAAAAATTCACTGATGCTCTGGAAACAGATCAGGACCAGTTGTTTCTGCACCTCTGCCAACATCTGCAGTGTGGGCCAAGTGCACAAACTTAACCATTCCTTATACTTTTGCAGTTGGTGCCAGGAGTTACATTGGACAATTTGATGTTCTTCCAACATTTTGGGAAATAAGGTTAGCTATTTTATAAACTTGCAGTGAATTTGAAAAGCAACTCAAGTTCACAGCTTTTTTCTGTAGAATGTCATGCATTTTAAATTATGTTTTATCTGTTCAGCTATTATATGTGTCTGTAAGGTGTTGTTTAGAATAGTGTGAAGTGTAAGTGATAAGCTATTACTTTAACAGTTGCTATTGTCAAACACCAGTATGTTATGGATTTTCAGAGAATATTTTTAGGAACGAACAGACTATTAAAAATGATTGCTCCAAATAATGTGACCAGAGTAAGTGATAAGCTATTACTGTATCAGTTGCTATTGTCAAACATCAGCATGTTATGGATTTTCAGAAAATATTTTTAGGAACAAACAGACTATTAAAAATGATTGCTCCAAATAATGTGACCTTTGGCATTTGAGCTACAGAATTTAAGTATCAAGCAAATATCTATTCAAATATGGATATTCATAGACCATCTGAGAATTCTTACATCCCGTTAAGGATGAACCAACACAAAAGACTATAGAATTTTCAGCCTATCTGTCTCTGTTTCATTTTAAAAAAAAGGAACATTGAAATTCCATTTGTGGCAGATGGAAATTAATGGATTCTATACAAACCTTCTATTGTGTTGTGATGGTTTCCTCCATCTCAATTAGATGGGGTGAATCTCAAAGGTGTTAAAGCAACAACATGCTTTAATGTTGGATGGAACATCCAACAGGATGTTGGAACCAATGTACATTATCCCTTTTTGGGAAAGGAATACTTTACATTTCATGTGATGGAGGAACCATGTTGTATGCTTTTAAAAATCAGGTGGAAGCTGTTTGGAAAAGTTTTGTTGATGCCATCAAACTAGCTGCAAGTAATTCAATAAACCAAGATAATTTATACCTTGTAACAAGGAATTCTCAACAGAGCTATTGCATCCCCATTTGTTCTGACTTTAAGTTTAGTGAGAACAAACCTCTGAGAAATATGACTAATGCCAACACTAAAACAACTTTAAATAAGGTTAAAGACTTGAGAACAAAATTTGCAAATGTTGAGGCATGGTCTGATAATATAGTTCAAATAACACAATGTCATCAGTACAAGTGACCATGAAATTAGTGCACTATTGCTAAAAACCCAATCTAGTGCCTCGTTTCTTTTGAAAAAGGAAACCTACGGTTGTTACCTTGATGTAACTGCAATCCCACACTAATGTGGTCCACTCTAAACTGGTCTCTAAAGTGACTGGGCAAACCATTCAGTTCAAGGAGACAGCTTACCTTTGGATATTCAGGGAAATTAAGACTAGGACAATAAATCCTGGCCTTGCCAGAAACACACACAATTCTACAATGGCTTTCAAAACAAAACCTGGTTGCAACCACGTGAATAGTGTTTCATCAGTTTAAAGGGTTTGACCATTCTCACTCGCCAGTCAAGTAATTATTGTGTTGTTAGCTGGTCCTCATTCCATTATGGCTGCTGAATCCTTTTTTTGGAATTTATCCAATTCATTAATATTTTTTGACAAATTTGTTCATAATACATAGATCAAGTTTTCTGAAGGAAGATGAAATGTAAAATGAGCAATGTAAATTTTTGGTTTTATCTCCTTAAGTTACATCCAGATCTGGGAGTCCTGGCCAATTATTATTTAAGTGCTAACATCCAATAGAACCACAGATTGCTTAAGAATCAAAGCTGAGAAGTCACTATTTGCAGTGCTAGCATTCAAATGCTCAACAAATTTATTTGGCTGTCGATTGCCCAGTACTTCGACAGACATATTAGCTCACAGCTGAACTTCAAATAATAGATATAGAAATGTCAGAAGAATGTTTTTTGTTGTTCGTACATTACCGCGGTAAAATTCTGATGTAACATTGCTCCTTGACAAGCAGGAAGATTTTCCCCTCTATTGCAAACAGTAATTTTCAGGCTTGTATGACTGAAGCAGTAACCACAGCCCAAATGGTCTACAATGAAGAATAAGCAAATGACTGAGATATATTCCTCTTGGAAACTTTTATTTAGTTAATCTTGACAACATTGTAAATTAGGTATTTTTAATCACATTACTCTTTGGCTTATGAACTTTAGGATTTTAAGGTTGCATAATATTCCCACCAAATTCTGTGAATACTTATACATGTTTAGACAGCTACAAAATATTTCCCACTAGTCAAAAGGTAAAAAAAAAACTTCTGAGAATCTGCTTTTAAAAATTGAATTACATTGGTGGAGGGAGATTTTTGTTTTAAGTAGACTTTTGGCAAGCCTAGCAAACCAGAAGATAGACTCTTTCCCAAATATGTACATAACAGTGTTTATATATTTCAATGTGGTGACTGTGATGCGTCTACATTAGAGAGTCAAGGAAGGAATTCCACAAAAAAATTATACCATCACAGTGTTGGAATCAAAGAACATACCACAGGTCTCCAATGTTTAAGTGAAAACTTGGGTAAAAAGAAATGTTAGAGGTTAAGTATATGAGCTACAGAAGTCTGACCATTGTGAAGGTCAGAAACAGTAACATCAAATTTAAATCCAAAGGAAAACTGTACATGAGAATTCCCATTGCCTAACTTTCATTAATATACAGTAAAACTAGGTGCCAAACATAAATGCTAACAGAAATTTGGAGAATTAAACTGTAATGTAAACCTAACAGCTTCCTTGAAACCCAACAGAAAGCTAACAATAAATTATGTCTGTGAAAATGTCTGGAAGAATTTCCAGAGACTATTAAAGTTAATTTGGAAAGCGAAAGCCCATTTTCTTGCCGACAAACTGTACCAGGAAAGTGACAGGCTATGTTAACAGGGCTAGTTGTAAGATTGTATGTTAAGCAAGCTGAAGTGCATTATCTGCTTACTTCCTGAAAAATCAGTTCTGGAGGCTGAAGCATACAATGCATTCAGTATTTTCAGTGTTGTCTGAATGTGGTTAGCAAGCAAAGAGAACAGGGAGCAAAATGTACTGTGTTGATTAAGCCCTTATTTTAAATGAAAAGGAGGTGTCATTCCGAAAGTAACTTATTTTTAAAGGTCATCTGCCCAATATCTCTCCAACACACTCATTGTATTAGTACTACTTGCTAGCTTGATGTGCCACATGGCCAGTATCAGATGTTTCAAAGCATTTTAAGCAAATTAAATAATTTTGAAGTGTGGTCACTTTTGTAGGAAACACAGCAGCTAATTCGCACACAGTAAACTTGTACAGACAGCAATGTAATAAGAACCAGATCATTGGTTTATGACGTTAATTTAGGGAGATATATTGGCTAGGAGGCCAGGGATAAATTCCCTGACTTCCTTTAAAATGGCACAGACATTTATGATAGGTTGCCGACTCTGGGTATATTCCTGGAATTTTCATCACATGACTGAAATAACTCCACAGAGGCTGGTATTCCATCACCAGGTCATTCTTTATTTGTATGTGGAGAGGCCTTGACATTGACCCAGCTCCCTTAGAGCCAGCTCTTAGAGTGAACAGGATGTCTGACACTCCTGTTTATATATAGCGATATATAGTCTATATATAGCCAGGACTCCCTGAGTAGACCAGATTAACAGCCCCAATCAGGGAACTCATACTATGAGGTCTACCTGGCTGACCCCATTACAATCACTACAATGACTGCCCATTTAGAGCTGTCCAACCAATCAATTTGGAAATCTTTAAAAAACTCACATTAAGGTCACCCTACACCCTCTCGTCTGATTAAATGCCCCACCTGTCTGCAAACCATGCTGTGCATACATATGAACACTCCAGAATCAAGTGATTGTACTGTAGATTATCTGCTCTCCACTGACATTTAAATTTTAAAAATCTCATTGCCTTTCTATGTCACCTCCTTCTATGCAGGTTAAGGTGCTATCTTTGGAAGAGGGTGAGATCCTTTAGCCCAAAAGGGCCATTTTCTTTCAATGCATCACTACCTTAGGACCTCATTAACTAATGGGGTAGCTTTGCCCTCCATATTTTGCGAAAAAATGGTCATCTCTGCCAGTATAACTCTGCACCCAGCATCACCACACACCACGCATTCCCCAACAACCCCCAGCCCGCTACGCATGCCCTCAAAACAAGAGGAGCAAACTTTATAAAAACTGAAAGAACTGTGGATGCTGTAAATCAGAAACAAAAACAGAAGTTGCTGGAAAAGCTCAGCAGATTTGGCAGCATCTGTGAAGAAAAAAATCAGAGTTAATGTTTTGGGTCTGGTGACCCTTCCTCCGAACTGATTGTAGCTAGAAAATGTCGGTTTATATGCAGAAGATAGGGAGGGGAATAGGGTAGGGAGTAAACAATAGGATAAAGGAAAGAGCCCAAAGGTAGAGAAGAGCAGTTGGATAGACATAGGAGTTCATAACTATTTGGCTAGGAGGGTGAATAGCTGTTAATGGGGGCTGTTAGCGACTCACAATAGGTAGTGTGTAATGGCAAGCTATTTGATAGCAAGGCTTGGTGTCTGGGGTAGGGGGCTATGACATGGGAGAGTTTATGTCCTAAAATTATTGAACTCGACATTGAGTCCAGATGGCTGCAGTATCCCCAAGTGGAAAATGAGGTGTTGTTCTTCCAGCTTGCGCTAAGCTTTGCTGGAACACTGCAGCAAGCCAGAGACAGGGTTGTTGGCCAGGGAACAGGGTGGTGTGTTAAAGTGGCAGGCAACAGGTAGGTCAGAGTCTTTATTGCGAACAGAACGTAGATGTTCTGTGAAGCGGTCACCCAGTCTACATTTCAATTCCCCAACGTAGAGGAGACCACATTGTGAGCAGTGAATGCAGCAGACTAGATTCTGGAAAGTGCAGGTGAGGTGTTGCTTCACCTGGAAGGTTTGTTTGGGCCCTTTGATACTGGGGAAGGAGGAGGTAAATGGGCAGGTGTTACATCTTTGCCGGTTGCAGGGAAAGGTGCCGTGGTGCTGTGGGGGTTGTTGGGGGTGAAGGAAGTGTGGACCAGGGTGTCCCGGAGGGAATGGTCCCTGTGGAAGATGGACAAGGGAGGGGAGGGGAATATGTGTCCGGTGGTGGCATCTCGCTGGAGGTGGTGGAAATAGTGTCTGATGATCTTCTGGATGTGGATGCTGGTGGGATGGTACATAAGAACCCTACTGCTGTTTTGGGAGGGGAGAGAGGGAGTGAGGGCGGAAGTGCTGGAGATCGGTTGGATCCGGTTGAGGGCCCAGCCATCAATGGTGCTGGGGAATCCTCAGTTGAGGAAGAAGGTGGGCATTTCAGATGCTCCCTTGTTGAAGTTGGTCTCATCTGAACACTTGTGATGGAAATGGAGGAACTGAGAGAATGGAATGGAATCTTTACTGGAAGTAGGGTGCAAAGATGTATAGTCCAGGTAGTGTGGGAGTCAATGGGTTTATAGTGGATGTTACTGGCCAGTCTATCCCCAGAAATGGAAACAGAGATATCGAGGAGTCAGAGATAGACCAGGTGAATATGAGGGCAGGGTGGAAATTGGAACTTTTCCAATTCCGGACGAGAAAGGGAAGCAACACCAATGATATCATCGATATATTGGAGAAAGAGTTGTGGGTGGGGGCTGGAATAGGACTGGAACAAGGAATTTTCCACGTAACCCACAAAGAGACAGGCATACCTGGGGCCCATGTGAGTGCCCATGGCCACACCTCTGACCTGAAGAAAATGAGAGGAGTTAAAGGAGAAGTTGTTGAGGGTGAGAACGAGCTCCGCCAAGCGGAGGAGGGTGGTGGTGGGTGGGGACGGTTCAGGCCTTTGTTCCAGGAAGAAGTGAAGAGCCCTAAGACCATCCTGGTGGGGGATGGACATGTAAAGGGATTGCACGTCCATGGTAAAGACAAGGATCAAATTTTAGATAGGCCAGATATTGTGACTAACAATTTGTAGGCCTGTGGTCCTGCAACCACTTTCCACATGCAAGGAGCCTAGACAAATGAGGCATAGGCCTTAGACGATGGAATTCAGTATAACCTGATCCTGCGGTCGTGCTGGAAACTTCAATAGAAAATTTTGGGCTGAGCATCTGCAGTAATTGGGCAAGTTGTAATGTGGGTCAAAGCACATAAAATCATGCTATAGCTTAGTGCCATTTAATAAATGTGTTCGTAACCGGATCATACTGCCTTTCCTCCATTAAACACTTCTGAATAATACACATCTCCTGTTGGTCTCCTTGAGTTCACACAGACTGCATGTGGACGCTGGCATGACTAACATAATACTATACCCAAACTTGCTGCTTAAGTTCAGAAGTATGGAAAGGGAGACGTTTTCTGTCTTTTACCTCATGGGGAAGTGACTGGGTGCTGGTCTCTGTTAAATACTTTTTCGATCACACTGCGGCTGAGATTAGTATCATTTACAGCCAAGTGCACGCCAATGGATTGTATATGTCATCTTTCTTTATCATTGTCTCCTTGAGCGTAACTTTGTGAGCAGAAGAACATGAACTTTAAGTTTCTTCGTGAGTGCTATGAATGTCATTTTTGAATCACTGGCAGGAAATATATGTCTGCAGTGCAGATCTATTTCTGGTGACCACACCCATTGGTCACTCTGTAGCAGGCTGTTGGAGTGGTAGGATTAGGTTGCAGATTGAAGAATTATTCTTGAGCTGCATTTAATTAAACTGTATTGTTAGTTATTTAGATCAAGATTTTTATGGTAGAACTGCAGTGCCTTTAAACAAATCCAGATTATTTATGGTAAAATTATTAACCTTTAACCACAGGCAGGAAGTGTGATAATTCTGAACTGTATCAAGATACTCTGTTATAATTGTACTGTCTGGGGCATGTTCAGTGGATCCTGTGTGCACTCCATTAGGCAGACTAAATATGATAAAACACGTTTTAATTTGGAATTAGACAATGGATGAAGACTGCATTAGGTTGATTTTAAACTGTACAGCATTGTATATGATTTCATTTATCATTCATTCATAGGATGTGGGCATCACTGTCTAAGGCAGCATTTACTGCACATCCCTAGTTAAGAGTCAACCACATTGCTGTGGGTCTTGAGTCACATATAGGTCAGACCGGGAAAGGATGGCAGTTTACTTCTCTAAAAGGTATTAGTGAACCAGATGGGTATTTTCAACAAGACTGGTTAGCAAGGTTAGAACAGGAAGAATGAGCCATTTGGATAAAGAACTGGCTCGAAAATGGGCAACAAGGGTAGTAGTGGATGGTTGCTTTTCAGACTGGAGGCCTGTGACTAGCGGTGTGCCACAAGGATCGGTGCTGGGTTCACTGCTTTTTGTCAACATAGGAGGTATGGTTCGTAAGTTTGCAGATGACACTAAAATTGATGGTGTAGTGGACATCCAAGAAAATTATCTCGGAGTACAGATTGGCCCATGAGCTAAGGAGTGGCAGATGGAGTTTAATTCAGATAAATGTGCGGTGCTGCATTTGGAAAGCAAATCAGGGCAGGATTTATACACTTAATGGCAAGTTCCTTGGGATTGTTGCTGAACAAAGAGACCTTGGAGTGCAGGTTCATAGTTCCTTAAAAATAGAGTCGCAGGTAGACAGGATAGTATTGGTCAGTACATTGAGTATAGTAGTTGGGAGGTCATGTTATGGCTGTACAGGACAGTAGTTAGGCCACTTTTGGTATACCTCATTCAGTTCTGGTTTCCCTGCTATAGGAAGGATGTTGAGAAGTTTGAAAGGCTTCAGAAAAGATTTACAAGGATGTTGCTAGGGTTGGAGGGTTTGAAATATACAAAGAGACTGAATAGGCTGGGGGTATTTTCCTTGGAGCGTCGGAGGCTGAGGGGTGACCTTATTGAAGTTTGTAAAATCATGAGGGGTATAGATAGGGTAAATAGCCAAGGTCATTTCCCCAGGGTAGGGGAGTTCCAAACTAGAGGGCATAGGTTTAAGGTGAGAGGGGAAAGATTTAAAAGGAACCTAAGGGGCAACTTTTTCACACAGAAGGTGGTGCGTGTATGGAATGAGCTACCAGAGGAATTGGTGGAGGCTGGTACAATTGCAACATTTAAAAGACATTAAGTTGGATATATGAATAAGGAGGGTTTAGATGGATATGGGCCAAATTCTGACAAATGGGACTGGATTAATTTAGGATATGTGGTTGGCATGTGAATGAGTTGGACTGAAGGATCTGTTTCCATGCTGTACAGCTCTATGACTCTATGACTAATTATCAATAATTTCATGGTCATCTTTAGACTCTTAATTTCAGATTTTTATTGGATTCAAATCCCATCATTTGCCATGATTGAATCTTGAATCATTCAACCCAAGGTTTGAACCAGGGTCTATGCTGAGTCCAGATAAGGATGCAGAAGTGAAATAGAATTGTTATGAATTGCGTTGGAGGTCCAACATAATGGGTTTAATTTTACTAGCTCTCAATGGGATGGGCACAGTAAAATGGTGATGGAAGGCAAGGGGTGGAATGTCAATATCTAGCTGCCTCCGTGCCATCTTGCTGATGCAGATATAATTGCGATGGTCCACTAGCTCTGATGTCAATTGAATGTCTCAAGGGGTGAATTAGCAGCCTCCTGCTGGCATTTTACCAATGATGGGGCAAGGGGCTCCCTTTGCCATGTGGGGAGATCACCAAGTAAACTTTGGCTGCTTCCAAGCAAGCTTGAGCTGTATAGTTCTCTCCAATCTTTTACATATGGAGGAGCCTCCCTCCCTCCTTCCCTCCCAGCA
Source organism: Rhincodon typus (assembly GCF_021869965.1). Taxonomy (NCBI): domain Eukaryota; kingdom Metazoa; phylum Chordata; class Chondrichthyes; order Orectolobiformes; family Rhincodontidae; genus Rhincodon; species Rhincodon typus. The sequence continues at coordinate 56,406,494 of NC_063341.1, read as the reverse complement.
ATGGCTGGTCCTGCAGCAACATACTCTATGCGGGGGCCCCTAACTCCGGTTACCAAGTTCGGAGGCTGATAACCTTCCATGGAGGCCTCTTCTTCTAGGTGCCATCTCAGAAGAAATGGCCACTGCTTCCAGTGACGCTGTTAAATCTGCTGACTGAGCTGCCAGTTCTCCGATGGACCTGCAAACCCTGGGAACAGGCAGCTAATCTTAATAGTTACAGCAGCCCTGACAGTAGCCACAAACAAGGTGCAGCCCTGGGTTGAACAGAACACCATGGCTGAACTTACCTCTGACCTTTGGGCCTGTGGACAGGATCCTCACTAAATTTAGATGTTCCATTTTTCCGCCCTTGCCCAGAATAAATTCTTTTCCCTTCTTTTGTGGTTCTTAAAAGATTTACAAGGACATTGCCAGGATTGGAGGGTTTCAGTTTTAGGGAGAGGCTGATAGGCTGGGGTTAATTTCCCTGGAGCGTTGGAGGCTGAAGGGTGACCTTATAGAGGCTTATAAAATCATGAGGGGCATGGATAGGGTGAATAGCCAAGGTCTTTTTCCTAGGTAGGGGAATCCAAAACTAGAGGGCATAGGTTTAAGGTGAGAGGGGTAAGATTTAAAAGGGACCTGAGGGGCAATATTTTCACACAGAGGTTGGTGTGTGTACGAAATGAGCTGCCAGAGGAGGTGGTGGAGGCATTAAAAATTTTAAAAGGCATCTGGATGGGTTTATGAATAGGAAGGGTTTAGAGGGATATGGGCCAAATGCTGGAAAAAGGGACCAGGTCAATTTAGGATATCTGGTCAGCATGGACAGGTTGGACCAAAGGGTCTGTTTCCAAGCTGTATGACTCTATAGTTTCTAATTGACCATTTTTTTCAGTGGGTGATGTGCGATAATTCATGTAGCACCTTTCATCGCTTCCTGATATCCCAGCGTATTTTACAACCAACAAAGTACTGCTTGAAATGTTGTAATTATCATAATGGTAGAGCTAATAAGCTTTGAGCAGTTTTGCTGTCACCCATCCTTCTTGCTGGTATTAGTCTAAGCTACTAATACCATGTGAAGAAGGATGCTCACATGTTGTCTTTGTCAAAAGACAATCTTGATGAACAGTAAATAGTTTTACTAAATATCATGTACCTAGTTATCAAGTAATATATTAGATACTTGATAGTCTTACTTGAGACATCAGATTCAACTGAAGGGGAAGTACGCATTTTCACAACTGAAACATTCTCACACAGCATTGGTAACAACTGCAGAAAGGGTTAAGTTCTCCCAGGAATGGACCTTCACGGCTTCATGGGCAGTGCTTATTTGGTGTTGTCAGTTAATCTTTTCAGGTACTTGTTGTCTTATACAACTGTATTGACTGTGGTAATGTACACATTCTAGAAAGCCTCAGATTTTAAAGTAACAGTAGATATTTATTTTCTCTCTCTCTCTCCCTCTATTTTCCTTTCTATGTCATAAATATGCTTTGGAAAGTTGAGCTTTTGTATCCCCCTTTCCCAAATGCTTTAACTGATTTCATCTTTGCTTGTGTTTTTGTACCACTTTATTCTATTGCTCTGATTTGTAAGGCTTCACTTGGGATGAATGCAAATCATGAAACTGAGCCAGCAGATTGGTGCCCTCTTGATTTCTAGCTCAGCACATTGTGTGTTTAAGAAATATGCCTGGATCTTGGAAGGTACAGTGAAGGCCAGAACATGCCTCAATATATTGGCACGTTGGTCCTTCACTGAATCTTGTAGCTTATCACTGCCTTTTTGCTGGCATGTGCATTTTAATTAGGAACAGCGGTTTGTTTGTGGCTTAGCACAAATAAATTATTTCCTGTAACAGTAAGATCAAAAGTTGCCATGCAGGAATTACATACTTTACATACATTTTTATTAGTGCATTAATTGCTATTTTGTTAAGGATTTTTGGCTTTGATTTGCATTGTGAGACTTTTATTTCCAAGTTACTTTCTAACAACAACAATATTCAACTTGCTGGTTCATGAGTAGCAAGCACAAGTGGGCAGCGTAAGAAATCATCAGGTGCTTTCAGTGATACTTTTAGATTTAGAGAAATTAGTGCATTTTCTGAGGGATAAAAAGGTAGGTGCAATTGTAGTTTGTTCATTATCTATGCAGCTATCCTTATGCCAGGGTTTGTATTTATTCAACCAGTTATGCAAATGAGAGGGGATTGGTTGGCACCTTCACCTCTCAAAGTAGCTGTCATGCTGGGATAACATCCACTGGAGGGAAACAAGTTGTGCCACAAGAATTGCTATTATTGAGCTTGTTAAGGTTTCAGTTGCATTTTTACATCACTGAGTTCCTTGCATGATAGCACTGGTAATTTTGATAATCCTTTTACTTTGAGAAAACATGCATTTTTGCACGTCCTCATGAAGACTCGGTGAACTGGACAGTGTTCTGAAAGAGGATGAATTGGTTTCGCAATTACGACATTAGTAGATTTCAAGAAATGCCCTCACGACAAAAATGCTTTTAATATTTAAGTTGTTCAAAATTTATAAAACTGATCTTATGCTGGAATAAGCCTTAACTGTTTGGAATGTGTTTTTTTTGGCAGAAAGATCAATTTGTATTGCAATAACAATTATCAAGTATTTATATAGTACCTATACTTATAGTTAAGTCATGAACCTTAACTCGCTGTTGAGTTCACTCGACAACAAAACAATGGAATTCAGCATGTTCTGACTGAGTGGCTGGGGATTGGATGCCATTTTTATGCAAATTGACCAGCCATCTCTGAAGATTTGCAACTTCCAGCATGTCTCTTTTACCCCTAAATGTACTGGCTTACTTATGCTTTAAGAATGATGCATGCTGTTAACACAGTTACTTTGCCAACAAGATTTGGCCCATTGAATGAAAACATCACTTTAATTTACGTTACTGTGACAACTGAACCATTGCTGTATATTTATGCAAATCTCAAATTAACATAGTGTATTGTTGCTATTTTTCTCTTTTTCTCTCTCTGTGTACATTCTCTCTTTTAATTTCGGTCTTCACAGCTGCCTGGTTGTGGGTTTCTGTTACCACTGTTACTGTTTACTTTCACTATTGCTCTTGCTGGAGAGCAAGTCTACCCGATATAGTGGAAAATTGCCCAGGTATGTCCTATCCACTAAAAGCAGGACTGGTCAGTTACAGTCCTGTCAATCTCCTCTCAGTTATCAGCATAGTCATGAAAAGTGTCATCAACTGTGCTATCAAGTGGCACTTAGCAATTAGCTGGTCGCTGATGCTCAATTTGTGCTCTACTAGGGCCAATTTGTTCTTGACCTCATTGCAAGCTTGGTCTAAACATGGACAGAAGTATAGAATTAAAGATGTGGGGTTGAAAGTGACTACCCTTGATATCAGGGCAACTTTTGAAAATACATCAGAAGCCTTGGCAAAACTGAAGTCGATGGGAATCTGGGAAAGTTCTCCACTGGTCAGTCACAACTCACAACAGAAGATAGATATAGCTGTCAGGGGCTAATCATCTCAGTCCCAGGATATTGCTGCTGGAGTTATTCAGGTTGTCTCCTAGGTGAACCATCTCCAGCCGCTTCATCAATGAGCTGCTTTCCATCATCAGGCTAGAATTAGGGATATTCTCTGATGATTGCTGAATGTTCAGCATCAGTCATGGTTCCTCAGATACTGGAACAGTCTGCGTTTATTTGCAGAAAGACCTGGACAACATTACACTATTCAGACTTAGGCTGATGAGTGGCGCATTAATGCCACATTAGTGCGAAGTGAAGACATTCTCCAGTAAAGGAAATCTAACTATCCCCCTTGATTTTCAAAGGCATTATCATTACTGAAACCCCACTATCAGGATCCAGTATGTTATAATTGAACAGAGATTGAACTGGATTGGTCATATAAATATTACGGCTACAAAGGCAGACTTCCTGATTTACCAAAGCCTGTCCATCATCTATAAGAAGTGTGTTAGAAATACTGTCTCACTTGTCAGGATGAATGTGGCTTTAAGGTCAATACCATCCAGCCTTGATCAGCAACCTGTCCACCACCTTAAAGATCCACTTCCTACTCCACTACTGATGCACAGTAGAAGCAGTATGCACTGCAGCAACTCGCTGAAGATCCTTCAACAGCACCTTCCGAACTAAATGTCTCCCACCTAGAAGGACAAGATCAGTGGGCACATGGTAATCCGATTCTTTGCATGTTTCCTTACAACAACCTACTATTCTTACTTGAAATTATATTGCCATTTCTTCGCTGTCAGTCAGTCAAAATCCTGGAACTCCTTCCTAACTGTATCTTGGTTACACCAGAGGGACTACAGCATTGAGAAAGGTGTCCAGCACCAACATCTGAATGGTAATTTGGGATGGGGAACAAATTCTGACCTTGCCACTGATGCCCATATCCCATGAAAGAATATAAATACATAAGGAATGTGAAAGATTACCAATTGGTGGTGAGAAAGCCAGGGCCCCAGCCTAAAGCCAAAGAAATCAAATAAACTTGGCAAAGAAAGCCATTGCCAGCAAGTAGGAGATTGCAATTCTTCATCGAAATTTTTTTTCGTGATTTCATATTTTTAATGTGTGATTCATGAAGAATCAAATTTCAGACAAGTTTAGTTGCAGTTTTTGAATTGTGCTTGATAGTTACAAGTGAGTCTGATCACTGTTCTTTCCTTTAGCTTCCTAACTCTCTCATTGCCAGAAATAAAGGGTGGAAATTAGGTATTGTTTTGGAGTTTAATTTCCTTGTGAGATGTATTTTAAGCCTGATATTTAGTCTGTAATAGGTTAATATTATTAAACTTGTGACAATTGGATAATGTAGGCTTGTATAATATAGGTGTATGCTGGCTGGTAGCCTAAATATCATACCCCACCTGGTGGAATAAAAGTTTAATTCACTTAGTGGAAGCATCATGCAACATGATGTCATTTTTATGAAATATGAAAATTATTAGTGGCCTGATTTCATTTTAACTGCTACGTTTCATGGACCTGACATTGTAAAATCACACTGAAGATATTAAATGAAATTTTTCTCTTGGAAAACAAATTAAACATTTTCGATCATGTCACTGAGCAATAATTTACTGAGCACTGACACTGCCTCTGCGATAGCCTAGTGGGATTACTCTTGACTACTACTCCAGGCACTCAGGTAATGTTCTGGGGACCTAGGTTTGAATCCTGCCATGGCAGCTGGTGGAATTTGAATTCAATAAAAATCTGGAATCAAGAGTCTAATGATGATTGTGAAACCATTGCCGACTGTCAGGAAAAACCAATCTGGTTCACTAATGTCCTTTAAGGAAGGAAATCTGCCAACCTTACCTGATCTGGCCTACATGTGACTCTAGATCCACAGGGAGGTGGTTGACTCTTAACTGCCCTCTGGGCAATTGGGGAATGGGCAGTAAATGCTGGCCCCGCCAGTGATGCCTACAGCCCATGAATTAATTAAAAAACACAACTGAACTACATGTCACATAATTAAATCCACTTTTTTTCAGAGCTTGCCTCTGTTAATTACTTACAAAATGATATATTAGTACATGGTGTAAATAAAAGGAAACTCAGAAGGTCTGGCAGTATCTGTGACAAGAGAAACAGAGCTAATGTTTCAAGTCCATCAAAACATGAACTCTATTTCTCTCTCTCCACAGAAATGTGGCCGGGCCCACTGAGTTTCTCCAGCAATTTCTGTTTTTGTTTCATATTTCCGGCATCTGCAGTATTTTGCTTTTATTCGATGGTATTAGTAAACTTTGTTAACCATGAATTTGTTGCTTGTGAATTAATTAGGTCAACCCTACAAATATATTCAGCTGGTTTCCATAAATTGACTCTTACCCGATATGCACTTTTTAGTAATGGGAGGAGCTGACCTCACAAGTCAGAGCGTATGCCAGTATTAAGTAAAGGTTTCTTTTCAATCTCACAAGCCAATCTGCAAACAATTAAAATTTGTTTTTAACTTTAATTTTGCTTTCACAACCAACTATTATTTTGCAGATCAGGTAAGTAAATTAATGATGACTTCCCAACTCACACATTTCCCAACCAGTCAGTATTGAACTTGGAATCTCTGCTGCTACCATGCCAGTATGTTATGAAGATCTCTATTATTCATTGAAGTCTTGTTCATTAGTGCAATTGGATGGGCAAAACTGCCATTTTCCTGTTATGCACGGCAGTTATGCAACTTGCTATTTCCCTTTCAAAGAAACGCAATAATCCATTGTCTTGTTTCAGCATTTTCTGTGGTCAGAAAATCACGTGACAAGATTCAAAGAACAGTGTTCTCCCGGTGCTCTGAAAAACTCTTTCTTCTCATCACTAGAAGCAAAATTAGCTGTTCAGCCATCTCATTGCTGTTTGTGGGACCTTATTACTTTCAAAATCATTGCTGGCTTTTCCTATGTAATGGTAGTGACTGCACTTAAAAAATAATAATAAAATGGCTGCAAATTGCTCCAATCCTGACAAATGTGATAAAATACCAAATAAATGCAACATTTCATTTTCATATTGGCTTTTTCGAAAGATTGCACAAGGCCACTGATAAGTCAAGCAGCTGCCTCATTTCTAGTGAGTGGCAAAGAACAGCCTGAAAATAATGAAAGAATGACAGGTTATGGGAAAAGACTTTGTGTCATACACTCACAGAACAGGTACTAAACTTAAGAATTAGTTTGGTTGCCTTACTTGAGAGTTTTTTTTCAGATCCGTCGCCTTGTGTGTTTGGGGCTAATTGTTTTTATGTTCAGATATTGGTAACAATATTCATAATCAGCTATTTTCTATTCGGTTTTCTGCTAATTTTTTTTGAAAAGGCCATTCAATGTCAGAGACGATGACTTTCTTTCCTCACTGCAGAATAAGCTTGAATGCAGCATGAGTGAATGTCATAGTGTGTGTCTAAAAATGTTTGTAAGAAAGAATGCACCACTTACGTTGTTGTTGAATCTTTTCAAATGAGCCTTTTACTGTTGACCTCAAGCGTGTAAACCGTGCATTATCTGTATGACTGGTGGTTCATTCTACATAGTCAAAATATGCTGGTCACTAATATTATCAGTATACAATCATACTGAGTGTATTTACAGAAAGCACTTCTATTGCACAGTTTGCCTTGATTCATTAGTGCTCAGTACTCATCAGCTATGTGATGAAAAGCTATGGCATTGTCCAAACACCACTTAAGGAACTATCCTGAGATCATTCGCAATTGCTAAAAATACTTTCAATACCTGCAGCAAAGCACACAAAGGGTAACTTTCTGCTTTTGTGCCTCTGACAGCAAATCTCCTTGTCAGGAGCACAAATTACTGTTGTGTGTCCCTTTTTGCGCCTGCTTTCTCTTTCTGCCTTGATGTTTGTAGGAATATACATTCTACCAAAGCTGACAAACCTCAAGTGTATCTCCCAAGTGACTATTTTCCATGGACAAGGTCAGAAAGTTAATGGCAACCCTTGTCAGGCTTTCCCTTCTGGTGGAGCCTTGGATACAGCGTATCAGAAAGGTCGCGAGGCTGCTAAATGAATTTCTGAACTGTCAGCTGTGACAAGGCTCTGGTAACAATGAAGAACCTCATCACTTTTACCATCAATCTGTCTGGATTAATATTTAACCCTCAAAATGTCATAAAAACACATAGTTTTGTTGCATTCTTATTCTTGCACACATTAGCTGCCATGTGTCCTACATTCCAAGAGAGGTTACACTTCAGAAGTACCATACATATAATATGAGTAAAAATTGATCTTATCTGGAAAGTGACCCATACCTTTTGGCTTTAAAATTTAGGAATTTTTCACACACCTCATGTAAAAATTGAGCCTCTTTTTTAGGGATCAAACTGCCTTGCTCCATCTCCTCCCTGCTTCCTGTCTACAGTTTTGATCTCCTTATTTGAGAAACGATGTACTGGCACTGGAGGGAGTACAGAGGAGGTCCACTAGATTGACTCCAGAGTTGAGAGGGTTGGCTTATGAAGAGAGATTGAGTGGACCGGGACTATACTTGTTGGAATTTAGAAGAATGTGTGAGGATCTTATAGAAACATATGAAATTATGAAGGGAATAGATAAGATAGAAGCAGGGAGGTTGTTTTCACTGGTGGGTGAAATTAGAACTAGGGGGCATAGCCTCAAAATAAGAAGGAGCAGATTTAAGACTGAGTTGAAGAGAAACTTCTTCACCCAAAGGATTGTGATGCTGTGGAATTCCCTGCCTAGTGAAGCAGTTGAGGTCACCTCGTTGAATGTTTTTAAGGCAAACATAGGTTTTTGAACAGTAAAAGAATTAAGGGTTATAGTAAATGGGTGGGTAAGTCCACAAAAGGATCAGCCATGATCTTATTGAATGGTGGAGCAGGCTTGATGGGACAGATGGTTTACTCCTGCTTCTATTCCTTATGTTCTTATGTTCCACCAGGATCAGTTCACATGTGCACCAAAAAGTAGAGGTGCTGACCAGGAAATCACAGGTGTCAATCTGCCTGTCTGCTGGAATCTGTTTGAATTGATGCTCTACTAATACTCCCATCATGTACCGTCCAAATCACAGCCTTCCCCCGAGGAGGTAAAGCTGCAACCAGACAAACTGCTGATCCTCCCCGCTGCATTGGGACTCTAGAACTAAACAATGCAACCTGTCCAAAGATGACAGTCAGTGAACAGCAGCAGGAATGACTGCTGATAATCCTCTTTGCCGAGGAGCAAATGTAAGCAATTGGGAGGAGGAAACCTGAGTGATTTTTCTGACCTCTTGCTTAGAAGGGCTGAGGTCAAGTGTATTGCTGATTTGCCTGTGATCTGCTAAGTCCACAGAGATCCTAATAAATCCAGGATGATCCTGTCTTTTCCTCAAGGCCACACTTTGTGTCAGAATTTTGTTTCTAACCAAGTGTTACTTGTTTAATTAATGCCTTGTGAAGTGTGTTGGCAAATTTTGCTACATTAAAGTGCTATATAAATGCAAGTTGATGAGTTTTATTTTGGCAGGAAATCCCAGAAAAGTATTTTTAAATGTATTTAAAATTTTCTTTCTCTTTTAATTAATTGAGTTCCCTAGAGTCAGAAAGGTGATACAATGCAGAAGGGAGTCTTTTGGGCCTATTATGTCTGCATCAGATTTTCAAATGAGCATCTTTACTTACTGCCAATTTCCAGCTTTTCCCCTTAACCTTGCATATTATTTGTATCTAAATAATCATCCAATACCCTCTTAAATGCCTCAGCATCACCAGTCAGTAGTACATTATAGTTATAATATGTTGATTTGTAAAAATGTTCAGTGTAAACTTAATTTTCAGAGAAGACTAAATAAACTTGCTGTAATGTCTGTATTACCTGATGTCAGGGGAGAGCCAACAGCACTCATAAAGCTGTATTTAAATGGAACTAATTATTCTGTTTAAGCTAGTGCATGCTTAGGGAGCATAAGTAGAAAATGGGATTATAGATCAAGAAATGTACTCATGGTAACAAAACTTGACAGACTCAAAAAATTGAAGTGATGGCAATTGAGAAATTCATCCAATGGCTACATAGGTGGGGCTGTGTGGTGTTTGGGGTGGAGAAAAGTCACTATTCAGTGTCAGTAATTCAGTCAAGTGTGTGAGATAAGAGCAATGAGCAAAAAATAATGAGAGAAAAGCTGTTTGTTCGAGGGCACTATGTTATTTGGAACTTGAATGTAATAAATGTGGGAATGAATTGCAGTTTACAGGGCATTAACATGTTTTCTGATTATGCCACCTTTCATGCCTTTGGTCTGACTTCTCTTCCCCCTCCACTCCTGAAGATTCACCAGATTCCTGCGTGCAGCCATTAACAATTAACTGTCTCACCTACTAAATGTCTATTCCCCATATGTGAAACCTAAACTGTTAATGTTGGCAAACTGTTTAGTCATGGAGATTATGGAAGATGAGCTGGTGCTTGTCCTCAGTGGATATTCCTGTTCACTTTTCACATGAATTAATGGATAGTATTTTCACTGCACTGTTGTTACCATTGTAATTTAAATGCAGGGTGAAATTCCAATGGAGGAAACTGGTTTTGAAGGTTATAAGATGTCAATGGTTTAAATTACTTAATGTCAGCATCTATTCTATAGAATTCCTGATCCAGCCTTAAATATAAATGACATCTGGCTGAAGCATAAATACTTGCCCAGTGATTTCTAAAAGGTTAATTTCACTTCTCTTGTACAACGTGTTTTTGTTCAATACTTTCTCTTGTCATCGTTGAGATGTCATTGCTGAATGCATGGTTTAGAGGCTATGACTCAACAATCTATGAAATTGCCTGTTATTCTTCAATTTATAGAGTCCTGTAATGTCTACATAATCCTAATCCAAGTATAGTATTTCTTGCTGTCCTGCAAAGACTCAACACCAGTTCAGCTGAAATATTGAATTGATTAAAATCAATCACTCCCCATTTTATATCTAAATATATTTAACCTAAGCATGAAAGATTTGTTATCTGGCCAGATTGGATCCTTTTAAGACCATGGCCATTCTTTGTAAGTGTTAAACATTTAAGGAAGGAATTGGCAGGGCTACTCAGTGATTTGAAAACTAGTGTGATCTACAGATTATAGGCACTGCTGCTATTACATGGACCTTTGCCTGAACTCATTTAAATTATCATCTGTCAGCTCCAGTTTAATAACCTTTGCTTTGTTTATAAGTGATGTAAAAGCTTGTTTTAGTTACTTGTCATCATATGACCCAACACCTCATCTATCTCTACCAGAGATTACTGTTCATAAAGTAATAAAATAGGATCATCGGTTATTCACTGTACGAACATAGGCACAGTTAATTGCTTCTACAGATTTCACTTAGCTTGGAACTCTCTTAGGGACTGGAAACTTTAATTTTGTTTTCAATTTAAATTTTAATCTTTTTAGACAGGTGCAAGCAAGAGTGTGATGGTGTCAATCTGATAGATTCAGGAGGTCTGGCTGATTTACCCATAAAACCTCTGAGAAGATGGCAGGTATGAATTTTTTAAAAATCAAGCCAATTCTTCTGAGGCCAAGATTTTGTTATAGTCTGCTGTGGTCTGAAATCCTTACTGTTGCAAATCACTGTCCCATCCACCTTTCTCCTCTTCTGGAGGTCAGTGAATCTCAATCTATTGTATTTTGAAAGTCTGCTGTAGACTTTAAACAATCTGCTTCGGGTGCCTTTGCACATGAGCCAGCCCTGTGTTTTAACTACTTTGCAATGAGAAATTGGTTATCTGGTACTTTCAGGCAGACTGAGCCCTTCTGACAAAAGTGCTTAATGCAGCCAATATGTCAATGCGATGATATAGCCCAAACCTAGCGTAAAATTCCAAATGATTCTGTTTGTTGCTGATAGTTTGCTTTGAAGGGGAGGTTGGCTCATTTTCTTTGATGTTGTTCCAAACCTTCTTGAACTTGGCCTTTAGAAATAAGCCTTATTTTGTGTCAAAGCTCTGAATACTGTCATATGAGAGCAAAGGAGAAACATTTCTGTCTGATTTGATCTTTGAAATGTTATTTATTACGGCTCTTATCTTGAAGGCTACTTATTGGACACTGGCCATCTTTCTATCCCTGATTGCCAGTACAATTGCTTCATCCCAAGAGGAGAACAGGTTTCCAGTGAATAACCCACAATCCAGACAGATACCAGCTCAGGACAAGAAAGTTTCCATCAGTAGGACTTCAATGGAAAGCCAAGAACCTCTGGAGAGTCAAGGATCCCTGAAAAGTGAAACAGATGAGAGCAGGGAATTGCCAACTCAATCTGTCTGGGCTGCTGCACATTGTAAGTATAGCAAATTGATCATAAAACATTGTGAGGCAACAGTTAATACTTGAATCAATAGAAGCAACTTAAAAAAACAAATTTAATCTCTGTGAAGAGACTATATTTGTAGGACAACAGGGAAAAGGCAAGGTGTGGGACTAAGTGGGTAACTCTAATAGAGAGGTAGAATGGGCATGATGGTAAAATCATCAACTATTCTGTGATGATTTTACAGTCTATTTCACTACATAGCATCTGTTGGCAGAGAAGGCAATCAACTTGAACTCAGACTATCATCAACAGTACTCTGTAATTACCCGCTGGGAGATGCACAAAAATAGAGTTGACTTCTGACTAACTTCCCTTTATATGTAGAAAACTCTTTCCTTTCACTGGTTCTAGCCTTTCTCTCTTCTAGACAGTTTGCAGTGAATTGAGAGCATAGCATCTGAAGAATCATAAGCAGATGTCCCACCATTAATTATGATGTGGAGGTGCCGGTGTTGGACTGGGGTGGACAAGGTCAGAAATCACACGACACCAGGTTAAAGTCCAACAGGTTTATTTGAAAACACAAGCTTTCAGAGCTTCGCTCCTTCTTCAGGTGTTAGTGAGAGAGGCAGTATCAGACACCGAATCTATAAGCAAAAGATCAAAGGGTCACACCACTGATGAAGTTGTATTAGATGAACCTAAGATGCTGATAAATCTTTAATCATTTAGAAGATTTTAATTGATTAATATGTATGTAAATCCCCAAATTCCTTTCAAGTCACTGTCCTACCCTTTGATCTTTTATAAATTCTGTGTCTGATACCACAACCCTCACCAACACCTGAAGGAGGAGTGAAGCTCCGAAAACTTGTGCTTTCAAATAAACCTGTTGGAATTTAACCTGGTGTCATGTGATTTCTGACCTTGTCCACCATTAATTAATAATGGATTTGGAATACTGCACTCAATTCTGGTCTCCCTGCTATAGGAAAGATGTTGTGAAACTTGAGAGGTTCAGAAAATGTTTGCAAGGATGTTGCCAGGGTTGGAGAGTTTGAGCTACAGGGAGAGGCTGAATAGGCTGGGTCTATTTACCCTGGAGGTTGAGGTGTGACCTTGTAGAAATTTATAAAATCGTGAGGGGCATAGATAGAGTGAATAGCCAAGGCCTTTTCCTCAGGATAGTGGAGTCCAAAACTACAGGGCATAGGATTAAGGTGAGAGGGGAAAAATTTAAAAGGGATCCTAAGTGGTAGCTTTTTCACGCAGAGGGTGGGGTGTGTATGGAATGAGTTGACAGAGGAAGTGGTGGAGGCTGGTACAATTACAGCATTTAAAAGGTATCTGGATGGGTATATGAATAGGAAGAGTTTAGAGGGAAATAGGCCAAATGCTGGCAAATGGGACTAGATTAATTTGGGATATCTGGTCGGCAGGGACAAGTTAGATCAAAGGGTCTGTTTCCATGCTGTACAGCTGTTTGACTCCATGAATGGTAGTATATGTCATTCCCATTCTCCAAAGGGCTCTTTTTGAAATTTTCTTAGACCATAAGATATAGGAACAGAATTAGGGTATTTAGACCATTCAGTCTGCTCTACCATTCCATCACTCTAAACCTCATTCTCCTGCCTTCTCCCCATAACCCTTGATTCCCTTACCAATCAAGAACCTATCCATTTCTGTCTTAACTGCACTCAATGTCTCGGTTTCCACAGCCCTCTGGGGCAATGAGTTTCACTGATTAACCACCCTTTGGCTGAAGAAATTCCTCCTCATTTCAGTTTTAAAGGGTCGTCCCATCACTCTGAGGCTGTGCCCTTGGGTCCGAGTCTCTTCTGCTAGTGGAAACATATTCTCCACATCCACTTTATCCAGACCTGTCAGTATTTTGTCAGTTTCAATCAGATTTCCCCTCATCCTTCTAAACTCCATTGAATACAGACCTCATATGACAATCCCCTGGATTACTCTTGTAAAGAACCTCTGAACACCCTCCAAGACCAACACATTCTTCCTTAAATACAGGGCCCAAAACTGCTCACAATATTCCAAATCTTGTCTGGCCAGAACCTTAAACAGCTTCAGCAGTAAATCGCTCCTCTTGAAATGAATGCTAACATTGCATTTGCGTTCCTAACTGCCAACCAAACCGGCGTGTTAATCTTAAGAGAAACCTGAACTAGAACTCCCATATACCTTTGTACTTCAGATTTCTGAAGCCTTTCCCAATTTAGAAAATAGTCTATGCCTCTATTCTTCTTACCAAAGTGCATAACCTCACACTTTCCCACATTGCATTCCATCTGCCACTTCTTTGCCCACTCTCCTAGCTTGTCCATATCGTCCTGCAGCCACCCTGCTTCCTCATCACTACCTGTCTCTCTACCTATCTTTGTGTCATCCGCAAACTTAGCAACAATGCCCTCAGTTCCTTTGCCTAGATTGTTACTATATAATGTTATGATCCCAACACAGGCCCCTGAAGAACTCCACTAGTCACCAGTTGCCGTTCTGAAAAAGACCCTTCTACTCCTACTCTCTGCCTTCTGCCAGTTAGCCGATCTTCTTTCCATACCAGTACCTTGTCCCTAAAACCATGGCTCTTATTTAGCAGCCTTCTGTGTGCCAATTTGTCAAAGGCCTTCTGGAAATCCAATAGAACATGTCTGCTGGGTCTCCTTTGTCCAACTTGCTTGTTACCTCCTCAAAGAATTCGAACAGATTTGTTGCGCATGAAGCTATGCTGATTCAGCCCTATTTTACCATGCTGTTCCAAGTACTCCGCAATGTCATACTTAATAATGGATTCTAAAATCTTACAATGACGCAGGTCAGGCTAACAAGCCTATAGTATCCTGTCTTCTGCATCCCTCCTTTCTTAAACAGGGGTGTTACATTAACTATTTTCCCAGTCTTCTGGGACCCTCCCTAACTCCAGTGATTCCTGAAAGATTACCACCAATGACTCCACAATCTCTTCAGCTATCTCCTTCAAAACTCTGAGGTTTACTGCATCTGGTCCAGGTGATTTATCCACCTTCAGCCCTTTCAGCTTTCCAACACTTTCTCCTTAGTGATGGCCACTACATGCCCTCTGACTCTCTTGGAGTTCTGGTATGCTGCTGTTGTCTTCCACTGTGAAAATTGATACAAATTACCCATTCAGTTCCTGTGCCGTTTCTTTGTTCCCCATTATGACTTCTTTAGCCTCATTTTCTAGTGGTCCAATGTCCGCTCTTGCCTCTGTCTTATCTTTTAGATATACTAAAAAAACTCTTGCAATCTTATTTTATATTAAGAGATAGCTTGTTCTCATATTTCATCTTCCAGCCTCCTAATTGAATTTAACTTATTCTGTGCTGGTTTTTAAAGGCTTCCCAAACCTCTGACTTCCCGCTAATCTTCACCACATTGTATGCTTTTTCTTTTGCCTTTATGCTATCCCTGAACTTTTGTCAGGCATGGTTGCCTCATCCTCCCCTAAGTATGTTTCTTCTTCCTTGGGATGAATTTCTGCTGTGTCTCTTGAGGACTATTTTTTGATTCTTAGGGCTTCTCTTTAATTCTGACTGACTCCTTTAATAGGTAATGCAATCACTTGTATTTGTGTTGATTCTTTTCTTGAGGTTTCCTCCTTTTGATAAAATTGCAGGGAGGCGAAATGGAGAGACTATAATAGCTCATCCAATCTGAAACCAAGGATAGAGTCATGGAGTCATACAGCATGGAAACGGTCCCTTCAGGCCAAAATGTCCATGCCAGCCAGGTTTCTCAAACTAAACTAGTTTTTTTGCCTATGTTTGGGCCATATCCCCCTAAACCTTTCCTATTCATGTATCTGTTCAAATGTCTTTTAACTGTTGTAATTGTACCTGCCTCTACCACTTCCTCTTGCAGTTTGTCCCATATATGCACCATCCTTTGTGTGGAAAAAGTTGCCCAACAAAATTAAATTTTCGCCCTCTCATCTTAAACCTATGCCCCCTAGTTTTGCAATCCCCTACCCTGGGGAAAAGACCCTGGCTATTCACCTTATCCATGCCTCTCGTTATTTTGTAGACCTCTGTAAATTATGAGGTCACCCCTCCAATGATAGATTAGATTGAATTTGTGTGCCAATTATGTGTCAATACTTGATTTAAAATAATCCCTTTATTTGCCAACAGTGTGAAATAGTGGTTCAAAACTAGAACAGAGAAAATGTACGGAATGTGAATAACAGCAGTTTGGTTGAAATGAAAGTTTCCATTATAGCCACATTATTGAATACTTACCTATACAGTCTAAATATACTATTAGACATTTTACTCCTTGATAAAAATTTGATTTATTTACAATAATGTTTTTTCTTCTTGCATTGGATGGGGGCATCACTTGACAGGCCATTTGTTTCCCATCCCTAATCACAATCAAACCCATTGGATCTCTTGGCTATTTTAGAGGGCAGTTAAGAGTCAACCATGTGTCTGTGTGTCTGGACTAAAATGTAGGTCAGACCAGATTAGGATGGCGGATTTCCTTCCATATAGAACATTAGTGAACATGATAGATTTTTCTGACAATTGACAATAGCACCACGTTTGCCATTTAAAACTTTAATTGGAGTCAAATTTCACCATCTGCAATGGTGGGATTTGAACCCATGAGCCTGGAGCTTTGCATTACTAGTCTCATGACATTGTCGCCACACCACTGCCTCCATAATTGTGCAAACTGCAAGACAGAAATGAAGCAAAAACAGAAATTTCCGGAAAATATCAGCAAGTCTAGTAACTTCTGTGAAGAGAAATCAAAGATAGAAATGAATTTGGTTTGCTTAACACATTTCATCTCTATCAGTTACTTTCACTGTCAATCATCACATTTCTTGTTCTTTAGCTTCTATTTCATTTTTTTTCAAAATCAGGTTTTTCTTTTATTGCTATAAAGACTGTGGGTTAATGCATATGAGTAAATTCACCAGAGTGACCTCAGTATTTCAATATTTCAGCTTTACACACATTTAGTGCTAGTAATACAAGATGATGTACATCCCAACAATACAGCATGACACTGCTGGATTATATACATCATGCTTCAGTTAAAGGAAGCAAGGTGTCACCACCTTTATCTCCTATGCCTCATCATAGTCCTCAACCTTCCTCCTGCAACAATAACTTCTGCCTGTGATGGAGCAGCAAGGGTGTGAGAGAGAGAACCCATTAATGGAGATGCTGGAGCAGCAGCTTTGGAAAAGTAATCTGTGAATGGAGGAATAGCTCCTCCTAATTTCTGTTTCCTCCACCTGCTTGCTGCTCCTCCAATCAAACTATGTTATTTCTCTCCCTAGACCTTGAGTTGTTTACTCTTGGACCAGAAGAGCTATAACATATGGAATTATTGTATGGAGGCAGCTTCTCTTGAATCTGTTGCTCTTGTCATTACATTTCTGCAGGCGACTGGTGGTACGTTGGGAGTGAATTCATCCATCAGATGGGGGTATTTTGAACCCAGATATGGCATGAGCTATGTCCGGAATAAAACTATTCTGTGCTAAGGAAACAGTCCTTTACTTAAACATTAAAAGGATATTCTTACTGAAAACTATGGTGAATTCTTTTCCACCTAGATTTATCGTGGTGATCTATCAAGCTGAGTTTACTCACAATCAATTTGTTAGAAACCATGCATCCTTGAGTTGTGAACTTACATAAAGATGTGGGGAGCTGGGTTATCTTGATTCTAATTCACTTTAGAATCTATGCTGTGAGGAGAGGGAGTTTGTTTCATCTGCTCTCTCTATGTTGGATTCCAGCAGAGTGGGTGTTCTAAATTTACTTCATCATGCATCCATCAGTGATTCTGCTTCCAAAACTGTTAGACCCATTTTACACACGGTTGAATGTTTCTTTTCATTTGAGGCAATTTCATATATTATCAAAGTTACACTGAGGCAGTCTTAACTTGATTCCTCACACCCACAATTTGGCAAATCAATAATGAATCAACGGAGGGAAAGACCAGTCAGTGCATCAAGTTCACTTAAACCATGAGAAAATGTGTAATTACTATATAATGAAAGCCAGTTTTCACTTCTATTATTCAGCATAAACAGGTCAAAGTGGCTTCAATATATAATTTGTAACATTACAATCATTGCCAAAGAGACAAGCAACAAATTATAAAAGTGCTTTCTTTTATTTATTCTTTTGATGTGGCTTAGCCAACAGCATCCACATGCAGAGATAGTAGGAACTGCAGATGCTGGAGAATCTGAGATAACAAGGTGTAGAGCTGGATGAACACAGCAGGCCAAGCAGCATCATAGGAGCAGGAAGGCTGACGTTTCGGGCCTAGACCCTTCTTCAGAAATGGTGGAGGGGAAGGGGGTTCTGAAATAAATAGGGAGAGAGGGGGAGGCGGATAGAAGATGGATAGAGGAGAAGATAGGTGGAGAGGCAACAGACAGGTCAAAGAGGCAGGGATGGAGCCAGTAAAGGCGCAAGGCCAAAGAGATTACAAGAGAGTTGCAGTGGGAGAGAGATCCCCTGAGGTTTGTCCGGAGGGAGGAGGGTAACTTCTTCAGGCTACAAAATTTCCCCTCCCCCACCGCATCCCAAAACCAGCTCAGCTCGTCCCCGCCTCCCTAACCTGTCCTTCCTCCCACCTATCCTCTCCTCCCACCTCAAGCCCAACCCCCATCTCCTACCTACTAACCTCATCCCGCCCCCTTGACCTGTCGGACCTCCCTGGACTGACCTATCTCCTCCCTACCTCCCCACCTACACTCACCTTTACTGGCTCCATCCCCACCTGTCTGTTTCCTCTCCACCTATCTTCTCCTCTATCCATCTTCTATCCGCCTCCCCCTCTCTCCCTATTTATTTCAGAACCCTCTTCCCCTCCCCATTTCTGATGAAGGGTCTAGGCCCGAAACGTCAGCCTTCCTGCTCCTATGATGCTACTTGGCCTGCTGTGTTCATCCAGCTCTACACCTTGTTATCTCAGCATCCACATGCAGTCCAGGCCAGGTAAGGATGACAGATTTCCTTTCCTAAAGGAAATTAGAGGACCAGATGGGTTTTTTACAAAATTCAACAGTAGTTATGTGGTTGCCATTCGACTTCACTTCTACTCCCGTTATTTTACTTGAATTCAAATTTCATCATCTGCCATTTTGGCATATAAACCTTGTCCTTAAAACATTAGACTGGTGTTCTGGATTACAGGTTCAGTGACATTATCACGATGCCATTCCCTCCCTGCTTAATGCAACACCCAAAGCAGCTGCCTGTTTTAGACTGTAGGCCCTTTATAGCGTGCATTTGGAATCCAAGAGATGCAAATTCAATTTTTAGGCTGGAATGGATCAGAGCACAAAACCATGCAGATGCCGATTTGTTCAACACACAATGAAACTAATGAACTGCAGCCTAGGTAAGTTTTTCCATGGGATTCAGAGGAGCCTAAATGCCAAATCACTATCCCTCCACCTCCAATTCTCCCTGTCACTAGCACCACTTGTTGATCTCCTACTTTAGGTCACACTAAATTTCTTCCCCTTAGTTTACCCCCAAATTATCAAACAGCGTTGTTAGTACCTCTCAGATTCTCCGGGTCTGCCCTCCAAACACAACCAGCAGATATCTACCCAACTTCCTTTCAAATGTACCCATTCATCCTGAAGGTACTGTTTCCTGTGGGAGTTAGAATCATAGAGATAAACAGCGCAGAAACAGACCCTTCAGTCCAGCTCGTCCATGCTGACCAGATATCCTAAATAAATCTAGTCCCGTTTGAAAGCATTTGGCCCATGTCCCGCTAAACCCTGCTATTCAAATATCCATCTAGATTCCTTTTAAATGTTGTAATTGTACCATCCTCCACCACTTCTTCTGGCAACCCACTTTTTGTGTGAAGAAGTTGCCCCCTTCAGTCCCCTTTAAACCTTTCCCCTCTCAGTTTAAACCTATGCCCTCTAGTTTTGGACTCCCCCACCCCAGGGAAAGGACCTTGTCTATTTACCCTATCCATGCCCCTCATGATTTTATAAACCTCTATAAGGTCAACCCTCAGCCTCCGACACACCAGGGAAAATAATCCCAGCCTATTCAGCCTCTCCCTAAAGCTCAAACCCTCCAACCCTGGCACCATCCTTGTAAATCTTTTCTGAACCCTTTCAAATTTCACACCATCTTTCCCATAGCAGAGAGACCAGAATTAAATGCAATATTCCAACAGTGGCCTAATCAATATCCTGTACAGCTACAATATGACCTCCCAACACCTATACTCAATGCACTCACCAATAAAGGCAAGCATACCAAATGCCTTCTTCACTAACCTATCTACCTGCGACTCCACTTTCAAGGAACTAAGGACTTGCGCTCCAAGGTCTCTTTGTTCAGCAACATTCCCCAAGACCTTAACATTAAGTGTATAAGTCCTGTTGCCTTTCCCAAATGCAGCACCTCATATTTATCTAAATTAAACTCCATCTGCCACTCCTTAGCCCATTGGCCCATCTGATTAAGATCCTGTTGTACTCTGAGGTAATCTTCTTCTCTATCCACTACACCTCCAATTTTAGTGTCATTTGCAAACTTACTAACCATACCTCCTATGTTCACATCCAAATCATTTACATAAATGACAAAATGCAGTGGACCCAGCACAATCCTTGTGGCACACCGCTGGTCACAGTCCTCCAGTCTGAAAAACAACCTTCACCACCACCATCTATCTTCTACCTTCGAATCAGTTTTGTATTCAAATAGCTAGTTCTCACTGTAATCCATGTGATCTAACCTTGCTAACCAGTCTACCATGAGGAACCTTGACGAACGCCTTACTGAAGTCCATATAGATCATGTCCACTGCTTTGCCCTAGTCAATCCTCTTTGTTGCATCTTCAAAAAACTCAATCAAGTTAGTGAGACACGATTTCCCATGCACAAAGCCATTGTTGACTCTCCCTAATCAGTC
>NC_063341.1:56361566-56385315 GCF_021869965.1 Rhincodon typus | reverse complement strand
CCTGCTCCTCTGATGCTGCTTGGCCTGCTATGTTCATTCAGCTCTACACCTTGTTATCTCAGATTCTCCAGCATCGGCAGTTCCTACTATCTCTAATCAGCTCTTGCCCTTCCACATACATGTAAATCCTATCCCTCATGATTCCCTCCAACAACCTGCCCACCTGTCACTGGTCTATAGTTCCCTGGCTTTTCCTTACCAAATTAAATAGTAGCATCACGTTAGCCAACCTCCAGTCTTCCGGCCCTTCACCTGTGGCTATCGATGATACAAATATCTCAGCAAGGGGCCTAGCAATCACTTCTCTAGCTTCCCACAGAGTTCTAGGGCACAGATCCCAGAGATTTATTCATCTTTATGTGTTTCAAGATGTTCAGCACCTCCTCCTCTGTAATATGGACATTTTTCAAGCTGTTGCTATTTATTTCCCTACATTGTCTATCTACCATAACCTTTTCCACAGTAGACACTGATGCAAAATACTCGTTTATTACCTCCCCCATCTCCTGCGGTTCCAAACATAGGCAGCCTTGTTGATCTTTAAGGGGCTCTATTCTTTCCCTAGTTACCCTTTTATCCTTAATGTATTTGTAGAATCCCTTTGGATACTTCTCAACCCTATTATCCAAAGCTATCTCATGTCCCCTTTATGCCCCAATTTCCCTTTTAAGTATACTCCTCCTGCCTGTATACTCTTCCAAGGATTTACTCGACATCTGCTGTCTATATCAGACATAGGCTTTCTTCTCATTCTTAACCAAAACCAATTTCTCTAGTCATCCAGCATTCCCTACACCTACCAGCCTCACCCTTCACCCTAACAGGAACATACTGTCTCTGGACTCTTTTATTTCATTTTTGAAGGCTTCCCATTTTCCAGCCATCCCTTTACCTGTGAACATCTGCCCCCAACCAGCTTTTGAAAGTTCTTGCCTAATGCCATGAAAATTGGCCTTCTTCTAATTTAGAACTTTAACTTTTAGATCAGGTCTATCCTTCTTCATCACTATTTTAAAACTAATAGAATTATGGTCACTGGCCCCAAAGTGCTCCCCCACTGATACCTCAATCACCTGCACTGCCTTATTTCCCAAGAGTAGGTCAACATAGAAACATAGAAGATAGCAGCAGGAGGAGCCATTTGGACCTTCAAGCCTGTTTTGCCATTCTTCACGGTCATGGCTGATCATCCAACTCAATATTCTAATCCTGCTTTCTCCCCATAACCTTTGATCCCATTTGCCCCAAGTGCCATATCTAGTTGCCTCATGAATACATTCAATGATTTGGCATCAATTTCCTGTGGTATTGAATTCCATAGGCTCACCACTCTTCAGATGAAGAAATGTCTCCTCATCTCCATCCTAAATTGTCTACCCTGAATCCTCAGACTGTGACCCCTGGTTCTGGACACACCCACCATTGAGAACATCCTCCCTGCATCTACCCTGTCCAGTCCTGTTAGAACTTTATAAGTCTCTATGAGATCCCCCCATTCATCTGAACTCCAGCGAAAACAACCCGAACCTAGTCAATCTCTCCTCATATGTCAGACCCACCGTCCCCGGAATCAGCCTGGTAGACCTTTGCAGCACTCCCTCGAGAGGAAGAGCATTCTTCCTCATGAAAGGAGACTTAAAACGCACACAAGTTTTGTACCTTCTTTAGTAGGTACATCCACATACTGAATCGGAAAATGTTCTTGTGCACACTTAACAAATTCCTCTCCATTCAAGCCCTTAACACTATGGCAGTCCCAGTCTATGTTTGGAAAGTTTAAATCCCCTATCATAACCACCCTAATATTCTTACAGGTAACTAAGATCTCCTTACAAATTTGTTTCTCAATTTCCCGCTAACTATTGGAGGTATATAATACAATTCCAATAAGGTAACCATCACTTTCTTATTTCTCAGTTCCACCCAAATAACTTCCCAGGACGTGCTGCCTGGAATATCCTCCCTAAATACCACCATAATGTCATCCCTAATCAAAAATGCCACTTCCCCTCCTCTCTTACACCCTCCCCCTTTCTATACTTCCTATAGCATCTATACCATTTCTATTTAACCCACAATCTCTGGGAAGAAATTTTTTTTCCAATCTCTCGATTTATTGCAGCCTGTCAATGTTAGCTTGTTGCTCGGAAAATTGTTGTCTAGTCTTGTGCGTCTTCTCTAGCTTAAAAAGAATTTATGCTTCAACATTGTCGAATTCCTTATTTTTTTCCTACTTTTCATTTTAAAACACCATAGAGTTTTCATCTATTCTTCTCTTTTCCAGTGCAAGGATGTTTGGTCACTTTTTACGTAATTAGATTCTGTACAGTTTGGAAACATTCTGATTAATCTTGATTCACAATTTATCCTAACACAAAATAAAAACAAAGAACCCAGAAACTCACCAGGTCTTGCATAAGGTTGTGAGGAACGGTCGCTCGACCTGAACCATTACCTCTGATTTCTTTCCACAGATGCTGCCAGACCTGAGCTTTTCCAGCAATTTCTGTTTTTGTTCTTGCGTAACACAGTTCCTAGTACTGTGCTAACTGTTCACAAACATACCTGTGTTTTTGAGATATTCAGTTATGACATCCTATAACACAGCCTGAAGTATCATTTAATTTTTTTCTTTAGTTATGTTTTCCAATCATTTACACAAAGCCACTTAGGGAGATTGTCAATCCTGTCTAAAGGATGCCATACTAATGAAGCAAGGGTTATATTTTGAGAGTGGGGCAAAACACTTTGATAAAAGTGTTGTAAAAAATGACTTGTCCATCATCTACTATCATCAATTGAGTGTGAAGGAATAATTTTAACATTGCGGTAATAATGCAAGTTGGAGTCTATAGCAAACTGTTTTTTAAATGGATGGCTCATCTATCATGTTAAAATCATGAGGCAAAATAGGAAACAATAACCATGGGTATACAAATAATTGAGGAAACCACAGGTCATAAAATGGTTAATGATAACAGCAGATTTGAACTAACATTCTTATAGGAAAGAAGCAGTCAACGTTTAGGGTATTACCCTTCATCAGGATTGTCCTGACTGTCCTGAAGAAGGGTAATACCTGAAATGTTGACAGCTCCTTTTCTCCAGATGCTGCCTGGATTGCTGTGTTCTTCCAGCCTTCTGTTTGTCTACCTTGGATTCCAGCATCTGCAGTTTAAGTGAGTTCCACCGATTCCTTCTTATACTGATGAGATAGTGATCAATCATCCATGTTGCAGACCAAGCAAGTACGAAATGTAGCCTTTCTGGATTTGCAAAACCAGTGGCAGAGGGTCACAAATCTCCCTGCAGTTGAATGCATATGTCAGGGATGATGGACCACATCACTATGGACTATATTTTAAGCATTTGCAAGTGTTTGGCTTCCACTCATGTCTGCATGTTATTTCTTTGTTCCAATTTCTATAAATGGAAGGGTATTGGCTAATGCTAATTGATGACTGAATTACATTTTACTGACAGTCAAACAGAGTCGGAAGTATCAACACTTGTATACAGCACAAGCACGGAGTTAAAATCTGAGGGTGTGTCATCCTTCCACTGCTTCTGAGTGCCTCAGAGAAACAAACCTGGGCAGTATTTTCGGAACCCTAGAACAAATTAGACATTTTCCTCTTTAGATGTGAAACATTCAGCCTAAAGGCAATGAGAGATAAGACAGATTAAAAAAAAAGGAGGAAAATTAACACAGGAGAAGATTTAGAATACTGTCAGCCAAATTCAACCCAGTAGCTAAGGAAGCAGTGCTTGTCAAACAGACAGTGTGATTATTCCAAAAGTTACAATTTTTATTTGGTGACAGCATCATTTGTAGTAGCATTCTTAGGATCTGAGTTTGTTACTGCACGCAGATCTAACACAATTATATTTTAAATAAAAACAGAAAATGCTGGAAATACTTAGAACTGACAGAACATCTTTGAAGTGTTTAATTGGGCTGGATTTTCATAACCAAGACAGGTAGTTTGAGTACAAAGTGTTCCTTTATGTTCTACCTTTGCTCTGGGGAATAGGGATGTAATACAGACAGGCACGCTGACCCTAGAAGCAGATTGATGGTGGTCATAGGAGCAATTGAGTGCTGAGTTGGGCTGATTATAAGACCTACTCCAGGTCTCTGGCACTTTGTCCAGGTTATTTGGTTATATTTTAGGCAAAGTAGCTCTCAAACCTTACACCCTATCACCATTCACCAACTCCATAATATATCCATGCACCTATGGCAGCTCCTGCCCTTGGCTCTTTATAGACCTCATGTGAACCCACGTCTGCATAACAAGGCATGGTTGAGAGCATAACTCTTAAGATTTTGGGAGGGATTTTGTTTACCCAGGTAAATTATATAACTTTTATACAACGCAACGTTAATCATTGTTACACAGGAATTGATTTGCTACAAACATGCGTCAATTAAACAAACTCAATTGGTAAGTATGTCTATACTGTAATTTTAAATGGAAAAGTCATAGTTCTGTATTATTTTAAAATTCTCCTTTTTATAGATCAGACTGCAATGTTAAACAGACTGGGAGAATTTGCAGAGGATGTGCGAAGCCGCTATGAACGATCATCAGGCCGTTCACATAAAGGCAAAGAACGAGCAAAGCCCTCACGGAGAAATAGACGGAGAGGATCCAGAAGAATGAAAAAGAATAAAAGTGAATGCCATATCAATACCTTGAGGCTCAGAGTTGAAGACCTGGGGCTTGGTTATAAATCAGATGAGATCGTACTTTTCAAATATTGCAGTGGAAACTGTCCACGGTACCGGTCGAATTATGACCTAACACTGTCCAAACTGTTAAATAAAAATGGGATTCTTTCTCATACTGATGAGATAGTGATCAATCATCCATGCTGCAGACCAAGCAAGTACGAAGATGTAGCCTTTCTGGATTTGCAAAACCAGTGGCAGAGGGTCACGAATCTCTCTGCAGTTGAATGCATGTGTCAGGGATGATGGGCCTCGTCACTATGGACAATGCATTCACTTTGAGGAACAATGGCCTAGGCAAGGTAACAAGTCTGTACAACACTTTTTTTCAGAGATAACAAGGTGGTGTTGACATTTGAGCATTAGGAGGGATAGGGGTATGAGGGTGGGTGTGCAGGAGAGAAGGGGTGGATTGCTGGGTCCTGTACTTCAATTTGATTGAGTCAAAGGGTAACTGATTTTTCAGTTGGACCATGAACCAGACTTAGTTCTGATCTGTGCTGCTCCTTTGCTGAAACTTACAAATCAACCAAAAAGAATTTGACATTGATTCTGTTTTCTGGTCTAAAGATTAGCAGTAACTTCAGGCTTTTAATGGCTCAGAAGTATGTAGTATGTCTCCGAGGGTTCCAAAATTTTGGAAATAATCATACTTTAGACTTGGAAAAGTTGGAGCTTTTTGTGTTTAATACAGATTGCCATGCTGTTGGTAACAAAATTTGCTTTAGGCCAATGGCCTGCTACATGTCACATGACTTTCCAATGCAGCCATGAATATGGCTCCCATGCTACACTTACGTACCAAATGTTCCCAGCTAATTGGTTCCTTGCTCTTTACAGACAACACAACAATATAAAACAGCCCTCTTTCTTTAAAATGCAATGCCCCTATTGCTGTAGTATTCCCCTTTTGTAGAATATTTTATAATTCATGTCATCACTCAGGTGGTAAGATGTTGTGTCTCTATCTTGTAGATTTGGCATTCATTGTGCTCAGTGGTGAGTTGGCATGCTGCACAGGCAATGTTGTGAGCATTGCTTCTGGTGTTGAAGGATTATGCTTGCTGTTGCTAATATTATCCCATTGGGTTGTGATTTTTTTCAGTGTTGTTGTTGGCAATATTTTTCATTTTTCCAGCTCAGTGGTAGATTGAATATGAACTGTTTTCTTCTCATTTGCTTACCGTTTTGGTCACAATTATATATGACTGTGGGGACTCAGCTTTGCAATAGCTTTTCCTGGACTCTGGGTTTTAATGATTGGACCCTGTACATGTAGTTTGTCCTTTCAACAGCTCAGGAGGAGATTTGGCATGTTTGTTGAAGTGTTGACCTCCTATTTCTGTGCTTCAGTGAAATGTTGCCTCACTTTCTCCTTGGGAATATATTTTGCTTGGCAAAACAGTCTTCAATTTAATAACTCCGCAGGTGTTAGCCTGGAGGGGTTTGGATCAGAGTGACAATAAGGCACAGTTTGGGTCTCTCATTATTTCATAGGGATTATTTTCACAGTCGAAATATGGCTTTCTGTCAACCCATTTTCTTGAGGGAAGAATAGTGATCAGGTGATGATGTTGAACCCATACTCTTCGGTAAATTTCTTAAATTCTCTGGATGTGAGCTGGGTTCGAGTGTTGTTTATTAATATTTCTGGAATTCCCTGCTCAGCAGACAGAACTCATACTGCAGAAATGGTTGTTGTGATTCTCAAGTCTTTCACCTTCTGTATAAAAGGTAACTTTGAATAGTAGTGTGTGACTCTAAGGTACCGTTCTTAATTGCATGCGAACAAATCAGCCCCTATGGCATGCCACAGTCTGTGTAGTACTTTACTAGCCACCTTCTGCCATGTGTTCCTTCATTTTTGGCCTATGTTGGAATGTAGATATCATATTTTCAGTGTCTTTGTACATGCCTGTCCAGTGCACAGTTCATCTGGCTTTGGGTTTACACTTCTCCATTCCCATGTGGTCTTCATGTGTCTCCTGGAGAAGTCCTTCCTGCATTGTTTTGAGTATGATTATTCTGGATCCAGTTAGTAGAGATCTATCTTACGGTACGATGTCTTCTTTGACTGGGCAGTAATGACACTTTGCTGGCTGTGCTTGCTGCATCTTGTCAGACCATCTCAGGACCACTTCCTGAGAGAGCATCTGTAGCTGGACCCATCTCTGATTTGACTCAGTTTAAGTCATGCTACATTCACTAGATGATGAATCTTTCTAACTAGATTTTCTATCTCCTGCTCCCCCTATGGCAACAACTGAGATAGGGTTTCTGGAAGCAGTATATCTCTCCCTGGCTTGAATTTCAGAGTGAATTTGTAACAAGCCTCATGAGTTACCTCTGAATTCTTGTTAGTGTGATACACAAATGTATCATGTGGATCTGCTCCAGCAGGCAGTGATCACTCTCCACCATGAAGTTTCTCCTGTAGAGAAATGTACAGAACTTCTGACATCCAAACATAACAGCCAAAAGCTCTCTTCGTTGGCAGACTGGATTCAGCTGAGGTTGGGGCTTTGGACATGAATATCGTGGACTTTCCCTCTTGTACCAGGGCTGTTCCCAGTCCTTTTATAAAAGCATCCAGTTGCAGAGTGACAGTTTTCTTTCTGTTGTTATTTGACAGACTTTGTCTCCTGGCAGATTAGCATTTTGAGTTTGTTGAAACTCCTGTCATGTGATTCTGACCATTGATAGTCTACATCACCTTTCATTAGCTCCTGCAGGTTTGCTGTCTGTTCTAGCATTCGTGGTGTGAAGGAGCAAGCCAATAAAACTTCATAACTCTCTTTTATCCCTTGGCGCTTCCATCCCAGAAGTAGCCATGATACTTTCAGGTCTTGACTTGGTTCTGTCAGGTGGGTAGAAGTGGCATTCTGTCACTTTCGCAATGCATTTATCTGCATTTAACTCAGTCCCAACTTTCCTGATGTAGATGGCTTTCATGATCTTTCTCAACTACATCATACATCTGGATATTAACTGCTCTGCTGACTGCACCTTTGCATTCCTTATAGGTTTTGTTTACTTTTTCCTGGAACTCATTCTAGCTTACTTTAAGGCTAAAGGTATCTGAGGAATTTATACCATTCATGGGGTTTATTGAATGTTGTCAATGGCAAAAATTCCATTTTTAGCTTCAGGTTCTAAAACCTCCTGAAAGCTTTTGCCTTGGCTAATGCTGATGGGATCTCTTTCAGTGTTAGAATGGTGTGGTCATCCCACTTGTACTGAAGAAGAGTCACAGTGGACTTGAAACATTAATTCTGTTTCTCTCTCCTCCATTATCGCCAGACCTGCTGAGTTTCTCCAGCATTTTCTGTGTGTTTCAGATTTCCAGCAACCACAGAATGGGTCAGGGTGGGTTAGGGTTCGGGTTAGGTGCAGTATTTTGCTTTTATTTTAGTGATCCCTCTTTATGGATTGGTTAAGGTCATTGGGATATAGGCAAATTCTTAGCTGTCCATTTTGCTTCTCTTTCATCCATTCAGTCTGCTCCGAGACTCTCCCATCACTTTCTTTGCTTCCATTAAATGGAGCTCTCTTTTCAGATTTACTTTTAGTTCCGTGAGTAATTCATGAGCGGCAATGAATTACTGGTTTCATCACTAAGTCACAGGCAATGTGATACTCCAAATCTTCAAAGCACCCTACCTTTTATCAAAACACACTGGATACATTTGTACCAGAACTTCTTTGCATCTGATCAGAGATGCTTTATCTTAGGTGTACTATCTTCAACCGTCGATGCTTTCTCCTTAAACTGTGGTTCACTGAGGTAATCTGCAGCCCTTCATAACTGTGCAACTCCAGGATAGCAAAACCATCTGTTTCAGTGTCATGAAACAAATAGCTAACATTTTGTACGTGCCTTTGATTCAGGTTGTTCTTAGCTGCTGAATCACATTCCCTCATATGCTGTTGACATGATGTTGTTCACTTTCAGAATGCCTTTTTTGGATAAATGTTTTCTTGCAAATTTTCAGGAATTATCTCATATAGTCTGTGAAGGATGATGCTATTCAACTCAGGTTTATGATCAACTCAGGTTTATGATTGTCACCTTATTTCTCATCCTCTCCTGATCTGAATTATAGTACGAATTCTGTTTTTCTGACAAATGTCATATTCAGATATTTTATGCCGTTGTATAATTTCTATGTCTGACATGTTCTCAAACTCACTGGTATCGTCCAGAGTTTGAATGTTTTTTCTCCCTACACAATTTCCCTGTTGCTCTGGTTTGGGTGACTCATTTATCACCTCCTTCATTTGCTCTGCAGATCTTTTCCCAGTGATTGACCTTTCCAACAGCTCTGCAGTTTGATCCATATGTGGAACTTTTCCTTCTATCTGTGAATTCATGTGATCGCCCTCAGATACTGCACATGTGTTTTTTAATACAATCTTCTCTTGCTGTTTAACTACACTGATGATGCTATCTTTCTCTAGGCTTAACTGAAGATTAGCTTCTTTCTGATTAACAGTTTCTGTACTTCAGGATGTGCAGCATACAAATTAACTGATCCATCAGCCTTTCGTGTGTATTTTTGGGCTTACATTTTCTGGCTGAATTTTTGAATCTTGTTGCAAAGTTGTCAATAGGCTCACCTATCTCTAGTCTGGGGCCTTGAAATTCATACTGGGAGATCTAATGATCTGAATTTGTTTAGAGATGGGTGCTGAATCATGTTGTCCTGTTTAGTAAGCTCCCCAGCTATTTAACACTGTGCCAATCTGCACTTTTGTTTAATATGAAAAGAGAAAATGCTGGAGAAGCTCAGCAGATCTGGCAGCATTTGTGGAGAGAGACGATTAATGTTTCGAGTCCGATATGACTTTTCTTCGGAACCGCAAAATAGTCATGTAAGACTTGAAATGTTAACTCTCTTTCTCTCTCCACAGATGCTGCTAGACCTGTTGAGTTTCTCTAGCATCTTCTCTTTTTATTTATTTCAGATCTCCAATGTCCGCAGTATTTAACTTTTATTTAGTTTTCCCAAATGCCTTCATGACATCATCAGAATTCCAGTTCATTACAGGCAGTGGCTGGGAATTCATTGCTGTATAGTCGACATTCCAATTTTTCATTTTCATGTGGTACACTCAGTTTTTCTTTCTCTCCTTGGCACAATGTTCCTGGTTCACACTAAATTAACTTAAAATGTTTTATGTTTACTTACAGGCATTTACTCCCAAGATTTTATGTCTTCTGGTTCCTATATGTTAGAAAAATCACTTAAGACTTGAAAAGTTAAAACCCTTTGTTTTTAATGCTGTCTAATAAGATGACTGTTTTAGGCCAGTGTCTTTTTACATTATCACATGACTGTCTAATGTAGCTGTGTTTGTGGCCTCCGGCACCCTTGCTCACCATAATTGGTTCGCAGCTAATCAGTTCCTAGCTCTTTACAGACAATACAGTAAAATATAACAGTACATGTCATTCCTCAGGTGAAAATACTGCCAAGATTTCTCCGTGTTAAGATGACAGGAATGCACTGGATTTGTTCTGTTCAGAGGAATACACCAAGTTTTATATTGTGCGGAGTATGGTATGACCACTAAAAAGTTCTGCATAATGTTTTTCTTGGAAGAATGCCATGAAGCTCTTCAGAAATAAACATATCAATGTACAGTTTTTGAATGGAATATGCAAAAGTCACAGTAAAGATACATGGAGCTTTTAAAATGTTCTTCAAAAGAAATGACATGGAATTATCCTCCGAGAAAGAATTTTTTTTTCAACAAATATCTTGTAGTCAAAAGCATTTGCTTCTTCAACAAGGATTCACAACGTAATCCCAGAAATGGAAGAGCCATTAAATTTTATCTGGAAAAAGCAAATTTGCTTCAGCTATATCAATGTGCGACATTTATTTTAATGGAATGCAATGAATATCGAAAGTGGAGAAAGCATGATTACCTCTATGAAACTATGCTGAACTCTCAAAAGGAAGATTCTTCAGGGCTGTCAAAGTTCTTAACTGAGAAAAATCACGTGAAATTGCAAAGTAAAACATCAGCAATTCACAGCAAGAAATGTATGGCATTATCTCAGAGAAACTGAGAATGTTCCAGAACAATGGTTTCCTCTTTCCCAACCTCCCAAGCTTTGTCTTGTTTGGATCTCAACCTTGTATACTCATTCATAGCCATTAATATTTCTTTTTAACCAGAGTGGATATATACGCATGTGTGTATAAGTATTTATACAACATAGAACTGAAGCTCCCTGGTTATTGTTTATTTAGTCTTCACTCCTATCCCACTTTTTAAGAGATTGGAGACCCTATTAATTCTCTAAAAGTATTCAAAGACCTCACTGTGCATATTGGAAACTCTTCAAAGAATAGAGTTTGGAGCCATTTCCATACGGTGATCTGAACTCTGTAACACTGCATCTTATGCATATGGAGAGACACCTTAATGCCGTTCATTCATTGATTTACTATTATCTTTTTCCAACATTATCTTATGTGTATGGTTTTCTTTCATTGAAACGATGATGCAGTTCATCAAAGGTAGAAATGGCAAACATATTGAAACATATTACAAGGTATGTGGTGCACATACTAAATAACTGAAACCAAATATTGGTTTTAGTCAGGATCATTTCTCTTCAAGTTATATCGTGTGCACATATGGAAACTTCAATCATTTTTAATTGGAACAGGGCAAAGTTCAGTTATAGACTGCCTTTTCATGAAATTATGATACCTGGTAAAATATTTAAGAGAGTATGTTCTAAACTATTATTACACTGACTAGTGTTCTGATACTACATAGTGGATTGTTGAAGGAGCTAAATCTG
This sequence comes from Rhincodon typus, assembly GCF_021869965.1. Lineage (NCBI taxonomy): Eukaryota > Metazoa > Chordata > Chondrichthyes > Orectolobiformes > Rhincodontidae > Rhincodon > Rhincodon typus. Next base: position 56,373,760 of record NC_063341.1, on the reverse strand, counting down.
CCATCTGTCCCCTTTTATGAAGTATTGCAGAAATAATGTATGTGTGAATTTTCAAATAATAATCAGTTTGTTAGATCCCTTACAAAACAATTTATCAAATTTGCTTTCAAATAAGAATGGAGAAAGCTAGCTTAAATGAGAAATGAAAACATTCATATACCTAAGCAATTTTATTAACAGCTAATACTTATATCTGTTAAAGAAGACTATTAAGGGTTTCAAGCGTACATTTAGTTTGCATGCCAGCTTCTAAACATAATATTAATCTTGCTTTGTTCACAATATGAGCCACAGTGATTTGTATCCATGCAGGAACAGAGTCAGTATGTTTATGGACAACCAGAATGCTGTGAAACTTTAATAAGCAAAAGCTTATTAATGTCCTGATATACCTTACACCAATAGTGCTCATCCTGAATTCTTTTACGTTTTGCCTCTCAACTATCTTTGTCACAATAATATCTTCTGGTCTTCTCCAAAGTCACAACCAATGGCCTGTTTTGAGCTCCCACAGATCTGCTAAAGACAATAATTCAAGGCATTTTAACTTCAGTCTTCTTTTGTTTGATTCTTTGGGTGTGTTTTAAATTCAGTATATTTAAGTGGAATGGGTAGTTAATGGAGCACACGGGTGTTTTGCATTGAGCTTAAACTAAATCTTAGAAGTTTTCCAATTATACCTCCTAACTTTATTTATTGGCTCCCTATCTTGTTTACTGTTCTTTTGCCTTTAGATTACACGTCTCCCTTGACCTATGCTGTAATCAGACTCGCACCTTAATTCTATTTAAAGTTACATATCTTGCAAAATAACAGCAGGTTACAAAGCGACCATTGAAACCTTCAGTTGATCTAATTGTTGTAACATCACCTATAAACCATGGCAGTACGCTTTCACATAATACCCTGCTGTTGTAGATGATCAATCATCTCTGGGTCGTTTTTTTTCATTACGGATGGTGGTTTAGTTGACTCTTCTCCTTTTATTTACTGGCTTTAGTAGTTATAATGAAATTACTCAGTCTGAGTCTAGTTCTTAATAGATATTACACAAATCACCCAACTACTTTAATTGCTTGTTCTCAGAAAGATCTTACTGGATAATGTGGGAAATTAATCTTTCCCCCAAGGGTTGCGTTGAAGTAAGGACAAATAACTGGCAGAAACCTATTAGGAGTTCTAAAGAACTTCAAACCTATATTAACTGTGCTTACAATAAATCTGGGATCAAACATAAAAAAAATTTGTTAAGTTGTCCTTTTACATTCCATTGAATAGACTTAATATTCATCAAAGAAAGCATTGTCACATCAGTTGCCACCTAAGAATTTCATACCTGCTGAGACTATATGAAAGTTAAATAACAATTTCTTCTTCTTATTACTTGTAAGTCTTCAGTGCCTTTTTTTCCCAACAGGCCTCACGATTGCGTCAATGGAAAAATTCCTCTCATTCTTATTTTGTTCTGTTAATTGCAACTTGTGAAAATTTGATATAGTACCTTAGTTGGATTCATATTCACTCTTTGGAACCAAATAGTTAGCATGGCAATGTGCAATCCAGATCTAAAAATAAACATAATAATTTCATGCCCAGTACTAAAATTGGCAGTGACCAGTTATAGAATTAATCCTTTTCAAGAGCATTATTGCATATCGTCTCTGATATGGGGATATGACACTGAGAAGATCTCCATTCCACTTGTAATAATTCATATATTCATTTGAAAAGAGCTGGTTTGTGACATGGAGCTTAGGGCCTGTGCAACTGAAAGCAGAACCACCTATAATGGTATGATTAAATTCAATACTATAGAACTCTTAATAAGTTGAATGTAGTCAATGGACCATATAAATAGCCTGCCATTTAACAATATTGATTTTCAAATTTTTTTCTTTGCCACATAAGTATCATCTATGGTGTATCTAATCAAAGAGAAATAGTCTGTAGATGATAGTTTTATTAAGTTTGAGAATGGGAAAAGTAATGCTTGCATTTATATCATATCTTATGTCTCTCAGAAACACATGAATATGTCACATGTATTGAGTTATTTGCAGAGATCAGTCCAGGCATATGAAACAGCAACTCTGAATACAGCAAAATTCCTTGAACATCAAGCAGGAAAACAATACAATACACTCACAAAGAAAATATAAAGATCCTGGAGCTATTCCAGTGGTATTTCCCTTCCTGAAAGCAAATAGGTCTGTATGGTCAACTAGAATAATTGAATGAGGATGAAAAGAACAAAAGCAAGCAACACATTTTTCAACCACCACTATGCCAGTATTTGTTTATTTAATGAGAGCACTTATAAGTCATAAAATGAATCACATCATAGAATCCCTACAGTCTTCTCCCTCAAAAAAATGCTTTGCAAAATGCATATCCCTAAGATACAAATGTCATGTTTTGTATGTGAACACCTCAATGCTGCTCTGTGACTGAGTATTAAGTACTATATTAACAGAATAACAGTTGAGAATGTATATGTTGCAAAGCAGGCTACACAGAGAAACTTTGACAACAAAGTCCCTTCAGTAATTCTTGGCCTAGAGCATTTCTGCTTTTTAAATAATTCAATGCAGCTATGATAGAGACAGTGGAATTTCTATTCACTTTAACATTAAATTATATGGCAGCCTGATTGGATCAAAGGAAAAATACAGAGGTCCAAAGACTGGCATTTAATTCAGTAGTCTGACCACGAAATAAGGCAGCTTGATCAATGTTTTCAGTTTAAGTTGAATATGATACTGATGGGGAAATCTCTGATCTCAAAATAAGTGCTGAATTCCAATTCAGTGGCTTTTATAGAACTGAAGCAGGTAAAATTCCTTCTGATTTGCAACATGTTGTTGATAACACAACCACGAAATCGGGGTGGTGGAATGGCTGCCTGTTGCATACTCTGACCAAATTTTCTTGTTGGAAGTGAAATCAGGCAGAGCATCTGGTCAATTCATTATTTATGTCTTGCATTGATGCTAAAATGGAATTTCACCCCTTATGATTTTAATAACAAATCTGTTTCGTGCATGAGTGTTATTTGTATCACTGGTTCTTGTTGTGATATTTGCTAAAGGGATGTCTTATTTACTGATGTTTTTGAAAATATGACTGCATTTTTTTTGTTTAATGATTTCTCCCCTCTCCATCATTGTGGCTAGACAGCCATTTCAGTTCCTCCATCTGTTTGAGAGAGGGTGTACAAAGGGAGTTTGGGTGTCTGTCTCACTCTTGCTCATGGTCACTCACTGTTCCATTTAGAAACACCTTACCTCTGTTTGACAGCTTTCACCGTCCAGAGGAAAACAAAATATTTTAAAAAACCGTAACACTTGGAAATGAATTGTAGTTTTCCGGTTTTAATGGTTTTTGCTTTTTGGTGGGTGGCAAAATTGGGACTTTGACCGTATTTCATGGTTGGGTGATGGGAATGAGAACCTTATCCAACCACACCATAACCGTCAAACAGGCACTAAAATCCATTGAATGCCACCTAGCTACTCACTATCAATAAGTGAAATATAGAGCCATTGATGGAGCAGGGTCACATGCCAGTTAAAAACTGATAACAGACTTATGTCTGCACATTAGTGCATTTAAAGGGTCTGTTGGGTGAAGTAGTCTTTTGGCACATTTCTATACCATTGCAGTTTCATGTACAGCACACAATTTTATATTTGGTCATTTTGCTCATAAACAAAGCTTTTCACTGTACTTCGGTACACGTGACAATAAATCAATCAAACAAAACGTGCGCAGGTGAAACAGGTTAAATGTAGCATCCAACACTGAAACTCTAAAATTATCACTATATTGCAAAGACTTTAAAATAGTTATCAGCTAGCACTCAACAAAAGAGGATTTTTTGTTTTTTTAAAAAAATTCCATTGAAGTGAATGGTTTATGAGAAACATTAAGGTGAAAGGCCATCAACCAATTCGCTCACATGAACACATGGTTCAAACAGATGTTTTGAGTGCAAGCCAGCCATGTTGGATGCTATGCATCTCTATGCATTAAAGAAACTTATTAGGCAAAGTATTTATTATAGTTAAGTTATTTATTTATTTTTATCAATCTCATCCTTTACAGATATAAGATCCTATTTATTTGAAGTGAAATATGGGGCCATGTCTCTGACAGCATTTTTTTATATTGTAATTTAATCTCAACCATGCAGAATGTCAACACAAAACCTCTGTAAAACAAAAGTTTTTCCAATGCAGTATTTTAAGATATTTGAAATAAATTTTTGTGATACTATGCAAAGTTTGTTTGTTCTCATTATTCCTGAATAAACAGTTCAGATTATATTCATCATATTTACAGAAAAGCCTCCAGAGAGACTTAAAGGAGTCCATGGTTTTGAACAATCAGAAACCCTAGATTCGATCAATTCAAACTGATCATGTATAAGCCCTCTGTGCTGTCTGCTGTAAAGGTTGAAGAGAAATAACTTTGGAAATCTTATCTCAATGGCTACATGCCTGATAATTTGGAATATTTTTATAACATCAATGAGGTCAAGAATGTTTCTGTAGGAAGTAGAGGGATTGTACTTATTTCCATGAAGTTAGATTTAAGGTGCATTGTGAGGCAATGCTTAGGCACGTTTTCCCAGTATTTAGATCTTTAGAACAGTACAAGTGTCAATTGCTGACATGAGCTTAGACAATGAACATATAGGCACCTTTATTACATGTGAGTGAGTTCCAATCACATTTAAGACTGTTGTGACTCATGTTGCTGTTGATTCATAGGCAAAAAATATACTATATGTGAATTTTCACACAGCGAGATGCCATAGACAGTAAATGCTGTGAATGATCAGTTAATTCCTTTTTGATTACTTTGATTGAAACACAAATATTGCCAGGATACCACAATGTTTTTCTTCAAGTAATTATCACATAATCTTTTATGTTCATTTGAACAGGCAACACCTTGGTTTATGATCTCATATGAAAGGAATTTTGCCTTCAACAATGTGGCACTTTGCCACTACTGTGGCAACCTTGATAAGATCAACCTTGATAATTTGCTCAGATAGCAGTGTAAGGCTTCAACCTGCAAGCTTCTAATTCACAGGCAAGAATATTATTAATGGAACCAAGCTAACACTTCAGGCAGTAGTAGAACATTTTCTATTGCCAACACAAATACTTCCCAACTTGGTGGGAGGGAGAAAAATATAAATCACTCTAAGTGGCTGTGAGATAAAGTTTATTAAAAAGATAAAAATAACACTTCTTTGTGATTATTCACTTTAGTCATAATTTGGGCTAACTTTCAAGGAATACAGGAATGTACAGAAATGGAAAAGTCTGTCATTATCAGCTGGTAAAAGACACTAATTAGATTCCAGCCGGAGTATAGTGTACAGTTTTGGACATAAGATTTTAGCAGGGATGTGAATGCATTGAACAGTGCAGAGGAGGTTTGTGAGAATGGTTCCAAGGATGAGAAACTTCAATTCTGAATATAGATTGGAGAAGTTGAGACTGTTTTCCTTGGAGTGAAGAAGGCTAAGAAGGTATTTAATTGAAATGTTCAAAATTGTGAGAGGTCTGCACAGAGTAGGTAAGGACAAACTGTTCTAACTCTTAGAAAGATGGCACAGTTGGCACAGACTTAAAGTGATTTTCAAACAAAGTAAATGTGATGTGAGAAGGAACATTTTCAAGCAGTGAGTGGTTTGGGTTTGGAATGCGCTGCCTTGAATTGTGAGGGAGGCAGGTTCAATTGATGCATTCAAGAGGACATTAGATAACGATACTGTGCAGGGCCATGGGGAAAGGGTGGAAGGATGGATTAAGTCATGATGCTTGTTCGGAGAGCTCAGGCAGAGACGATGGGCTGAAAGAGTGCCTTCTGCACTGTAACAATTCTGTGGTCTAAGTTTTCATTAGCTCTTTGAAGCAAAGAAGTCCAAAAATATGCATTCTGTCAGATATGTCAGTGGACAAGTGGCTTAGTACAGATTATCGATATTTAGTGGAGCCATGGGCACTTTCCCTCCCTTTATTAAAAATAATCACCTGTCCAGAGTTTCCATATAAATAAATGTGCTAAAATAATGCTTTCTTCACTCTGTGATTTCCCTTGCGTCACACTACTAATTTATATGTCCTCTCGTATAATTTATGGCTTAGTGTATACATTACTTTTTAACACTGTTCAGGTTTATATGACATTGCTGTGCAGTGTACATTTCAGTACCCCATATGTAACACCATACTAGTGCTTATTGCCACTCCTTGAGATCAGATCAGCCTTTGCCAAAATATATTATGGAGATAGCCTAGATCCTACATACTATTTTAATTTAGAGGCAAGTGCAAGGTGCTGCATTTCAGATATTATTTGATTGGTCAACCACTAAATTTTAATCAAAACACAATTTATTCTTATAATGCAATTAAAATGCCTAAAAACAAAGAATCAATATAACTGCACTCAACTGACATACTTAACAAGATATTTGTATTATTTAACCATTAATCATTAACTGTTCCAATTATAGAAGAACCCCATGAACACCCTTTGACAAAATGCAATGCAGCAAAACAGTTATTATTCTGACATGCTGTCTCTCTCCGGTGCAGCGGAAAGAAACAATCTGCCCCTTCTGAATTCTAAGAGGAAAACTGTCTCTCTAAGTTTTCAATCTAGCAGTAATGAGAATTCAAGTTATCCATTCCAGCAGCTAACTAACAAAAAACCCAACTGAAAGCAAGATCAAAGTCCTCTGGGTCTGTGTCAGCCTGATCCAACCTACTCATGAGGAGCAGGAAAGTCAACTTTTCGGGCCAAAACTCTCTGTCAGGAGAGAGGAGATAGAGAGGAGCCCAGAAATAAATAGTGAGGTGAGGTGGTTGGTAAGTGGGATGGAAGTAGGTCGATGTAGGGAGGGAGTTATTGTGGTGGATCAGTGGGAAGGGTGGAGTGGATAGGTGAGTTAGAAGATGGGCAGGTTCGGGGAGCAGAGATTTTGAAGTTGGTGAAGTTACGGGTGCTCCGCAAACAGATCCCCGAGTCTGCGTTTGGTCTCCCCGATACAGAGGAGACCTCATCGGGAGCAACAGATACAGTAGATGAAGTTACATGAAGTGCAAGTGAATCTCTGCCGGATTTGGGAGAATTGTTTGGGGCCTTGGACAGAGGTGAGAAGGGAGGTGTAGGAGCAGGTGTTGCATCTCCTGCAGTTACAGAGTGTGGTGGAGGGGTTGGTGGGGAGTGTGGAGCTGACGAGGGAGTCGCAGAGTGAATGGTCCCTACGAAAAGCAGACAAGGGTAGGGAGGGAAATATCTTTCTGGTGGTGGGGTCTGATTGTAGGTGGTACAAATGGTGGAGGATGATGCGTTGGATTCGGAGTTTGGTGGGGTGGTATGTGAGGGCTAGGGGGACTGTATCCTTATTGTTGTTGGGGGAAGAGGGTTTGAGGGCAGAAGTGCGATAAATGGGGGAGATGCGGTTGAGGGCATTCTTAATAACAGAGGAGGGGAAACGATGGTCTCTAAAGTAGGAGGATATCTAGGAATTCCTAAAGTAGAACACCTCATCCTGGGAGCAGATGTGGCAGAAGAAGAGGAATTGTGAGTATGGGACAGAATTTTTGCAGGAGAGTGGGTGAGAGGAGATGTACTTGAGGTAATTGTGGGAGTCAGTAGGTTTGAAATGGATGTCAGTGGTAAGTTGGTTACTGGAGATAGAGACGGAGAGGTCCAGGAAGGGGAAGGAGGTGTCAGAAATGGTCCAGGTGAATTTGAGGGCATGGCGAAAGGTGTTGGCGAAGTTGAGGAACTATTCGAGCTCCTCGTGGGAGCATGAGGCAGCACTGATACAGTCATCAATGTAGAGGAGAAAGAGGTGAGGGATGGTGCTGGGGTAGTTGTGGAAGACGGACTGTTCCATGAATCCTTCAAAGAGGCAGGCATAGCTTGGGCCATGCAGGTGCCCATAGCCACTCCTTTGGTTTGTAGGAAGTGGGAGGAATCAAAGGAAAAATTGTTGAAAATGAGGACCAGTTCCACCAAGCGAATGAGTGTGTCAGTGGAGGGGGACGGGGTGGGCCTATGGGAGAGGAAGAAGGGCTTTTAGGTCATCCTAGTGGGGGATGCAGGTGTACAGGCATGGTGAAGATGAGGTATTGGGTGCTGGGGAATTGAAAGTTTTGGAAAACGTGATGGGCATGGGTCATGTTCTGAATGTAAATGGGAAGTTCCTGGACCAAAGGTGAAAGAACCGAATTGAGGTAGGAGGAGATGAGCTCAGTTGAGGAGGAGCAAGCAGAGATAATGGGTCGACCGGGGCAGTCGGGTTTATGGATCTTGGGTAGGAAATAGGAGGCGCTGGGTTGGGGAACTATCAGTTTGAGGCTGTGGACAGGAGATCTCCTAAGGTGATGAGGTTGTTGATGGTCTGGCTGATGATATCTTGGTGATCAGAGGTGGGTTTGTGATCATAGGTCAGCAGGAGGAGGTTTCATAGAATTAGCTTCTGACCTCCATGATGTAGACGATGTTGGCATTGAGTCCTCACCCTCAACAATTTTTCCTTTGATTCCTCCCACTTTCCACAAACCAAAAGGGCACCCGTATGGGCCTGAGCTATGCCTGCCTCTTTGTAGGATTCATGAAACAGATCCTCTTCGACAACTACACCGGCACCCATCCCCTACCTTTTTCTCCGCTATGTTGATGACTGTATCGATGCTGCCTCATGCTCCCATGAGGAGCTTGAACAGTTCATCAACTTCACTAACACCTTCCACCACGCCCTCAAATTCACCATTTCTGATACCTCCCTCCCCTTCCTGGACCTCTCCGTTTCCATCTCCTGTAACCGATTCACCACTGACATCCATTTCAAACCTACTGACTCCCACAGCTACCTCGACTACATCCCCTCTCACCCAACCTACTGCAAAAATTCTATCCCATACTCACAGTTCCTCCGCCTCGGCTGCATTTGCTCCCAGAATAAGGTACTTTAGGACTTCCCAGATATCCTCCAACTTTAGAGACCGTTGTTTCTCCTCCTCTGTAATTAAGAATGCCCTCAACCACATCTCCCCCATTTCCTGTGCTTCTGCCCTCGAACTCTCTTCCCCCAACAACAATAAGGATAGAGTCCCCCTAGCGCTCACATACCACCCCACCAACCTCCGAATCCAACGCATCATCCTCCACCATTTTTGCCACCTACAATCAGATCCTACCACTAAAAAGATATTTCTCTTCCCTCTCCTGTTCGCTTTCCAAAGGGACCGTTCACTCCGTGACTCCCTCATCAGTTCCACACTCCCCACCAACCCCTCCGCCACAGTCAGGAACATTTCCTGCAACCGCAGGAGATGCAACACCTGCTCCTATAGCTCCCCTCTCACCTCCATCTAAGGCCCCAAACAATCCTCCCAAACCCGACAGAGATTCACCTGCACTTAATCTAACCTCATCTACTATGTCCATTGCTCCGATTGTGGTCTCCTTTATAACCTTGGAGACCAAACGTAGACTCAGGGATCGATTTGCGGAGTGTCTGCACTCTGCATAAGCCAAACAACCTGACCTTCCAGTTGCCATCCACTTTAACTCCCCTTCCCACTCCCTTGTTGACATGTCCATCCTTGGCCTCATCCACTGTCAGAGTTTGGCCAAATGCAAACTGGAGGAGTAACACCTCATATTTCACCTTGGGAGCTTACAGCCCGATGGCCTAAATATTGACTTCATCAGCTTCAAAATCTCTGCTCCCCCAACCGTCCATCTTCTGACTCACCTAACCACTCCATCCTTTCCACTGACCAACAACAATAACCCCCTACCTGCATCCACCTGTCTCCATCTCACCAACCCTCCCCCCAGCCCCACACCCTCTCTCTATTTATTTCTGGGCTCCACTCCCCCTCCCCACTCAGTTTCAGCCTGAAATGTTGATTTCCCTGCTCCTTAGAAGCTGTCTGACCTGCTGTGCTTTTCCATGTTCACATTTATTGACTCTGGCTTCCAGCATCTGCAGTCTTTGCTGTCTCCCGCCCACTCATGAATCTTTTCTCTTAATCTAAAAGAACACCTAGGGAAAAACGCAAAGCTATACACAAGATGCCTGCCAGGAGGAGACACCTCGGTGCCAATGTGACAAAAACGTTTTGCAAGAGAATCGGGACAGATCACGTCTCTTAACGGCACAGGATCATCACACCACCTACATATTGGCAACTCTTCCAAAATAGCATTTAGGGATATCCTTAGTTTGTTTTTATTCGTTCAGAGTTGTGAGTTTCGCTGGCCCTTCCTCATTAGTTTTGAGATTGTGGTGGTGATCAACCTTTACAAACCATAGCAGTCCAATTGTAGGTACATTCAATGCCATTAGGGAGGGAATTCCAGGATTTTGATCCAATGACATTTAAGAAATAGCGATATATTTCTGGATTGTGAGTGGCTTGGAGGGGAATTTGCAGGTGGTGATGTTCTGCTGCCCTTGTCTTTCTAGATGGTAGTGGTCATGCATTTGGAAGGTTCTGTCTAAAAACCCTGGGTGCATGCCTACAGTGTATCTTGTAGATGGTGCACACTGCTACTAGTGGGTGTGGGGCTTTGAAATTGCAAGGTGTTATTCTGAGTGTTATTTCAATTTACAAAGTTATGCCTTTATGTTTCTTAAGATACACACTTCTCATTAAAACCCCTGGCAAGAAAATTAAAATGTAACACAAAACAAAAATAATCCTCAGGTGAGCCATAGTTAGAATGATCAAATACAAAATTATTAATGTGCTGGACTGTGAATACATCAGAAGTGACTGATCGAATTTTGGCATCATTCAGTAAATATGTCTCTATTGGCAGTGATTCTCTGAAGGAATTGTGGACCTTATGAACTAGGCTTGAAAGGCCATAATTGAGTCTGGTCAATCAATTTTCATCTGATGTAGGCATTTCTGACTTCCCAGAGGGCAGTTATAAATCAATCATTGCTGTGGGTCTGGAGTCACATGTAGACCAGACCAGGTAATGTTGATAGATTTCCTTCCCCAGAAGAAATTAGGGAACCAAATATTGTTTTCACAACAATCAGCGGTTTTATAGTCACTATTAGACATTCCAGGATTTTTTTTGTATTAAGTTCAAATGTCACCATCTGCCATGGTGAAATTTGAACACGCATCCCCAGAATATTAACCTGGGATTCTGAGCTACTAGTCCAGTGACATTACCACTGCTCCACCATCTCCCCTTGTGGTCTTGGTGGCAAATGCTAACTTTTAAAAAAAAACTTGCAGTTAAAAAAAAATGAACTTCCAGTTGAAAGCTAAAAGAATGACATGAAAAGATTTCATGTTTTTAAACAATTACTGTAACAAATGACTGAAAAAAATAACACTATTGGTTGAACACAATTTTCCTTTCGGATGCAACATGTACCTTATGTTACAGAAAACAATATTTCTCTTCTAATTTTTAACCCAATCAAAAGAAAAACACACTTCACAAGCAACCTCTATATTGACCTATATATTGATATACAATTTTCCTAGAATCAATCCAACATGATTCTTAGCTCCTGAGGGTTAATTCCAGTCCTTCCTCAGCTTGGTAACTTGCAATCTTACAATTGTCTTTTTCCCAAAGACCTTCGAACTTGCACAATCTGAGCAATATTTCTAACTTTGTTTTAACTCCCCATTAATTTGGTCTTTTCAGTCGAGCATGTACTTCCACCTACATTCCTGCATGGTGAATCATAAATAATTCCTTGGCCCTCTCTCCCAGATTCAGGAGGAAATAAAAACAAAGCTGACAGTGGATTTCTGCAAACGCCTAGAACCTGGTCACTACTGTGATCCCTTCTGCATCTTTCCCATGGCAATGTGAGTCAAATGGGCATTGTATGTAGGTTGAAATGCTAGTTAGTTTGCTGGAGAGCCCACCTCTTTTTCATCTGGTAGCTAAATGGAATGTTTAATACACAACATTCCCAACACTTTACTAGAACTTTACTCTCCGTCTATACTGTTAACACACAAGGATAAATATGTGGCATCTTCTTTTTAGTAAAACAAACTTAGCCTTCATTTGATCAAACAACCAGACTTGTAATCAGAGATAACACAGTGTGGAGCTGGAGGAACACAGCAGGCCAGGCAGCATCAGAGAAGCAGGAAAGTTGACATTTC
>NC_063341.1:56344038-56356566 GCF_021869965.1 Rhincodon typus | reverse complement strand
TCCCGACCCGAAACATTGACTTTCCTGCTCCTCTGATGCTGCCTGGCCTGCTGTGTTCCTCCAGCTCCACACCGCATTATCTCTGATTCCAGCATCTGCAGTTCTTGCTATCTCTGAGACTTACAGTCAGGCAGTCTTCAGAACAGGTGGCATGGCCCCCTTCATTCTACCTTAAATTTAAAAACCAAACATGACAAATTTATAAACCTCTTAACTACAGCAGCTGAGGAATGTCTGTTGGCAGGTGGCAATTAGTTTCTCTTAAATTCTTTGATAGTTCTTAAATTCCTACAAATTCATGGTTTGTCAGTGTATGGTCCGCCTTTTCCACTATTGATATTTACTTGATATCTGGTGACTCAGGGGCACGATGGGAGAAGTCATGGAAAAGAAGGAGCCACATGAGAATGTTCTGCTTTACATTAACATTGAGGCATGCTTGCTTGACCACTCTGCATATCAATGCTTAAGGACGTCTGCTTGTAGAGACGCCAATTCACATGGCGTCGCCTAGCCCTACTCCTCAAAGTAGAATTTAATATTTGTACGAAAAGCAGACTCCATAAGATTTAAAATACAAGACTGCAAGCAAAGATTGACCGTGGGCTGGAGCAATTGCGGCCGATCAAGGGTGGACCAAAGACAGTGGACCGGTGAGGCAGCGGCAGCGAGATTGGCCAGTGAAGTAGCCCTGAGTGGAACACTGGCAGAGGCGTGGCAAGGACTGGAAAACCCGGAGTGGGACTCTGGCGGAGGCACGGTGAGGACTGGAAAACCCAGAGCGGGATGCTGGTGGAGGCATGGCGAGGACTGGAAAGCCTTGAGCAGGACTGCGGCAGTGGAAAGGAAAGTTGGACTCTCTAAAATTATCTTTTTTTAACTTATTTTATTCTAAGTTAATGTGAATGGCGCCATGTACATACGGTGAAGGTACACGCTTTTCACTGTATTTTTTCATTGAATACATGTGACAATAAATGATTCAATTCAAAACAAATTCCTGTGGGCTGGCTGAGCATTTGAAAAGAGGTGCCCAGTTAATGGCACATATGGGATGCTAAGTTAAAATTACAGTGAAATGCTTATAGCTCCCATTGTAAGGCAATGATATAAACTTGGCAAATTGGAAACACGCTTAACATAGCAACCTTTCAGTGACAAGCAAAGTTCTTTGTCGTCTCTTTCCAGGCGGAGAAATTGGTTCCACTCTTTCTGCAATCTATAACCAAGCTGCCCAAATGGGAGGCAACACTTCAGCGGTCAAGGACATTTGGCCTCTGATCTTCAGGTAAGTGTCCTCCAAGGCAGTCTTTGAGATACATGACAATGCAGAATCTCCGAGCAGAAACTGATAGCTAAGTTCCATACTCATGACAGTGGCCTCAACCATGATCTTTGTCGCACTACATGTAACTCTACCATACTGCTCTGTGTTTGTAAAATTTTCCTTACAGTTCTGTTTTGACTTTAGTTTGTACAGTTTTGATTATTTGTTACTTTGATTAGACCCTCATCGTGTGACTCTGATTCCCACTCATGTTATTCCAGCCAGGTTTGTCTCTTGCACCATCTTATTTTTAGTTTCAGAATCGAGACCACTAACTAGTGGTGTTCTGCAGGGATGAGTCTTAGGTCCCCTGTTGTTTGTAGTATATATAAATGATCCGGAGGAAGATGTGGTTGGTCTGATTAGTAAGTTTGCAGATGACATGAAGATTGGTGGAGTTGCTGATAGTGCCGATGATTGTGAAAGGATACAACAGGATATAGATAGATTGGCGACTTGGGCATAGAAATGGCAGGTGGAGTTTAATCCAGACAAATGTGAGGTGATACATTTTGGAGGATCAAATTTAGGTGTGAATTACAATGTAAATGGCAGAACCCTTAGGAACATTAACATACAGATGGATTTGGGCAAGCAGGTCCACAGTTCCCTAAAAGTGGCAACACAGGTAGCCAAGGTGATTAAGAAAGCATACAGCATGCTTACCTTCATTGGCTGGGGCGTGGAGTACAAGAGTTGTCAAAATATGTTGCAGGTACATGAAACCCTTGTTAGGCTGCATTTAGAGTATTGTGTGCAGTTTTGTTCGCCACATTATCAGAAGCACATAGAAGCTTTAGAGAGATTGCAGAGAAGGTTCAGCAGGATGTTGCCCAGTCTCAAGGGCATTGGATATGAGGAAAGGTTAAAAAGGCTAGGATTGTTTTCCGTGGAAAGACTGTGGCTGAGAGAAAACCTGACAGAGGTCTACAAAATGATGAGAGGCACAGATAGGGTGGATAGTCAGGGGCTTTTTCCCAGGGTTGAAGTTTCGATAACAAGGGGGCACAGATTCAAGGCGAGAGGGCAAAAGTTTAAGGGAGATGTGCGAGGAAAGTTTTTCATGCAGAGTTGGTAGGAGCCTGGAATGCATTGCCTGAGGAGGTGGTGGAAGCAGGTACGTTGGTGACATTTAAGAGGCGTCTGGGTGGTTGCATGAATAGGGAGGGAATAGAGGGACATGGGCCGAATAAAGGCAGAAGGTTTTATTTCGTTTAGTCAAGGCATGATGATCGGCACAGGCTTGGAGGGCTAAAGGGCCTGTTCCTGTGCTGTACGTCTCTTTTGTTCATTTTTTGTTCTTTTGTATTTATCTCCCTGCCTTAATTAATCGGTTCATAGGTCATCCCTTCACTTGTTATTTAGTTGTTGACACTTTACTCACACTGTTTGACACTTTTGATCACCTGCAAAGACTTGTTATTCAGCCTGTCGACACTCCACTGTTCGTAACTATCTATTGACACTCTTAATTACGTGGAATTATCTTGCCATTATCTCTCTGCCTATATATTCTGTGTCTGTGTGTGTCCCTCCACTGCACCTGACAAAGCAGCAGTGCTCCAAAAGTTTGTGATTTCAAATAAACCTGTTGGACTATAAACGAGTGTCATGTGATTTCTGACTTTGTCCACCCCAGCCCAACACTAGCACTTCCACATCATGCTTAGACATGGTGAGTGTAACTGCAACTCCTGAAGCCAGGCTTGTAGTATTCACCATGCAGTAAACACACCAGGTTGAGAAGCCTGTGGCTGCATGCTGTTCCTGAACACAATAGGAGCATGCGCCCAGGGCATTAGCTCACCCCTCATATTGGCTGAGAGCCATAGTGTAGCTGAGGGCCTCTGACCACTAACTGATACACTTAACTTCTAATGCATTGGATCAGCTGTCACTGTCTGTTAAGGACAGCACTATTTTAGCTCACATTTTTTTGTTCTTGCAGGAGAAATAGGTAGATAATACCCTGGAAAGAATGAAAATAGGTGAAGGGCTGCTGTACCCGAACGGAATCATACCAACTGATGACTTAGCAATGGAGACTGGAAGCTGACCCAATGAAATGGGAACTCATGATGGAGGTAGTGATGACAGAATGCAAAATGCCCATTCAGGGTGTGTAGTGCACTTCATCTCTGACAACAGACTGAACTCTGATTTGCATTGGGAAGCTTCAGCACATGCAGAAACTCTGAAGTTATCTCGCATCATTTATTCTGTGTCTCTCATAGAGGCAGGTGTCCAGCTCTTGAGACTATCTCCCACTCATTGGTCACCCAAGTGACAAGGAAGAAAGAAGAGAAGTGCCATTATATCAACCCACCTTTTAGCAGCTACCGATTAATTAATCAGTAGACCCTTGCATGTGTAGATAGGGTGATGTTGGATATTAAACACAGCACTGGAGTTCAGGTGGAATTATGGGAGACAGGGACTGCTCTGGTGGAGGGAGTGCAGAAACAGCGCTATTCAACTGGGTATAGATACACAGCCATAGGATCAGAAGAATTAGGCTCCACCTAAACCAGCAGCAGGTGCCCTCCCACATGTTAGAATTCCCTTAGCAGCGCTGGATCATTTGCTGACAATTAAATTTTTCATCTAGCTCACGTCTGTCAGGGATTTCAGTGCATGAGCTCCTCCACTGAGACAATGCCCAATTCACAGAGACCCATTCAGGGCAACACTAGATGTAAGAATATGTAAGAACTGCAGACTGAGATATACATGTATTCGACACTATTCAGGCTGAACCTTACTGGTGTGATTATCTCTACAGGGCATGCCAGTTGCCCCACAAATGATGCTCTCCTCCCACCAGTATGCCTTCCAACTGTTAAGCTTGGCCAAAAGCTCTGCCTGGTAAAAGAAGGGAAAATTCCCAAGATATTCCATAAACATGTCAATGGGAAGAGTCAGCCTGGCTTCGTCAGAAGGAGGTCATACTTAATGAATTTGATTGAATTTTCTGAGGAGGTGATCCAGAGAAAGAGTTGGGCCCATTGGGGAACAATGAGACAATCTGTGGATGGAGCTAGAAGACATTGGTTGAATATTGAAAAAATATTTTACATCCTTCCTCACTCAAGAAAATGAGGATAAAGGTATGGAACCTGAGGGAAGAGACTGCGAGATGGTTGAACAAATTGACATAGAAAAGGACAAGGAATTGTAAGTATTGGTAGATGGGCAAATCTTCTGTTTCAGTTGAATTGTATCTCGCGCTGCTGTGGGAGCAAGGGAGGAGATTGCAGTGGCACTGACCCAAATTTTTCATTCCTCTCTGGCCATGGGGAAGGTGCTAGAGGACTGGAGAAGAGTGGTTCTGATATTTGAGAAAGGTTGTTCAGATAAGCCAGAGAACTACAGACCAGTGAGTTTGACATCGGTGGGAGGGAAACTATTGGAAAAAATTCTGAAGGAGAGCATTTATCTCCATTTGGAGAGGTAAGGATTGATCGGGAATAGTCAGCCTGGCTTCGTCAGAAGGAGGTCATGCTTAATGAATTTGATTGAATTTTCTGAGGAGGTGATCAAGCATGTAGATGAGGATAGTACAGTTGATGTAGTGTATATGGATTTCAGCAAAGCCTTTGACAAGGTCCCATAAAGGAGACTTATCAGGAAGGCAAATGCACGTGGGATACAGTGTAATTTGATAAAATGGATTCAAAAGTGGCTCAATTGTAGGAGAGATAGGTGATGACAGAAAGCTACATTACTGTCTGGAAGCCAGTGTCCAATGATGTACCACAGGTGTCTGTCTTGGGTCCCTTATTATTCATCATTCATATAATTAACATAGATGTCTATGTGAATGATTGGATGAGTAAGTTTGTGGATGACACAAAGATTGGTCAGGTGGTTAAGTGAGATTGAGTGTCTTGGGCTGCAAGAAGATATAAATGGATGATTAAATGGGCAGATAAGTGGCAGATGGAATTCAATCCTGAAAAGTATGAGGTGATATACTTTGGAAGGAGTAATTTGGCAAAAAAATATTCAATGAATGGCATGACACTAGGAAGTTCTGTGGCACAAGGTGACCTTAGCGTGTTTGTTCATAGATCTCTGAAAGTGGAAGGGCATGTCAATAAGGTGGTGAAAAAGGCACAAGGGACACTTGCCTTTACCAGTCAAGGCATAGATTACAAAAGCAGGGCAGTCATGATGGAATTGTACAGATCTTTGGTGAGTTCACAGCTACCATACTGTGTGCAGTTCAGATCACCATACTATAGGAAGAATGTGATTGCACTGGAGGGGTTGCAGAGGAGATTCACCAGGATGCTGCCTGGGATGGAAAATTTAAGTTAAGAGGAAAGATTAGATAGACTTGGGTTGTTTTTGTCAGAGCAGAGAAGACTAAGGGGTGATCCAATTGAGGTGAACAAGATTATGAGGGGCATTGACAGAGAAGATAAGGAACAGCTATTCTCCTTAGTTGAACGGTCAGTCACAAGGGGACACAGCTTCAAGTTGATTAGAAGGAGGTTCTGGGGGGATGTGAGGAAAATCTTTTTTACCCAGAGGGTGGTGACAGTCTGGAATGCACTGCATGGGAGGGTGGTAAAGGTGAGTTGCCTCATGTCCTTTAAGAAGTATTGGATGACCACTTGGCACATGATAACATTCAGGGCTATGGACCAAGTGCTGGTAAATAGGATTAAGTTGAAAGTCGGGTGTTTCTTATGTGCCAGTGCAGAGTCGATGGGCCAAAGGGCTTTGTCTACACTCTATGATTCCATGATTCTGTGAGACGGATGAGGGTGCGGGTGCCATCCTTTATGGGGTATCTTCATCATCTTCAACCTTGTTGGCTCTTCTCACAGTGGAAACCTGCATGCAATAGGACAAGCGGTGCATGCTGCTCCTGCAATGGCAGGGGTGAAGCAACAATTGGAGGTGCTTCCATGGGCACTGCTGAAATGAGAATAGCTACCACATACATGTGTCTCAGCTACAAACAAAAACAAGTGGGTAGGCTGCTTCCACCTCATTTCAGGCCACAAGTGGAGCAACATGTAGAGGTGGTTGAGTGCCGATTCCACCATATTTTATATAACACTGATTGGATCAGTAAAGGATCTTATTACAGTATCTGTTGAGTGTTGTTATTTTTGAGCACCAGATTGTTACCATAATCACAATGTCCAATAATCTTTTAAAAAGGAATTAATTTCCCTGTAACCAACAGAAAGAACTAAAAGACAAGATTTCACTTTTTCCTGGAGTTTATGATGAAATTTGCTGCCACCATCCTCTAAGTGTAGGAAACTACAGTTTTACAGGGTCTGAGTGTGGTAGAGGGAAACCATTTACTGGTCTATCTGGAAGAGTCTCTTGTAGTTAACATGATATAGTTTACTGCTGTGAGCACCTAGTTACAGGTCACATTGATATGATAGATCTTGTCACAAAGCCTTTGAAGAGGACCAAATATTAGTTCTCACTCCTTCGCTATCCTAAGCTGTTTTACCAACAAATCCACATCACACCATTTTTGTGGGTGGTACTTATTGCATTTTTCAGTACTAATGTTTGAAGACTCATATACAACACTGTCTGCCTTCTTTCATGCCCCTAATCGTACCTGAAATGTCAGCCCTCAATCTTTAGAGAGGTATGGTGTTTTTGCAGTTTCATTGGTCGGATGGGTTTAAGAGTGACTGGCCCTTTAAGATCTGTTGACACCAGATATCCTGAACCTTGATCCCAGTGTACCCTCGGTACATCACCAGAAGTGTGAACAGCATACTGCTGAAAGATGTCAATCTGCTGGCCTTGCTTTATGTTAAGAGGTCAGTTAAGGGCACTCCAAAAGTCATAGTTCCACCGCCACAGGGAAGAAGTCAAATCATTGAACCTTATTGTTATTTGCCCTCATCCACTTGATGGAACAGAATTAGCTCCGTATTTACAGAACAACCATGACAGGCAATGTTTGAAATGATGTTTTTGAAAGCTGCAGAGGATTTTACAGCATATTAACCACCGAAAAGTAATCCTACCACAGAAAATGAAATTAAGCAACAGTCTTATTTTGTTGGGAGTGCATTACACACTCCACTACAATCTTGGTCAGGTCATCTCAGGCCATCTGAAGTTCTGTCCTGGAATGTTTGGCACAGTGTAACACTCTCCACCCCACGCACTCCTCCTCCTTCTCCCACCCCAATACCCCACCCCTCCCCACCATACAGATTGTAAACTCACTTCAAGCTGTAATCTCACTTCAGATCCAAATGTTATTTTTTTTTAATTTTGAAGGAATTTATTATAGTCTCTGTTCCTGCTGCCAATACAAATACAGTGACTCGTTAACATGAGATCCTTTTATGCCTGAAGCATGGTTTGACTTTTCAGTTCTCGTAAAAAACTGGATCGAAGAAGCAGTCATCAGATGTTCATACAAAACAGAGAATCATGACGAGTGATCCACTCTAAGATGTAGGCCCTGGTTGGTACAGATAACTGTTGACATTCCATAACGTGTGAAAGGACTTCACTTCACAGTCATGAGAATTTTCCAATCTTTTCCATAGTATTAGGAAGGAAGCTCTTCACTGAGAAGCAGACAAGTCACTCTTTGGTCTTCTGCATTTACAGAGCTTGATTTAAGTGCAGCATTGACAAAGACTTGCAATCCAGATGGCCAATTGCCCTCTGAATCTGGGAAAGAAACCAAAATACCTTAAATTAGCCATTTTTCATCCAGCAGGCTAACCATGTAAAATGGGCAGTAAGATAAGTTAGGCAATAAAATTTAAAGAGAGCTTTTAGTGCTTTCAAAAAGAGATAATGATTATTAGAGTTTGTGAAGATTCCACTTACTTTGGAATTAGTTATGATAAATAGAATTAATTGACACGGTCATCTGAAAATTTTATGGATAATGCAAACCTGCTATAGAAGAAACACGAGTGAGTTCAGTGGAAGAAATCTATCAAAATCTTGAATTCAAATTTAAAATAGGGGACATATCACACATGACTCTTACACCTTTTAATCATTTATGTTAACATTTGAAGTAAGTTAGTTTGCTTTTAGATATACATGCCAGTCACAGCTGAGACTATGCGAAGGAGCCTGTTCAGCAATTCAGATATTTACTGAGAGCACAGTCATGTTAACCTCTTCTTCTGGTATGTGAATGTGTAGCTGATTGATGGCTCAGTCGAGAAGATAGGTTATACAGTGTCTCTCACAGTATAGTCTTTATCACTTATTGAGAGAAAGCCATAAGGAGACTGTTGGAGCTGTTGTCAGCGTTGTCAACACATGATAATATTGGTTACAGAGTAAATTCAATAGAATAGAATAGTCTTCATTGTCATGTACACTCAAAGGAGTGCAGTGAAAAGTTTGTAATATCACCACTTTGTCATCAAGCGCAGTGTGGAGCAAACGTTAAATACGTATCTGGAGCTGTGAAAACTGCTGCTGCACTTATTTGCTTGGGGGAATTACTTACAAAGAATGTACAAAACAGAAACAGACCATACATCCCAAACCTGTCCATACTGGTGTTTATACCTCACTCAAGCCTTGTTTTGATAAAATTTATCTTTTTAATTTCATCACTGTAAGTGGACATAACTGACTATTCCAGCATTTACTGCCCATTTCTAATCATGCTTGAGAGGGTGGTATTGAGTAGACTTCTTAAACTGTGGCAATCTGTGTGGTCTAGATAAATTCATGCTGCTGTCAGGAAGGGAATTCCAGTACTTTGATCCAGTGACAATGAAGGAAGGCTGATATAGATCCAAATCAGGATGATGTGTGGCTTATGAATATAGATAGGAAAAGCAGCACTCCAGTGGAAAGTGTGACAGATGGTGTAGCTTAACAAAGGCATGGAATATTATTTAGAACCGGAATGCTACCAGGAACAGAAACCCATATGACCAAAGATCTTAGTGATAATGGATAAGTTAGAAGAAAGGTTAATAAAAGCTGTGTGATGAAAATTGTGTGATTTATATATATTAATATTATTTTTAAAGTTTGGATGTCAAAATAGTTGCATATGGGTGTTGGTTACTGTTTTGAATGTTGTTTTTAAAAATAACTTGGTCAGACGGTTCTTCTTGAACTATAGTCTAATCTACTCTGTGTCAGACAAGAGGTGCCTGTGAATCCTTGGAGTGCTAATGTAAAATTGTTTATACCATGGTGGTTTATGATTGTAGAGTAAAAAGTGAAGGCCTTTAGCTTTTTTTTCGGTTTAGCATAATCAATGATTGACTTTAGATTGGAAAACCCAGAAGCTGAAAGCTATGTGGTGTTTGAAGGTTCAAGAATAGTAACTAAGCAAATACAACAAGCAAGTATAGTTTCTCTTCTACAAAGTAGATTTTGAGAATAGTTAAATAAATTAATTGCCACATTAGAAAGGATTACTTTGTGCAATTTCCGTAACAGGAATGGTTTGAAATTAGCTAGAAATCTGTAGATTATTAAAAGCTGAGAAAGCTTCAGCTCTCAGTTCAGTTCAAATTTCACAAGACAAAACCTAGGAAGAATCGATTAAATCAAGATTAGATATTTGAGTAGAGATTTGATATAGAGGGATAATTTTTCTGGATTTGAATCTCTGTAACAGACAGTATGAGGAAAACTGCTTGAAACATTGTTATGCTGCGTGTTTGAAGATATTTCTAATGATGTTCTATATTTAGATAGCTTTTATTAATTTATTTCTTCTTTTGTGTTGTTATTTTCCATTGTTAAAGTAACTTTTGAACCTTCTGTGACCATTATTCGGTGACTGACTAGCACATTAACTAAAATAAAAAAAAACTATCAAGCCAGATTTCATTCTGGGATCTGACTTACCCAGTCAACTAGGATCAAAACAGCTGCCAAATTGTAAAAAAGACAAAGCTGGAGAGAATTTGGCGTGTATATAAAAGTGCCAGATAAGGGACAACCAGCTCTGTCATAGAGAAGGATATGCATGGAGAAGATGCTTCCTGAGGGGGCTTGTGTGGCTAAAACTAGTCTCGTGGCATGAGGTTTTGAAGAAAAACTGGGGGCCCAACATATAAAATTTGAAGATTTATTTTGTTTTGCGAGCAACAAATACTTGTGAGTCTAGATAATTTTATATTAAAGTTACATTCGTGAAGGCAGTTTAGTTCAAAAGGGAAATATCTTATCACTCACCAAAAGAAGTGCTGAATGCAGGAGAGGCACTCTGGAAGTTAAATAAATCCAAATATGGCCTAAAGCATGCTTTCAATTCTAGAGCTTCTCAGTAAGTACCATCTTATTAAAACTGGGCTTTCTGCAGTTGAATGCAGAGCTTGCTATGTATTACTGGCATCATGGGGGACAGATTACAAACACCTTTATGTTGCATGTAGCTCATTTTTTTTTGTAGAACATTAGTAGTGAAGTTGAAAATTGTCATAAATGGGCTTAAAGAAGAATTGAAAATTGGAGGTCAGGCTTCAAGGTTTGTTAAGTACATTGGATTTCAAATCAGGCAGAATGAATCGAGTGAGTCTGCATCAGCAGTCTCAATTCGAAAATGTGAGAGTTTGTATCAGTGATGAACTAGACTTGAACTAGCAACATCAAAATCAGCCTCTGCGACCCATTACAGTTGGTCAAAGTAGGCTTTGAAATGTGTAGTAGCTTCCAATATTGAAATAGAGGAATTGCAAAGTTTAATAGGACAGTTGAATTGGTTGGGCGCTCTAATGAGGCTAGATGTTAATTCTGAAATCTGAAATATGAATAATCCCAAAATGAAACATATTATTGAAGCAAACAAATCACTGAAAAGTTAGAAATGGAGCATTGCATTTGAAATGACCATCATTGGGAGGCATTAAGAATCTATGAAATTTATTGTTTTTAGTAATACTTCTTGTGCAAATATTTGTACTGGTTCCCCAAGTGCAGAAGGGCTTTTCTGAGGAAGGGTCACCGGACCCGAAACGTTAACTGTTTTTTTCCTTCACAGATGCTGCCAGACCTGCTGAGATTTTCCAGCAACTTTGTTTTTGTTCCAGAAGGGCTTATTAGTTTTCTTTTATGAGTGGGAGGTAAATGTTGCCTTTCAACTTGACAGAGTAGTACCTTAACAGTACAGAAACTCTCACTCTTGCTGAGACAGTAGGGATGGTACTTTTTTAAGAAAAAATATTGGAAGAAATTCTCAAATGGTTCAGCAGCAATAGTTATTATGTGGTACATCGATGATAAGTCACTATTTACCAAAATGTGTGAATGATAAAAGACTGAGGATCAATATTATTGTTTTAAAACAATTACTTGAAAACTGAGAATCTTGAATTTTAAATGGTGAATAGCAGCAGACTGCTACCTGATTGCTTTGTGGGAAAGGAGCAAGCTCTGAGAAGCCATTAGAAATACTGGAAAAAGAACATTTGGAATTCCAGTGCATTTTAAAAATAGTGGGAATGTAACATCCTGTCCTACTACACAATGTGTAGTACTTTTATATTTATTGGTTGTTTGTTTTTCATTATTTTCTTGTGGATATATATTAATTCTTTTAACATAAATCAATTATCATCTAGCAGGTTCTGGCATGGTTGTGTAAACCAAATGAAATTTGTGAAAAGATTATATGTTACTTAAGGGATAATTGGGTGAGAACTGGTTGTATATAATGGAAACGAGTAAACAGTATGTTGGAGTTTTATAATGTGTGAGTTAGAATAAAACTCTGAGTGGAAAAGTATCTGTCTTACCTCTGTCTAACCAACTTTTAAACGCTGGTGTTAAACACACTCGGTTTATTTTCACTGAAATTTAGAAAAGTGAATTGATTGAAGTATATAAGGTCCTAGATGATCTTCACAAAATGAATGAGGAAACTATGTTCCTCCTGTAGGTGAGTCCAGAAGTAGGTTCAGAAGAGTTCAGGAGAAGCACGTTCCTGCATAATGATGGATAGGTATGGCAAGTTATGTGAACCTTGGATGACCAGAAATGTTGTGACCTTGGTCAAAACAAAAAAGGAAGCATATGTAAGGTCTGGGAGGAAAGGAATTGCTGAAGCTCTTGAAGTATATACAGAAAGTAGGAAAGAAATTAAAAAAGGAATTAGAAGTGCCAAAAGGATTCATGAAAAGTCATTAGCAAACAGGATTATGGAGAATCTCATGACTTTAAATATATATTATATATATATAAATACACACACACACACACACACA
>NC_063341.1:56320847-56339038 GCF_021869965.1 Rhincodon typus | reverse complement strand
TAAGAGGGTAGCCAGGGAAAGGATTGCCCCACTCAAGGACAAACGAGGGAATCTATGTGTGGAGCCAGAAGACTAAGCTGAGGTCCTAAATGAATACTTTGTGTCAGTATTCACCAAGAAAAAGGCATTGGTGGAGGATGATCTCAGGGAAGGGAATGTTGAGTTTCTAAGCCAAGTTGTTATTAAAAAGGAAGAAGTGTTATGCATCTTAAAAAGTATTAAAGTAGATAAGTCCCCGGGTCCTGATGGGATCTATCCTAGAATATTGAGGGAGGCAAGAGAACAAATTGTTGGAGCCTTGACAGACATCTTTGTATGCTCTTCGGCCACATAGGAGGAGAATTTAATTCTCTCAGTAGCTAGTGCAATTTGGGATACTCTACCTTAGTTGGCAGTGGAGGAGGGGTCACTGAAAATTTTTAAAGACTTAATGCTTAAGTCCTTATGATGCTGCTTTATCCCTCCTACACTTTTCTACCTCTCTGCCTGACTTTCCTCCTTTAAGACACTCCTTAAGCCCTATCAAATTGACCAGGTTTATGGTCATTTGACCTGTCTGTGTTGTATTCAGTTTAATAATGCTCCTATGAAGCACCTAGGGGTCTTTTATTATATTAAAGGTGATGCATGAATGTAAGTCATTGTTGAAATTATTTCTGATTCCCTCGGCTGAATCATTTTTTTGTTGGCTCAGTGTGAGTTGAGTTGGATTTTTTGGAGATGTTCTCACCATGAGGCCTGGTAATAGTTCTTGTTGTTTCTTACCGTATGGGCTTCATTAACTATCTACCCCAACCCCATGGCATCCCTCGTGTCCGATTCTAGCTTCACTTTGCCATACATCATTCCTAGAACAACTTGCCACTCACTGGATATCCACCAAAAGGGCAGAATTGCTTGTGTCCATGTCATTGTGTATCTCATCAAACACTGCCATTCTGGAGCAGCCCTGCACAGTTCCTGCCATTTCCCCCTGCCATGACAGAGGGATATTGGAATCACACTTTGCAGGCAGGGATCTTGAGTTCCTGCTGTACTGTTCCAGCAGAACGTCCCACATTATGCAAATGTGCGACGTCCTCCTCCCCTGGACCAGAAGTGGAGGCCACAACATCAAACCATGCCAGCCAGATCTGAGCTTGCTACCAGATCAGTGTAGTCTCAGCCAACTGGAAGAATGCCCAGCAAAGAAGGAAGAAGGTCAATGCTCTTTTCCATTTTGCCAGAGTAAGTGCTGCCATCTCCTCTCCAGTGCAACACACTCACCCTCTGTTACCGTGCTTGCCTCCCACCAATGTTCATTCTGCAACGCTCACTATTGTATGTCTTTCCCACTCACTATCACCCACCCCAATCCCCAATGTCACTAACCCTGCATGTCCTGTGTGCTGCTTATTTACTCAGTGGGACCCTTCCCCACCTGCACCAAAAATACTAGTTGTCCAATCCAATTTCATCTCCCTTAATATCTCCCTCTGTCTCATTCCAGGAGGAAAACAGCCTAAAATATGGCTGAAAGAGTCAAGATGGTTGGTGGACTGCCTAGCCACTAGTTATAAGGAGAAGAAGAACCCGACTGTCACTGCCATGAGAGATTGATTAGGTCAAAGCCTCGGGTCTGATATTGGACACTGTCCTTGACTAATTATGCTGGAGTACCCTGAGTGAAGGCTTTCCAACTGGACTTGACTGAGGATTGCTCATGACCACAATAAGCTCTCTGGCTTTGTCTCTGTGCTAAACGTCAGTGAACTTGGTATCTCTAACCACAAAGCGTAAAAAGGCAAGGCAAAACAAGGCAAGGCAGGGATGTTGTGAGCATCCAATTTAGCTCAAAGTCAGTGAGAGCTAAGTGAGCAAACAAAGAGCCCAGTGGTGCAGACTATTCCAGAACATGACCTGGGTACATGTCCCTGACTGCACATTGTCCTCGCAACAGTTGTACAATGATAGTTGCTGGTGCAGCTTGAGGTGTGGCATTGAAGCTCAGAAGCAGACTGTAAATTATCAGAGATGTGTCATGAGGGTTTTTTGAGGCTGTTACATGTCAAATGCCAATGTCAGTGGATGTGGGGATGTGTGTGTTGCTGGTGTTCGTAGACCATGTCAGAACCAGTCTCCAATATGGAGGTTCTCTGGAGCAAGCAGCAAGCTGAATCCACCAGGTACCCATTTTGGCCTCCATGTTGGGAACTCTCAATGTCAAGCTCATTCAGTGTGCCTATAAATTAGGAAGCTGAATATTAGTGAGGTGAGTTAGACTGGTAATAAGGAGTTTAATAACCTCTGATCCTCAGAATTGGCATTTCATCACTGCCTATTGAGAAACTCGCCTTACTGCTCAGCAAAAGCATAAAAGATGCAATGATACGTTTGTGACATCGAGATTAGCCTTGACAGGCTTCTCATCTAATTCTGCCACAAATCATGGCATTGCTCACATTGTTCAGATCACACCCCTGTCTTTCTGTGCACTTTTGTATGTTACAATACAACTTAAAAACTCAGCTGTCGCAATTTTTCTGTGAATGGGCACAAACCCAGTAACATTTGGCTGTTTCTCACCTCCTCGTTGGGATTAGCTCAGGATTTTATCATTTCTGGACTTTTGTCTTTACAATCGTTTATCCTTTGGCACTGTTTCCAATAGTTTCCAGATATTCTTTTCAGACCAAAAAGAAAGAATAACCATGAGTAATGTATTCAAGCTCCTACTAGAATAGAGTCAGATCAAAGGGACAATCTTATCGACACTTTCCCAGACATTTAGTAGCTTCCACCTCAACACTGAGAGTTATGTTATTACACTCTACCTTTCCACCTCCGTTCTTCAAATTGCATTAAATCTCTTTCTCCATCTATGCAGTGATTCAATGTTCCCTCACCTGTCAATTATTTACATTTAACAAATGTTACATCATATGTTTCACTTTGCCTGTCTGTGCTGTTGGTGAATCGGGACAATGGAGGTCATGATCCTCGATTGCTACAAGACTATGGACAGACTCTATGGACCAACAGGTTTCTTTTCCTGCCTGCCATTGTCACATGTTCATTTAACTCCTCACTGTACATGATAATAAGGGACACAGTCTAAATTTGGTTAATTTAAACAGCACCAACTTTTACTTTTCTGGCTTGAAACAGATCTAGCCTGCATCTAATTTTGTACATTCTCCATTACTCCATATTAAGTTCTATAGGTTCAGCTAGGGAAGGTGGTATTGTAGTAAATATCCATCCAGAGAATCTCCTGCCTATGTCATATTTTGCCTGAGGAAGGATGTAAGTGTCCACCCTTATGCCCTTACTGCTGCATATAGTGAAGGGAGTGTCTGGTTAAAATGTAAATAACCCTTTTTGTAAATATGCGATTGTTCTTAAGCAAAGAAATTCGAAGTGCAAACTCACAAGGCTTCTTTCATGTCTACGTATGTTGTGTTTTCAATTCTGAAGATTAGCTGCTGATTATTCACCATTGAGTTTCAGATGTATGATCCTTCATCTTAGTGACTGTTTCACAGGTAACAGGACAGGGAAACACATCAACAAGGGATTGATTCATAGCATGATCTGCATTACAGTTTACATAAATAACTGTGGATCACAAACAGCTATGGTAGGGAATAACAAACTGAGATCATCTCTGATATCAATCTTCAGACATTTAAAAAGTCAACGCTACAGTTCAAAAGAAGTATGTGACCAGGTGTTCAAACAGTTTGTATCATGTTATTGATGAGCATCACTTAACTGCTAAAGACATGAGGGTTCTTCCATTCATTTTGCTTTGCAACTGCATTCAACTTTAAGGAGACAGAATTCTTTTGTTCAGTCTCAATTGACTATTTCTAAAGTGCATTAAAAATAAAATCTCGATGGAATACCTTTCTTACAGAAGTCCTTTGGTGAGGTCACTACCTTTCTAACTGCTGGAGTACTGTGTGCAGTTCAAGTCGCCACATTATAGGAAGGATGTGATTGCATTAAGAGAAGGTGCAGATGAGGATGCACTGGGATGTTGCCTGCCCTGGAGTGATTCAGCTGTGAAGAGAGACTAGATAGCTGGAGCAAATTACTGAAGATGCTGGAATCTGTACTGAAAACAAAAACTGCTGGAGATCACAGCAGGTCAGGCAACATGCATGGAGAGAAAGCAAGCTAACGTTTCGCATCTAGATGATTCTTCATCACAGCTGGAATTGTTTACCTTAGAGTAAAGAAGGCTGAAGGTGTGCTTGATTGAGATTTACAAAGTTAATGGGCCATAGAAACCTTTCCCCTGAGAAGAGAGGGTCAATAATCAAAAGACAATTTTAAGATAAGGAGCTCGAGTTTTAGAGGGGATTTGAGGAATTCATTTTCACTCAGAGGCTGGTGGATAGCTGGCTATCACTGCCTAAGAGTGTGGTAGAAGCAGGAACCTTCAAGGTATTTAAGAAATATTTAGATGAACACTTGAAGGCCATACCTTGCAATGCTACAAACCAAGTGCTGACAATGGGATTAGAATAGATAGGGCCTTTTGCCATCCTGTAAAAGTTCTGTGGCCAAAATCTTCCTCTCTAACAGATAGATGGGAGATGATGGGAGGCAGAGGGCTAATGCTGAAGACAAGCAGCCATATTATGCGCAGAATGTGAATAGAAGGAAGAGATATAAGAATTGCTATGCATAGGGATGTACACAATTTGAGTCGTAAGCATGTTAATGGTAACAGTGGACCAAATTTTAGTTTAATGTAATGAAAGTACAACAAACTTGATTTAACTGACCTTTACATAGCCATGAGCCATGTTTAATCAAAAAAAATGTTTTAAGTGGCGCCATAGATGCATAAACAGATGTACTCTGATGTAGAATAATGTCTGTTGAGCTATACTATTCATGATTGTTCAGTGGGAAAATCTCCCCTTCCCCCACCGCATCCCAAAACCAGTCCAGCTCGTCCCTGCCTCCCTAACCTGTTCTTCCTCCCACCTATCCCCTCCTCCCACCTCAAGCCGCACCTCCATCTCCTACCGACCAACCTCATCCCGCCCCCTTGACCTGTCCGTCCTCCCTGGACTGACCTATCCCCTTCCTAACCCCCTACCTACACTCACCTTTCCTGGCTCCATCCCCGCCTCTTCGACCTGTTTGTTTCCTCTCCACTTATCCTCTCCTCTATCCCTCTTCTATCCGCCTCTCACTCTCTCCCTATTTATTTCAAAACCCCCTTCCCCTCCCCCTTTTCTGATGAAGGGTCTAGGCCCGAAACGTCAGCCTCTCTGCTCCTATGATGCTGCTTGGCCTGCTGTGTTCATCCAGCCCTGCACCTTGTTGTCCTACATGTGCATTTTCTTTTTTGTTCAACAAACTTGATTTTTCAACCACGTTCCTTTACCATGACTTCCACAATGTGGAAGTAGGATAATGACCAGGCCAGAAGAATTTAACTACTGGAGAAAGAATGATTGTGGACTAAATAATTGGAATTGTAATTTATTGAGTCAGAGCTTAAATTGATTTTGTCAATTTATTAAATGCTAAATATTTATAAATATTGCAGTCAGTAAAATCAACATGCAAATCTAATTATCACATATTTTTCTGTTTATCGCATTTTTTGTTTATAGACAGTTCTGAATTTTTGCTAATAAAGCATCTGACTAATATAACTGAATAAGTAGCAACAAAAACAATATTTACATTTATGTAATGCTTTGCATAACCACCAGATATCTCAAAGTGCTTAACAATCGAAGGATTTTGAAATGAAGTCACTATAGTAATGTAAGAAATGTGACAGCCAATATGCACACAGCAAACTTGCAAAAACAGCATGTAATAATGACTTGATAATTTGTTTTTTTCATGTTGATTGAAGGATAAATGTAGCTCACTAAGGATAAATTTTCCTCCTCTTCTAAACAATGATGCCATTGAATTATTCGGAACCACCCATGGTCAAAGCAGGTGGGGCCTCGATTTAATCTCACAATCAAAGCACTTGATCTCTGGTGCCGTATATTCATCCAAAAAAAGTCTGAAATTGTCTGACCTCAGAAGCTAAGCAGATTCATTCCTCGTTAGTACGTGGGTGTGAGATTGCCTGAGAATACTAAATGTAGTGGGCTTTTAAGAAGGGTTTGGCTAGTACAGTTAGCTGAATGGCTGGTTTGCAATGCAGAGTAGCACCAAGCTGATGAGTTCAATTTCCACACTGGGTGAGGTTACCATAAGGGGCTGTCCTTCTCAACCTCTCCCCTTACCTGGGACTTGGTGCACTTCAGGTTAAACAGCCACCAGTCATCTCTTGCTCTCTAATGAGAGAGCAGCCCTATTTCCTTGTTAGACTATGGTAAATTTACCTTTACTGAACTGGGAGTGTCAGTTTTTATTTTCATGCTAGAGCCCTGGAAGAGTAGGATTTGAACCCACAGCTTTGTGATTCAGAGGTGAGAGGGTCTACCAACTGAATCCAATTTCCTTTTGAAACTTATGACTGACCCTCCTTCCATCAGCTTTTCAGGCAGTACATTTCTGATTCCAATAAAAGACAGCAAAAGAAAGATTCTGCTAAATGGCAAGTATGGACCCCATCTATAAAAAGGCAGTGAGATTCGTAGACTCCCTACAATGCAGATAGAGGCCATTTGGCCCATCAAGTCTGCACCGACCATCCAAAAATAATCTCACCCAGACCCAGCCCCCACTGTATTCCTGCATTTACCATGGCTAATCCACCTAGCCTGGATACTACAGGGCAATTTAGCATGGACAATCCACCTAACTTGCACATCTTTGGACTATGGGATGAAACCAGAACACCCGGCAGAAACTCTACATAGACAATCAACTAAGGCTGGAATCAAACCTGGGTCCCTGGCACTGTGAGGCAGCAATGCTAATTACTGTCCACAACTCCTGCATTGGCTTTCCATCTAGCTCCTTTATTCATTCACGGGATGAGGGGTGTCGCTGGCCAGGCAGCATTTATTGCCCATCCCTAATTGCCTAGAAGGCAGTCATGAGTCAATCACAATGCTGTGGGTCTGGAGTCACATGTAGGCCAAACCAGGTAAGAACATAGAACATAGAACAGTACAGGTCCTTCGGCCCACAATGTTGTGCCGAACTTTTACCCTAATAAAGGAATGGCAGTATCCTTCCCTAAAGGACATTAGTGAATCTGATGGGTTTTTCCTGACAATCAACAATGGATTCATGGTCACAATTAGATTCTTAACTCCAGATATTTATTGAATTCAAATTCCACCATCTACCATGGCGGGATTCGAATCCGGGTCCCCCGAACATTATCTGGGTTTCTGGATTAATAATCCAGAGATAATACCATTAGGCCATCGCCTCCCCTACTGTGAATTCTGACCATACAATCAGATTCTGCCCAATAAGTCAGGAAATCAAAAGCTTAGGAGAGACAGACTTTAAAAAGTGACTTAAATGGGTAGCAGAGAGTGAGAAGTGCCAAAAGAAAATATGCTGTATAAACTGTAATCCACTGTCCAAATCATTGAGGTAAACTGATTCTTTCAAAGACACCCCACACTCTGTACTAGGACCTAATTAAACTCTGGCATCTGCTCTTCATCACAAACCCCTCTGATCTAATGCCAAAAAATTAAGTAACTGTTTAAGCTTGGATATTCAAGACTAGCATTGCCTTGCATCTTCCTTCCTCAAAAAGAAATTATTACAAGAAGCAATGGTTTAATGTGGTTAATGCTGTAATTTACGTTTGAGTTTTGCTGATGTTTATCAGATAACCTACTGCCTGTTTCACCTCACTAGCCACTTTTTATCCTTTAGATGCCTTAAAGTTAAGAATCAGTTGTTCTATGTCAGTTATTTGTATATCTTCACAGGATTGGAACAATAAGTGTATTTGCACGTTCTTTTTTTTAGAGGACTCTTCTTTAAAATTAGTATTGTAACAAAGAATTTATGATATAACATGATGAATAGTATTTGCTGTGCGTCTAGCAGATTTCAGAACACTGGATTTTAATACTTTGATACCCTCTAGTGGGAACAGCTGAAATTACTAATTCGACTCGACATTGTCTGATGACTTATTGATAGACCTCTAATTTTATCAACAATATTATATGGGTTCAGCACTTAAACATTTATGAAAACATTGCTCTGTCTGCTTTTGGGAGGAATTGATATGTTTGGGTGTGCCAGACATAACACACAACAGCGTAACCAATACTTGAGCATGGACAGGACTCAACTAACCAAACAAATGAACAACCTCTTGCCTGCTATAATGTCCAGTGGGTCAACCTAATTCTAGAATGTCCAATTTCTGGGAAAATAATGGAGGGGTGATCTTTGATGGAAGTCTTCCATCTCGTAAGACAATGGTTTGCGCCATGGCTGTCAGCTCTATGTTGGGCATCACCTGGTGAGGCTTAGGAGCCCCGTTCTGGCACAACAGTCTCTCCCGAATTTTCTGAAAAAGAAGACAATGCCCTGAGAAGAAACAGGACTCATTGGCCTCTGTTTCTTCTGGGTCCTCTTCTTGACCAGCTGAATGTTTTGATAATGTTTGCCTCCTCCAAACATTTGTCTTCCAGTGGTCACAGCTGTCAGTGACTGTCTCCAAGTTGTTAGTTTTTATGTCTGCCAACTTTATAATTACTCTTGAGTGTCCTTGTATCAGACAATCCTTATGGATTCCCAGGAAGTAATGATTCAGTGGCCAATTCACCACATAGAAGGTCTTTGGATAGGAGCTGTCATCTATGTGTGAGGCTGAGCAAGTGAAGACATGATTAGTTTCACATTAAATGCGTGATGATGGAATTAGCATGCTCTAGGAGTTGGTGGTCTTGGCTTGCCAAGAGATACCAAGGATATGTCTGAGATTGTGAAGTGGAAATTGTTCATTTTTTTTCTCCTGCCTAATATATGTTGTCCAGGTATCAATACTGTAAAGGTTGTAAAGGAATGATCTGAGGTCACAGGCTTATTCAAGTTGCTGTAGTTCCACACTTTCTCACACAGCTTGGAATAACAGCTCAGGTTTAGCGCTGACTAAGTGGATTTTAGCTTAAGTGACCTATTGCTAATGATTATGGAGCCTACATATGTTAAAACATCAATAGTCTCCATCACCACGCCTTCAGTGCTGGTTGATGCTGATGTACCAAGCTCCCAGATGTTGGTGAATAGCTTCACTGCCTTTTAGCCACCTTAGGAAAATTGAAAGCTAAACCCTGACAAAAAAAATCTGTAGTGGAGTCCAAAGGCAAACTTATGTCTAAATATGTAATTTTTCTAGCAACTCCTGAAACTCAGCTGATACCAAATATAATGCTTGGCTTTCTTTTGGATTCAAACAGGTCAAGAGAAGACCCTGCTATTTGGGTATTCAGATGTTGTCAATTTAAAGTCATGTCATTTGGAATGCAAAATGCACCAACAACTTTTCAGCGACTAACGAAAGAAGTTCAATGAAGTATTATACAACTGTGTTATATGCATAGACAATTTGGCTCTGTTCAGCCAAACCTGCAAGGAACATTCACAACATTTAAACAAATTGTTTGATTGATTGCAAAGAGCTATTTGGTCAGAAACTTGGCTAAAAGTGAATTTGACAGAGTAAAAGTAATTTATTTGGACCACAATATAGGACAAGACCAGGTAGCACTTGGAGAAGTGAAAGTATGGGCTGCCTTGGAGTTGCCTTTCCCCAAGACAAAACAAGACATTTTATGATATGTTGGCATGAATGGATTTCATGGATAGTAGTTCTGAATTTAAGCACTGTGGTAGCTCCATTAACAAGTTTGTTTAAATAGAAGCAAGGCATTTGAATAGACAAAGGAATGTCAGAGTGCCTTTGAAGCTTGAAAGTTACAATGACTACTGCATCAGTTTTAGCAGCACTGACGTTTTTTAAGCCTTTGAAACAAGATGTCAATGCCAGCAACACTGTGTTGGTGCAGTGTTTTTTCAAGAAGGCAAAGTGGGGATTGAGTGATCAGTTAAATATTTTTCATCTGAGATGAATGAAGCCATGAAAAATATTCAGCTGTTGAAAAAGAGACTTTGAGTTTGGTATTGGCTCTAAATGCTTTGAAGTCTACATATCTAACAACTCTGCAGAGACTACTACATATATGAATCGTAAACCTCTAACTTATCCCTTGAAATTTCATAACTAAAATGTGAGACTACTTCATTGGAGTTTCATGCTAAAACTATGTTATTTGAAAATAATTCACACTGCAATGAGAGACAATATGATAGCAGATCCTTTATCAAAAGCAAACATTGAGAAAAATTAATATCATGATAAAAATGGACTTATGCAGAATATAATCATTTTGGAATGTCCTTGTGTACATGAGGCAAATAAATTGATGCTGTTCAAGTAAAATCTGGGAATAGAAATAATCATATGAGAAAATTGTAACAGAACATGAAAATACCTCTTAAAGACAGCTCTTCATTTTTGTTCTGTGTGATGAAGGGTCATAGTAAGTTATCATTTAGAAGCCTAAGTTTTAAACTGAAGGAAAAATCAATTTTAGTTTTCAGTTCTGTGACCACCAATATTTACTTTGAGAGGTCAGAAAGCCTCTTTGGAACAGTGAGCTAAGGATTGCATTTCTAGCTGTCTTTAGAGGTATTTTCATGTTATATCATAATAGCAAAATTACTAGACAACTCTTTGGTAGGTAGGGTGGGGGAGGTGGGGGAGAATAATTGCTATTGTATTTGCTCTCAGTTTTACAGCACAGACCAGAGAGATGGAAAGAAAAGCCCAGAAACAGGTTTATTCGGACAGAAACTTATTCTTATAGAGAGATGTCCCGAACAGCAGAAGAATAGTTATTAGCAATCCAAGAAGTTAGGGATGGGGAAAATGTCCTGAACGGCTTGGAAGACAACTCAAGAATTAGAAGGCTGTTGGAGTATCAGCGGGGAAAGGATCTCCTCCAAAGCAGTCGAAGGCATGAAGTTAAAGAAGTGAGTTGAGTTAGCAGATTGTATAAGGTCTCAGGGAGAGACATCAGTCAAAGAAAATAGCATTATGTAAAAAGAGAAACTTGCCAAAAGAAATCGATTATAGCTGCATTTGCTGAACAAGGAGCTTTAGAACGGAGATAATGATGAAGTTGTGGAGGACAAGTTTCTGGAATATCTAAGGGGTGTCTTTTAGATCAGCATGTTGAAGAGACAACAAGGGAACATGCTATTTTGGACCTAATATTAAACAATGCGAACTGATTAATTAATAATCATGTTGTAAAAGGGCCTGTAGGAATGACTGATTGCCGTCTGATAATTCACATTATGTCTGAGAGTGAGTCAATTCAGGGTATTAAATATAAATAAGGGAAATTATGAAGACATGAGCTGCATAGGACAAACACATTAAAAATCAGGACTATACACAGGCAGTAATGTTTAAATAGTTATTACATGGCATCAGCAACTATGTGTCCTTCAAGATGCAAAAACTCAAAAATGGTCAGTAAACCATGGCTGACAGTGGAAACTAGGATTGTATAAGATGAGAAAGGAACGGCTTATAGAGTGGCCACAAATAGTAATAAATCTGTGGATTGGCAAGGTTATTGAATACATCAAAAGGAGGAGCAAGAAGCTGGTAAGGAAAGGAAGAGTAGAACATGAATGCAATCAGTTAAATAAAGACAAAAATAAACGATGAAAGTTTCTACAGGTATGTTGAAGGAGATGTTTGGCTAAGACAAATGTGGATCCATTAATACCAAAGTCAGGAGAATTTATATTGGGGAATAGGAAGATGCTAGGAATATACCAGAATTAAAGATCCATTAAGAGAATGAGGAGTTGAAGGAAATTAGTATCAGTCAAAGTGTTCCACTGAAGAAATTACTGTGTTATACCCATGTGGTTTATGTCAGGCAGTTGGACAAATGTATCTATCATAAAATACATGATAAATGGATGAAAATGATCTGCTAGGCCATAGTTACCATGGACTTGCAAGTAAGGTATCATGTTTGAGAAACTTAGATTTTTTTGAGGAAATTTCTAACAAGCTAATAGATATCATAAATTTAGATTGAGACTTTGATAAGATCCCCCATAGGAAGTTGGTTGGCAAAATTAAAGCGCATGATATAAGAAGTAACGTACCGTGGGTGACAGACAGAAAACAGACAGTAAGAATAAACAAGTCATTCTTGTGCTAACAGAGTATCTCTAATGTCAGCTCCCCATTGCTTCTTTGGTTTGGCTTTTTGAGTTTGATTGCCATGAATTGCTTTGGGACATTTTCTGATATGAAAGTTGCTGTGTAAATGGAAAAAAATGTTGTTGATTTTAAAGAGTTTAATGGAGAAGCTCTCAAAAGCTGGCATCTCCTGCTGCCACCATTGAACAGGTTGTTCTGAGTACACGGTCAGAATGGGGGTGGGGGGCGGGGTGGTGATGTGGGGGAACGATTGTCTAGTGGTATTATCACTGGACTGTTAATCCAGAGACCCAGGTAATGTTCTGGGGATCCAGGTTCAAATCCAGCCACGGCAGATGGTGGAATTTGAATTCAATAAAATATCTGGAATTAAGAATCTAATGATGACAATGAATCCATTGTCGATTGTCAGTAAAACCCCATCTGGTTCACTAATATCCTTTAGGGAAGGAAACTACCATCCTTACCTGGTCTGGCCTACATGTGACTCCAGACCCACAGCAATGTGGTTTACTCTGAACTGCCCTCTGGGCAATTAGGGGTTGGCAATAAATACTGTAGCGGCGACGCCCTCATCCCGTGAATGAATAAAGGAATCATCAGAATCTACACCAATCCAGTTTGGAAATAACAAGTAGAATGAAGACTGCTTGGGAAGCAATCATGCACTAGCACATCGCATGGCAGTCCAAAGTGCAAGTCATATTGCCACTCTTATCAATGAACAAGCCTCCCCTTAAGCTAACTAGTCATTTCATTGCCCCAACTCAAAAAAAAATCAAATCAACCATAGTAACAATATAAATTTGAAGGATTGGCTTAAAAGAAACAGAATGTGCTCTCAAAAGTAAAACTGTAGCCTTCGAAACCCTATCATTTGTGTAAGATTTTCTAGTCCTGGCAATTGATATTGAAAATTAAAATCATGCATAGAACACATTCACTTCTGCAGATTTTTTCCATTGTTCCAAATCTGCAATGCAAAAGCCCAAAAACTGTGGCTTCTTGGCACTGAAAAATAAATTTTCCAATTTAGTGTTTCTGGATACTGCATTTTTCACACCAGGAGCATGAATTGCCATACGATCTCCTCCGCCTATGTATTGACCAAGGCTGAATTCATGCAAGAACTTTGTTTTCAATAGACAGAGACTTTCATCTAGTCTGGATCACATTTGAAACTAGGGGTCCCAGAAATGCAAAACCAGCTTCGTAGCAGATGACAACAGTAAGTCCCCCTCACTGCTACTCTCTTCTTACAACCTGCCCTCTGGTCACAGTCACTTCAAGGCAAGTGCTGTTCTTTTGATAACCATTTTCCCCCAAATGTAACTTCTTTTTCTGTTACCCTATCTAACGTTCTCATGAGAAGTATCTTGTGTCTGGCAGCATGTGGTGAACAAGTCCCCAAATTCTTTCAGCACTCCAACAGGGGAGTAGAATATATGCTCATGTTTCATGACAGTCTCTAGAGGGTTATCGACTGGCCTGCAGTGGCTGTTTTACTCAATGGCTTCAGGTTTCCAAAACTTTGAAGCAAAAGCCTGAAAGCATAAATGCTTTGAGGCACAGTGTAGGAGAATTTTGAGCTTCCAATCCCCCTATGTGGCAGACTGGCAAGCCTTTGAACTGTCAATCCCTCTGGCTGAGTGACCTATTGAAGAAGTAAATTGTTTTTACCTGACTTTTTATTTTAAACATGTTCAATAACTTAACATAGGTTGTTTGTTCTGATGACAGCTACTTAACTAGGATTTTCTGATCTTGTTGTTACTGATTGCTATCTTTGTGCTATAAAAAGTACTGAGAATAGGTTTTTATGGAATAAAATATTGTTAAGAGGCAGAACTGCTTCACATTGAATTCACATTTCAGTAGAGCATATAATTTATTAGTTTATTATAAGGACAATTATTTTCAGTAGAGCATATAATTATATAAAGGAGAAGGAAATTCTTCCAAATAAATTTGAAGAAAATCCAAATGCACTGAGCTGTTTTTGCTGTGCCAAATAATAAAGTCTTTGATTCAATCATACTCTGTGCTGAATGTTTCGGTTCCAGCTAGGTGAAGGGTGGGAAGCATAATTAGGTAGATGATCTCTAGATTAGGAAGAGACAATTTGACTCTTGTTGGAACTGTAGCTGAGAACATGGGATGGCAACATGATCAGAGCTCAGAGATTTGGATGTGAATATAGGAGGCATGGGTTTGGAGATGACACCAAAGTTGGTGGTATAGTGGACAGTGAAGAAAGTTATCTCAGAGTACAACCGGACCTTGATCAGATGGGCTGATGGGCCAACGAGTGGCAAATGGAGTTTAATCTAGATAAATGTGAGATGCTACACTTTAGTAGGGCAATTCAGGGCAGGACTTAAACTCTTAATGGTAAGGTATTGGGGAGTATTGCCAAACAAAGAGACCTTGGAGTGCAGGTTCCTAGTTCTTTGAAAGTGGAGTCGCATGTAGACAGGATAGTGAAGAAGGTGTTTGGTACGCTTGCCTTTATTGATCAGTGTATTGAGCATAGGATTTGGAAGGTCATGTTATGGCTGTACAGTGGTTAAGCCACTTTTGGAATACTGCATTGAATTCTGGTCACTCTGCAATGGGAAAGATTTTATTAAATTTGAAAGGGTTCAGAAAAGATTTACAAGGATGTTGCCAGGGTTGGAGGGTTTGAGCTATAGGGAGAGGCTGAATAGGCTGGGGTTATTTTCCCTGGTGCATTTGAGGCTGAGGGGTGACCTTGTAGAAGCGAATAGAATCATGAGGGGCATGGATAGGGTAATAGTCAAGGTCTTTTCCCTAGCGTAGGGGAGTCCAAAACTAAAGGGCATAGGCTTAAGGTGAGAGGGGAAAGATTTAAAAGAGTCCTAAGGGGCAACCTTTTCATGCAGAGGGTGGTGCGTGTATGGAATGGACTGCCAGAGGAAGTGTTGGAGGCTGGTACAATTGCGACATTTAAAAGGCATATGGATAGGTATATGAATAGGAAGGGTTTAGAGGGATATGAGCCAAATGCCAGCAAATGGAACTAGATTAATTTAAGATATGTGATCGGCATGGATGATTTGGACCGAGGGGTCTGTTTCCGTGCTGTACATCTCCATGACTCTAAATGATGCGCCCCATAGATTGACTACTCTTGTACGGCACATCAAAGCTCGCAAAATGGTCGTTGTGAGCAAATAGGAGAGCATCCTTTCCTTATAAAGTAGTGGCCCAGCATGGAGTGAATGCTTTCAGAAGAACAGGGTGGGAGCCAGATTGATGATAATATGACAGAAAAAAAAATAAGACTGCCCTATTATCTTCCAATTATTCCTCATCTAGTAACTGTTCTTTCTTGCTGAGTGTATGATTTAGAGTTTTTCAAGGTGTTTTCCATTTTGGGTCAGCTGCCTGCCAAATATTATGTACATCTAGTTGTAAAGCCAGAGGAAATTTCCTTGGCTATTTGGCTCAGTTTTGTCTCCAATAGTTATTTCCAAATTTCAGTTCGAACGTCTGTTGTGCCAAACGCTCCCCCTGCTGTTGGACACTGGAAACTACAGGTGGAAGTGAATTTGCAGAGCAGTCATAAATTTCAAAGCTGTTGGTAATCGTTTTGGATCAGTGACATACCTCCAGCACAGATGGGATTTAAATCTGGACCTTCTGGCTCAGAAGCAAGGACATTGCCATTGTACCACAAGGGTCTCCAAATTCAATTCCACCTTTTGCTGTGATATATTGGCTGCAATGACATTGTGGATTTACGAATCCACTTCACATTTGAACAAAAGGTGTTATTTAAGAAATACCAAACATCTCCAGCTACAGTGACAACATACCAGGGTTTACCTGCGATTTGAACCAAGGGCCTCTTGCATATTCAGTCACTAAATATATCAAAGTGGGAAGCAAACCAATAGACCCACTCAAAGCTGTTGGTAAGTTCTTCCTAATTGTCTATGTTGCCAAGTAAGACTCAGTAATAATTTGGACATAGGACCATAACAAATCCACTCAGCGTCTCATAGAGTCATACAGCATCGAAACAGACCTTTTGGTCCACATAGACCATGCCAACCATGTTCCCAAACTAAACTAATCTCACTTGCCTGTGTTTGGCCCATATCCCTACAAACCTTTCCTAGTCATGCACTTACCCAAATGTCTTAAATGTTGTAATTGTACCTGTATCCACCACTTCTTCTGGCAGTTCATACCACACATGAACCACTATCTGTGTAAAAAAATTGCCCTCATGTCCCTTTTAAAATTTCGTCCTCTCACCTTAAAAATATGACCCCTAGTTTTGAACTCCCCCACCTTAGGGAAAAGACCCTTGTTGTTCACCTTATATGTGCTCTCATGGTTTTATAAACTTCTATAAGGTCACCCCTCAACCTCCTATGCTCCAATGAAAAATGCTCCTACGTATCCAGTCTATTTTTATAACACAACCCTCCATTCCTGACAACGTCTTGGTAAATCTTTTCTGAACTCTCTTCAATTTAATAATATTCCTCTTGAGTCTGTTTCACCTCTCAACCAGACCATGGCTGCTAAATGTCTGAACTGCAGCCACTTGCTTTGGTTCCACATTCATTAATACCCTTGGCTAATAAAAATTGTGGTCAGGTGGCCAATAGTAGAGCTGGATGAACACAGCAGGCCAAGCAGCATCAGAGGAGCAGAAAGGCTGATGTTTCGGGACCAGACCCTTCTTCAGAAATGGGGGAGGGTAAGGGGGTTCTGAATAAATATGGAGAGAGGGGGAGGCGGATAGAAGATGGATAGAGGAGAAGATAGGTGGAGAGGAGACAGACAGGTCAAAGAGGCGGGGTTGGAGATAGTAAAGGTGAGGGTAGGTGGGGAGTTAGGGAGGAGATAGGTCAGTCCAGGGAGGACGGACAGGTCAAGGGGATGGGATGAGGTTAGTAGGTAGGAGATGGGGGTGGGGCTTGAGGTGGGAGGAGGGGACAGGTGGGAGGAAGGACAGGTTAGGGAGGCAGGGACGAACTGGGCTCGTTTTGGGATGCGGTAGGGGGAGGGGAGATTTTGAAGCTTGTGAAGTCCACATTGATACCATTGGGCTGCAGGGTTCCCAAGCGGAATATGAGGTGCTGTTTCTGCAACCTTCGGGTGGCATCATTGTGGCACTGCAGGAGGCCCAGGATGGACATGTCGTCTGAGGAATGGGAGGGGAAGTTGAAATGGTTCGCGACTGGGAGGTGCAGTTGTTTAGTGCGAACCGAGCGTAGGTGTACTGCAAAGCAGTCCCCAAGCCTCCGCTTGGTTTCCCCGATGTAGAGGGGGCCACAACAGGGACAGCGGATACAGTATACCACATTAGCAGATGTGCAGGTGAACATCTGCTTGGTGTGGAAAGTCTTCTTGGGGCCTGGGTAGCGGGTGAGGGGGAGGTGTGGGGGCAGGTGTAGCACTTCCTGCGGTTGCAGGGAAAAGTGCTGGGTGTGGTGGGGTTGGAGGGGAGTGTGGAGCGGACAAGGGAGTCATGGAGAGAGTGGTCCCTCCGGAAAGTAGATAAAGGTGGAGAGGGAAAAATGTCTTTGGTGGTGGGGTCGGATTACAGATGGCAGAAGTGTTGGAGGATGATGCGTTGGATCCGGAGGTTGGTGGGGTGGTACTTGAGGACGAGATGGATGCTGTTTTGGTTGTTATTGCGGGGACGGGGTGTGAGGGATGAGTTGCGGGAAATGCGGGAGACACGGTTGAGGGCGTTCTCGACCACTGAGGGGGGGAAGTTGTGGTCCTTGAAAAACGTGGACATCTGAGATGTATGGGAGTGGAATGCCTCATCTGGGAGCAGATGTGGCAGATGCGAAGGAATTGGGAATCGGGGATGGCATTTTTGCAGGAAGGTGGGTGGGAGGACGTGTATTCTAGGTAGCTGTGGGAGTCGGTGGGCTTGAAATGGATAGCGGTTTCTAGGTGGTTGCCAGAGATGGAAACAGAGAGGTCCAGGAAG